>NW_004524615.1:14942317-14973394 GCF_000260255.1 Octodon degus
CCCCCCCAGCAGATGGGCACAGGTCCCTATGACCACCGCCAGTGAGCACAGGAAGTGGTGAGGGAACACAGAGCGATAACCATGGCATCTTTAATTCCAGTTATGTCCAGGCATATCAGTGTGGTGGTTAAGCTTGATGATATCAAGTTGACTGGCTTGGGAGCTGCCCAGGGATTATTGTATACACTTCTGGGTGTGCTTCAGTGGGTCACAGAGGTGTACGTTTGCATGCTGCCCTCCTCCCCATATTGTTTCCTGGCTCTGTTTCCCAGCTACAATGAGCTGAGCAGTTTTGCTTTGCCATGACAATCTTCTTGGAGGCAGCTGACTGTGAAATGAACCCCCTGAAACCGTGCAGCAGAGTAAGCCTCCTTTTAAGTTGTGGCTGTCAAGCATTGTGGCTGTCTGAGGGGAAGGCTGACAATACAATCATGCATTCACAGGTTGCTGCAGCATTGTGGCTTTCTTCATTGTGTGCTGCTGTAACAAAACGCCTGAGTGTGGGTCATTTATAAAGAGTAGATATTTACTCTGATAGTGCTGGAGGCTGGGACTTGGGAGTCCAAGAGGGAGGGACCACATTTGCTCCATCATATAATTTGCTGTATTATTTCTTGATGGAAGCCAGAGGAAGTGATGCACATCCCAGTTCCCACTAGCTGGCAAGGTGCAAACTCATTCCTAAACCAGAAAATCATTTCTGGGATAACTTACCTGCTCCACTGAGGGACATTATGAGAGGAGGACTCTGGCGAGCTAACACCTCTGAAAGGACTCATTCCTAACACTGTTGCACTGGACATTACGTTCTTAATACACAAACTCTGGGGAACATGACACCTTACTAAACAGTTTCTGGTATTTTTATCCTAAATATAATGTTTTATTTATTATTGCATATTTCCTTTTAAATCAAAATTTAAAAGGAAATATGCAATTAGTGACTTAGAAATGAAAATTATTCTATAAGTTTCATTTTAAAAATATGCCAGCAATCTATTCTCACTTGACACAATAACCTTAACTTGTTAACTTTTCCTGGATTGTATTTTTTTTAAATCTAAATAATAGGCTCAAACTGTTTCTTCTTAATTTTAGATGTTTTATATAAGACTAGAACTTAGGTTTTCCACCCCTTCCCACCTCATACGTGCTATTCTCTTAGTCTTCTTGCTCAAGTACAGGATATTGTGATGATTGTTGGGTTGCAATCCACTATTTTACCTTGCTTTGAGGCTAGAAAACACTGTTTGTGTGATGAATTAGTTACTACACATCTTTTCTTATGCTGTATTTTTATATCTGTGAAATTAGACATTATTTTCCTTTTTCTAATTAGGAGAGAGATTGCTTAGTGATTTGTATATGAATAGTGAAGTGACCCTCAATCTGTTTACCATATGTGGAAATATCCTCATTCAGACCCATAATATGTTAGTCAGCTTTCCGCTGCTTGGACAAAATACCTGGCAGCAGTCAGCTTTAAGGAGGAAAGCTTAATTTTAGTTCAGAGTTTCAGAGATTTCAGACTGTGGCAAGTTGGCTCCATTGCTCGAAGGTGTGTGGTAAGGCAGGAAGCTCACGGTGGCAAGTGGTGATAGAGAAAGCTGCCCACCCTGTGGCCTCCAGGAAACCCAGAGAAAGCGAAGAGCTAGAGCAGGGGGTCAGGGACAGCTGTGGTCCCCAAGGTCACACCGCCATGATCCGCTTCTTGCAGGATCTGCTTCTATCATTTTCCAATAAGGCCATCGAGTTGGGATTTCCTTGATGGATTCAAGCATTTGATAAAGTTAGAACCCTCATCATCCCATCACTTTAAAAACTCACAGTCAAGGCAGTCTCTAGCAAAACGAACAGTTTTTTGGGCTGTGCACTTTAGATAACAGCCATAACTCAAATTCAATCTGCTGTTGATTTTTGCTTTTTCAGATATTTTACCAGAGCTGTCCCGTGCCCGCCCCCAGGCCTTTTCCAAACTGGGGTTGGTGTTGTTTAGATGTATTGCTGCAAGGTCATTCTGTCCTCTTTACCACCACCTTGGGGAATTTCCTCAGCTGCTCTTTGATTGTTTCCTGGATAAAATTTTAAAAATTGGATATACAGTACTTTCTTGTTTTAGAGATTCTTTTTCTCTACTAGCTTCCTGAGACTATATACAAAGGGGAAATTTGGGATCTTAAACATCTAGTGGTGTCCTTGAAAACCCTCCCACCTAATTGCCAGAAGAGCTATGTATAGAACATCGTATTGGAAACCAGATCCCCTTGAGAATTATAAGGCATGCATAGATCATTTATCTCTACTCGCTAGCGTCATATTGCAAAGCTCAAGTCATTCTGAATTTTGATCAATTAACTTTTACTTTGTGAAAGTTTAGAATTTTCTCTTTGTCTTCAGTATTCTTTTTTTGTTTGTTTGTTTATTTTATTTTATTTTTATTTTTTTATTTTTCAACAAATAATACACTGCATATATTCTTCTTAGTGGTTAATTGCTGTACAAGATGCGGACTTGTGATCCTATTTACAAACACCATTAGAACAAATCATTCTATTCATTAACAGAATGCAACTATATATCTATCCCAACCACTTTGAATACAAAGATACAAAATGGACATTCATCGGTATACCCCATTTTTCTAAGTTCCGTTATTGAATATTATAGGTGTGTAAACTCAGCAAAATATTCTAAAAGAGTCCAGTAGCCCATAATAGCATTGGGTCTTCTGTTTAACTGGCAATGTCAGAAAGTGTTGACCTGAGTCCCCCACAGCTCAACTTAACAGCATGGCTTTATTTCTTATAATTTCATTTTCTGATCAAGAAGATTATGGGGCCAAAGAGGAAAGTGTCTTCAGTATTCTGCAAGTTAAGAATAATGCACTTGGGGCTGGGCCTTTTCTGTTCAATGTGTTTACACTTGATAATACTTTCGATGTAAGAGCTCATGGACTTCGGTTCTAAAAATTGTTCTATTTCTGGAATATTTTTCTCCTTTGTACTTTTTCTTTCTTTGTTAAAAGAAATAAACTCCTGTCATTTGAATTTGAAACATGTGAATTAATAATCTATTTAAAATATGTTTCTGTCAGTGTTCATTTGTTTGCTTTTTCTCTGCTCTGGCAGGTTTCTTGAAGTTTTTATTTTTCAATTCACCTATTCAAATTTTCTTTTTTTGTCTTTTTTAAATTTCTAGGAGTCCTTTCTACTTTCTGAAGAGTCATTTAAAATGCTTCCTTTTGTTGTTTCATGGATGTAATAATAATTATCAATTTGGAAGGGTTATTTTATCTGCATCATTTTTACTCAAAACTCATTTTTTTTTCTATTTTCATCTCTGATCTTTAAATTACCAGAGTTTCTAAAATTGTTCCTCAGTTTTGGATATTTGCCCACATGTAAGGGGGTCTGTAATGCACCTGCAAAGACATGTGTGGTGTAGGCTTATTGTTGGACAAAATTCACTAGTTGTGGTTTCCCATGACCAAAATAATTTCCAGGCTCTCTTCTCCCAACCTGTTAGATTCTTCAGAAGAAAAGCTTCCAGTATAGCCCAGAGGCTATTACTATGGCTGCCTCAATATAGACATCAAACACAGAAAGGGGATGAAATGAGATTGTTCTCACAATTTAGTGTGTTACCTTCTACTTAAGTTCTCTCTTGTCAGCATACTTTACAGCCCAGGAGATAACTGTCCCATTTCTCAAAATTCTGTCTGCGGGCCTATCTGCGCATCTCCATGACATATAGTTATCAGGAAATTAGCTTCGGTGGAAATATTACACTGCTACAATGGATAGTGGTCACAAATTAGGCCCCTCTGGTGTTCCAAGGTGATTATTAAATAGAACCATCAACTATTCAGCACGTGGTGTGGTGCTTCTCCGTGCCAAGACTGCCCCTTCTCAAAACCCCTTCTAAGACATAAACTTCCTCTCTTCTCTGAGGGTGGAGAAAGGAGAACACAATCATGGAGTTCTGTAGAGTGGAGAGGGGACCTAGAGTCATGGTCTCCAGGACTATAAATACTTCCAGGCTCTCTTCTCTCAATCTGTTACATTCTTCAGGAAGAGAATCTTCCAATTATAGCCCAAAAGGTATTATTATGGCTGGCTGAATATGGGTATCAAATAGAGAAAGGGGATAAATACTTTCATATAACCATCATTCCTGGTTTTTAGAGGCACAATTCAGGCTACTCCTTGGCTTCACCTGTCACTGGTCAAATCAGTGATCATTCATTTGCTTGCTTCCTGACTTGCAAAATCAGGTTTTTGTTGCCTTTACCTTCTTTGTTGAGGGTTGGTAGCATTTTAATGAATTCTTTAGAATCCTTTTATGTAGAGAGCCTTTCCGGGTCCTCATCTCAGTGTAAGAAGTTCATTTTTGTAATTCCAAGGGTAAGTTAATAGAAAACCATCAAGTTATTTCTAATTTACCATTTCTAGTGCAATCCACAGTGAGAATAAAGACACTAAAGCATATGTATAATTGTGGGGAGCCAAGTGGTCTTAAGTCCAGCCACGAAGATGGCTATCTTGGGCTGGTGAGATGGCTCAGTGGTCTAAAGCACCTACTTAGAGCAAACTAAGCCAAGCAAAGCACAGGGACCACAGTTCAATCCCCCAGCACCACATGCCAGCCAGCCCCGCCCCCTGGTGGGCTGAGCTGGCCACACACACTAAATAAATAAAATTAAAAAAAAAAAAAAAAAAGATGGCTATCTGGAGCAAAGGCCTCAAGCCAGGGCCAAACCTGGGTTTTTATTCAGTCATCAAAGAGGAGTGACTTGAGGATGAGTGACTGAAAATAGCAGGAAATAGGTGAGTACTGTGAGCTGGGCTAGTTAGGAAACCTGCTTATGCAAGGACTAATCTGCATTACATAATTAAGATAATATTTGCTGTTTGGGGATCTGGTGCTGCAGTTCTTATGTGTAATCTTTCAAGCCCCAGGAAGTCATAGCTTCTATCTTGAGGCTTGATAATAGCCAACAGCATGGAGCATTGGCTCTTTGTCCTGTCTCAGCCCAGCTCATATTAAAGAGCAGCAGGTGGGGGTTACTGAGGAAACACGCGTGCCATCTTCAAAGACTACCACCAGCTCCTCGGCTAGACCAATATGCATCACTTAAAGCCGACAGAAGACATAAGGGAAAGTCCAGCCAGCTCCATACGTATGCATACATGGAAACAGGGTCAGGCTCAGCCAAAATGGAGACAGCTGCTCTTCTTCCAAGGAGAGTGGTCCAGGTGATCCTGTGCACTTTTAGTGGTTCAAAGGAGAAGCTCAATATGCTTTTTATTCAAAAGTTGGATGGAAGAGTTCTATTCTGTTAAATACATGCCAAGAGTCCCAAATAATTAAACAAAACAAAAACCCAAAACACAAACTTACTTCCTGGATTGTCCCAGATGTAACTTTAAAGACCTTGGGCATCTCTACTGCAAAGAACATCTTTCTTGGACTATAGTTCATGACTGGTAGCTTTGCCCTTCCAGGTAAATGAAAAGCCCAGTTGTTGGTCCAGATACCCCTTAGTGGCATGGTCAGGAAAACATCAGGTGAGTATGGACTCGTCATGTACATGTAAGCACTTGTCTGACTACGTTTGAGGCTCGGCTACCTACAAAACCCCTAGTAGCTCTCTAACCTCCTGAAAATCCACTCATGTTGCATCACACACACACACACACACACACACACACACACACACACACACACTTTTTGTTTTGGAAAAGTGTCAAAGTCCTGGAGCAACCTGAAGAAATCATGTGGATTTGAGCCATTGCCTGTGCATCCACGAATTGGCTAGAATGTGTCTGCCAATTGAGAAACAGCGCCTCTTGCTCCTATTCCATGCGGCCTCATAGTTCACACCATCCATCTGTTAAATTCTGTGTTTCGACTGCAAAAGATAAGGAGGCATCACAGCATGAACAACCCTGAAGAACAAATGGCATTTTGGGGGCAGAGCCCTTAACACAAATGTATGCTAAACAAGTGCAAACCTTCTCAGCTGCTTCCATTCTGCACCCTGTGCACCTACTACCAGAGCTGAGTGTAGGATGGCTGATAATTGTGGAATGGAAAAGTTCCATACTTTTAGTTACACAATTGTCCCAAATTTCTGAAGCCAAATACACCCCTGCCATGGCAGGCAGCCACACAGCTCCAAAGTGCAGGGATCAACATGCTGTAAAATGCTGGCCCCATCTCTCAGGGAACTTTGGTCCTCATGATTTGGTAGATCATAGAGTGGTGTTCTTCAAGCCCATAGCTTCTGTGGGTTTCCTGAGTTTCCAGCTGGAAGAGAAACTCCCCTACTCATAGAAGAGGAAAAGATGTTCACCCTTTTAAGAAAGTGGCTTTCAAGGGTGGGAATCAGGAAGACAAATGATATCATTAGAGAGAAGCAGTGCTTTGGAGAGGGAGAAGAATGAGACATCTGCCCATCAGATAAGCCCACATGTGCAGTGAGAAATCTGTAGGCTCTAATCTCTGTCACCCCAGTTTCTAGTAGTTTGTCTTTGGTCAACTGTCTTCTTCTAAACCCCATCATCCTCTTATGTCAGATAGAGGTGACAATAAGAGATATCTAGTGAAATCACTGTGGGTAGCAGGTGGAAGGGAGGTGACACTCTTGGTCTACAGGCTGCCCATGAGCCCTTTAATGTTCGCATGGCAGGCTATCACTGGCTGGCATGTCTGCCTGCAGTCAGCCCAGAGTCTTACCACCTGGGCTGCTTATAAAGCTAGCGCTCAGGAAACAGATCTCCCTTCTGAGAAAGCAGCCAGTGACTTACTGAACTTGAAGAGGATGCAGAGTTGACATTAAATATTTATTGAGTATGCACAGCGTACAATAAGGCAGATGGATTTATCTCCAGGAACGCTTCACTTAGATAAGCATTAAGCATCCATCTGAATCACGAATATACCCTCATTTCATCACTAATGAGAGGATACCTTAAGAAGCCTGGTACTGCGTTCCCTGAATGCCTGCCAGGGCAGAATTTCATCTGGTCACTCTCCCCTTGGGTTTACACCCACACTGCTTGCTGGCAAAGCCCTGCATCCCCAAGATAAACAGCCACAGTGACAGCGGCTCTGGCTGCAGAGTAGGCGGGTTTCATCACATCTAGACTGCAGGCAAACATGGAAAGTGCCTGGGCTCAGGGTCAGGCTGGAGCTTTGGCTCTTGTCTAAGGCATTTAAAATTTGTTTTTGAATAGGGAGTGCTCACATGCTTGTGTGTGTGTGCGTGTGTGTGCGTGTGTGTGTGTGTGTGTACACAAGTACATGCTAATGGATGTACAAGTGACCTGCATTCACACTAAGAATAAATAAACACATTTATTACTTTTCACAGTGGTAATTATTACTACAAAATATCATTTGGATTCTACTGTACCCTGTGAAGAATATTCACCAATGCTGAGAAAAGTAAGGTACAAAGGGCCTGGGAGATAGCTCAGTAGTCTAAGTGGCTAACAAGCATAAGGACCTGGTTTGAACTCCAGTACCCCATACCTTTCCCCCACACCTGTTGAGCCTTCCACTGAAACTGGGCATAGTTTCACACACCTGTAATTTCAGAGCTGGGGAGGCTGAGACATGAGGCTTACTACCAGTCTGAGCTGTGTAGTGAGACCTTGTACCAAATACATAAATTAAAAAAAAAAAAGTAAGTATACAGATCTTAGCATACAGATCTGGAAATTTTCCATAAATGTTAGTCGTGTTATTCCATCTTTTCTATGATGCTACCTCTTAATGTTCACCATGGGTTTCATTTTCTTTCTTTTTAAGTAGGCTTATTTCTGAGAGTACTTTTAGGCTCGTGACGAGATGGAGCAGAAGGTAGAGATGTTGCCCATATGCCTCCTACGCCAGCACGTGTACAGCCTCCCCCACTGTCCCCCTCCCCCACCAGGGTAAAAGGTTTGCTGGGGTTGAACCTGCAGGGCCAGGGGGGTGTCACCCGTCTGCAGCACACAGTCATACATTCCATGGATTTGTTTTGTATTGTATTTTTATTTATTTACTTTTGGTACCGGGAATTGAACTCAGGACCTTGTGCTTGCCAGGCAAGCGCTTAAGCCACTGAACTATCTCCCCACCCCCAAAGTTTGTTTTGTTTTGTGTCTTCTTTTTATTTAATTAATTAATTTATTTATTTCATTCTATGGATTTGGAGAGGTGTGTAAAAGCACACGGCCATGGATCATTTCAATAACTCTTTGACTTTCCCAAATTGAAGCATAGACATTTCTCTCCCAGGTTCCATGGGCAGAATTTTCTCAGCTGAGAAATAGAGCTACCTGCTTTTCTGGGAACATTTTGTAAGGAAGTAACAAGGCTCCAGTTTTTTCTGAAATTTTCTTCACAGGGCCTTAAGTGGACATTGCCAATAAATGAATGTGTCTTTCACAAACTGAATCGGCCTTGTTATTGCTTTGCTCTTACATAACCTGCTCAGCCTCCTTCTTCCCAGCCATTTATCCCTAACTGTGAGAACACCTACGATCCCCAAGGTCAAAGCTGTCCTTCGGTGACTGAGGCTGAATGAAACCTGACTCTTGTGTCATTCCTCGTGTGCCGCTGTCACCTTGAGAGCCTGAGTCCTCAGCCCTCCTGGTCCCTTCCTTCCTGTTCCCAATGCCATTCTAGCCTTTTGTTCCTACCTCTTGAACCCCCGGACTTGCTCATCCCCACTTACCGTGCAACACCTCTTCTGCCTTCAAACCATGAGTTTTTTCTTTATCACTCATGAAATCAAGTAAAACAAAATTCCACTTCGGCCGTTCACCTCTATGCCATCCTCCCTGGGGCACCCTGAGGGCTGCTCGGTGGAGCACTATGCTTTGCTTCTCTGGATCCTGCGGGCAGAGAAAGGTACACTTTTCATTGGCTTCACTACATTTTTCCCTGTGCCAAGCATCTCCTAGACTCTAACCAGGACGGGAAGTGGGTATGGGAACAGATTATTTTATTTGTAAGCTGAGGAATCAGGTCAATTTAAAGGATTTCTTTACTTGGTTAGTAGGGAAAAATTCATTCCACACTCAAAGGAGGACCACGCCCAGCAGCTGGGTGCTGGGGCTTTACACTCAGCTGAAGTTACAGTGCTGCAAGGGGAGGTACGATTACGGCACCGCCGTTAGGGACAAGGGCCAAGGTGAACACACATTCTATAAGCACAGCTCAAATTAGCTTCATACATTTTGAATTTGGAAATTTTACCAAGCCATAGATGAAAAACATGCCTCTGTATCTGAGGTTAGCGTGCTGTGGGCTGAACGGACTGCACACTCAGCAGCACAAGCACCGCTGGGCATCGTCAAGTGTCACGCAGCTTTCTCCCTTCTCGACCCAGCAAAGGCATGTGAGAGCCAGCCACAGCAGCTCGCTTACCTTTTCAAGCTTCTAAGCACTGTTCTCGTCTCTACTGCCATTTGGACAACAGCCATACTGTTCTCATTCTACTATAATCTGGGGTTGACACATCTCTTCCTGGCATGTCTGCCCCTTTCCTTCTTCCTGCCAAAGGATTTCTGACATAGGTGTCTCCTGTTGATTAGAGCAAAACAGGAACTCCTCATTACTTCATAGTCAGACAAAATGGGACCTGCCTTTTCAGCTGGGAGATGGCCAGCTGCTGGAGAGAAAAGTAAACACAAAGCTAAAAGCAGCCTGGAAGGTTTTATTTTGGTCTTGATCACCCCATCCTAGAGGCACAGAGTGCTGTGACCATTGGGTGGCTGGCCGCAGTTTCCTGAGAACAGGCTCAGCCCAGGCATGTCAGGCAGCTGTTTGTAGCTTGGAGGAGGCAGGGCCATTAGCCACATATGGGAATGAAAATGCCAGGATGTTGCTTAGGATTCTAAGCAGGGGAAAGGCTTTCTATTAAGTGAGAGATTTTCACTTTTGTCAGGTCCCAATCATCCCCACAGGGTTAAGGGCTCTTTTCTATAGAGCCTTCTCCACAGATCTCTAATTCCTTAGTTATCACTATGGAAGTCAACCAGTCAAGTGAGATCTGTGGCCAACAACAGCCTTTCTGCATTCATTTTTCATTCATAGGTCATATGTGTAAACTGCAGATGTTGTTTAATTCTGAATCAAAATATAATTTCACACCCAATGATCAGATGGACTGCTAGAAGAGGACTGTGGCATCTTGTTCACATGTGTGAAGATCTGTTCTTCAGAAAACCCTTAACCATTAGAAATAAGACCTTTGCGCGTTATTCATATTTGCCTCACGTGAAAAACACCTGAGATAATGATTTTAAATGTAAGAAAGGCTAACCTTGGCTCACAGGATCCCAGGTTTTAGTCCATGAACACTTGGCCCTGTTGGCTTTGGGCCTATGAGAGCACAGTACATCATGGCAGGAGCACATGGTAGTGGAAACCTCACCTTATGAGAGCCAGGAAGCGAAGAAGAGAGGAAAGGAAGGGCCAGGGTCCCAGTGACCTATCTTTCTTCCAGTAGGCTCCACCCGCTACAGTTCCTGTCATTTTGCAATAAGGTCACAAGCTGGGAACCAACTTTCGAATGTTCGCTTCCTTGGAAGACATTTAGGACAAAAACTATAGCACTTTCTGTGCAATAAAATCTTACGTGAAGCCCGCTGTAAGGACCCAGTAAAAATACAGTTGCTCAGCGAATATCAAGGTAAATCAGGTGCTTGTTCTGCCTCATCCTGTGTCAGGGGCAGCCCCAGGAATAGCCAGGTAGAAGCTTTATAGCTCCTCAGTGTATGGCTGAAAGAACTCAAATCTAGATGACCTCCTGGGCTTTTTCCTGCAATAAACTACTATCAGCTAATGTAGCTGGGTGCTTTAGGGTCACGCATCACTCAGTGCCCCTATCTTTTAGATTCTCTGCATGTACACAGAACACTAGCTCAAAACATGCTGATTATGGCATAGCGAACAGAAGACCAGCTAGGAACTGCTTACAAAATTGTTCAGAGCACACAATTAACACCAAGGTCCATGTACTCATTTCATGTGACAAGGTGCCACTGCAGATACACTAGGAGAACACTCTGGGTTTCCTTGTTTATCTTTCCTTTGTCATTTTTGTCTTTCTTCCCATCATTCTCTGCTTTTCTTCCATTTTTTTAAAAAAAAGTTTTAGTGGTACAAATGTGCAGCATGTACTATTCACATTCCTTGTGGGGATTTGGTACAAGTACATAACACAACTGATTCTTTTTTTCATTTCCTCTCCCCTTTCTATTCTGTATTTCCTTTGGCTTGCCCTTCTCTACACTGTGTCTTCCTCCATCTCTTCCTTCTTGCTTTCGCTTTCTTTCTTTCCCTGGTCACCTTTGGCCCCTTACTCTCAGCTTCCACCTGCTCCTTCAGTGTCAGTCAAACTTTTCGTGGTTATTCTGCAATAGCAAACATCCCTCAGATCTCAATGCTTTAAATGAAATGGTTATTCTCCATCTTTCCGAGTGACATTGTGGTCACGCAGAGATCTAGACCGGGGGGTAGAAATCTTCTCAAAGAAGATCTAGAAAAGAAAAATGTGGGAACATTTACTATTTCCTAAAGCTTCTGCCTAGACATGAGACAGACATCGTTTCCTTGCTAAAGCAAGTTATCTAGACTTGCTTGATGTTGTGAGGAAGAGCATTTCGGTCATGTGCCTAGAAAGATAGAAGGTTCAAATACATGGAAACACAGGAGCTCCAGTCATAACATTTGTATAGCATGCATTTATTTTGTAGCCCTTCTTAATGTTTTACTTTTATTTTTCTTTCTTATAACCTCTGTCTCTTGCCTTGTTTGGTTATCCTTTTTTTAGTAAATAGCTGTTATTGGCAGAAATAAGAACTTTGTAGTTTTTCATGCATAATGCCTGGTTAAACATGGTATAGTCCTTTGGGCAGAGGAGAAGAGTAAGTTGGCCCTAGGTCAAGGTCTTCCTTCACTGGATCCTGGTCGACACTGTTGTTTTCCAGATGGTGTGAAGGCCAGGCCTCTTAGGACTCCCCTAGGCTTGTTCTGCCTTCTTTCACTCCACGTGATTTCATATTAGGAAACATTTTGCCTCCCTTCCCCCATAGTCATCACTGAGATGCCCCTGAAAACGGTAGTCATTCCAGCTGGCCTTCAAAACTATAGAGTATATGGGCAAAGTAAACATCAAAAGTGTTTCTTCTCATTAATCATAGTCAATCAAGCCTTGAAAACAGCTGTGTCATAAAATTAACAGAAAATCCCTAGGCTGGGCCAGCAAGCTAGCTCAGTGGACTAAGCACTAGATTAGCCAAGCTCAGGGACCAGGGTTTGATCCCTGGCACCACATACCATACCAGCCTGTCCCCAGGCCCACTGAACTTGGCCACCAAATCTGACACCTGTAATCCCAGCACTGGGGAGGCTGAAAATAGGAGGATCACTATTAGTCTGAAATGCTTAGTGAGACCCTGTACCAAATATATATTTTTTTAAAGGAAGAAAGAAGAAAAGAAAAAAAGAAAGAAAGAAAATCCCTAGGCTAACACTGAATTTTATTTTTTAATTAATTAATTAATTAATTAATTATTTTTTTTGTAGAACCAGGGATTGAACTCAGGCCCTTGTGCTTGCCAGGAAAGCACTTATTCTACTGAACCATCTCCCCAGCGCAACTGAATTTTAGCAATAAAATATTATGTGAGTGTCGCAGAAAGGTAGGTTCAAATCTGGGAATAAATGTCATACATCTGTACTAGGGACCAACATATCCAAATCAAACACACTCACTATTCTCACCACCTGTCTTCCTTGCCGAAGAGTCACATGCAGGCTTGTGTGTTGAGTCCCTTCCTGAGCAGAAGTATCACTAGGACATTAAGGAATTTGGATACATTAATAGCAGGAAGGCCTTTCAATAAATTCTGTTGTGGTATCAGCAGTGCTGTGATTCAAATCAGTGGGGTGTGGTGTGGCATGTGATTGGCCAGCTTTCTTGTTCCTGGGGAAAGTGCTTGAGGCACAGCATAGCAGTCGCAATGGCTTCCTTGGCTCATGGCTTCAGAGGTTTTGGTCCATGGTCAGCCGGCTTCCTAGGCAGAAGCATCATAGTGGAAGAGACTGGACCCTCCATAGCACCTTGCTTCATGGCAGCAGGGAAGCAGAATGCAGAAGAAGACTGGAGAGAAAGGGGCCAGGACCTGAGCTAGTCCTCAGGCTCAGGTCCTCATGGCCCATCCAGACACAAGCAGGAGTGGGCTCTATGTCCCTCAGTCAAGCCTATCAAGTTGACAAGCAAGATGAACTATCACAGGTATGGTCCACACGCATGGACTAATGTGGGAAACAGATTCATGTAAATGATTCTTTTACAAGGTCATAAAGGGCTTGAGAAAGCTTGAACGACTCTCTCAACGTGAGCCATGCTAACAAAATTTTACAATGATGAAATTACTTCTTTGGGAGCAAGGGTTTTTAGTTTTTTAAGAGCCAGTAAAAAATAAGCATCGCTGGAAGTGACAACACAGGTTTTTACGCCATTACATACTAACAGCACGTTGAAGAGCTCATTGATAGCGTAAGTCTGTCTAGCCAGGTGGCTGCGTGGGAAACAAAAAGCCCTCAAAGGCTTCGATTGGTGCTTCTGTGGAAACCAGCAGGACCAAAGACACCACTTCCCATTTTTCCAGAGAAGCAACTCTGATTATTCTCAAAGCAACCTAGAGAAATTTCCATGAGAAAGGGATAAAACCAATTTTTTTCTCAGCTGCATGTTAGTTTCATTCTTTGAGCTGTTAGTTCTACACCAGACTGTCCCTTAGGGAAGTCATCAGGCTGCAGTTCTGAAGCATGACCCCTTAAACTGTTGGTGTGAGGTGGAGGAGAAGAAGCAGAGGTCGGGCTGAGAGGAGGGAAGAAGGAGAGCGCAGGGTGTGGAGGAAACACAGGTATGGGTGTGTGCATGACCGTTTGCAGCCAGCTATGACTGGTTGAAGACTACCTCACAGAGACTCACTTGGGGTGGGGGTGGGGCCTGGAAGGACCAGAGAGCGTCTAATGCTTTCTTGTTTCAGAGCCTCTCAGCTTCAAAGAACTAAGATTTGGCCACCGTTGAATCTCCACGAAGTTACAGATGTTTTCAGATATGCAACTTAGATTGGCATTGTTTATACAAAGCCCTCACAACCTGCATTTTCAGAATTCTATTTACACTGAGATAAAATCAGGGATAAATATATTATGTCAACAAGAGAAGTTAAGTTCTTTTCTTTGTAGGAAATCAAGCACTACTGATTAATTGAAAAAATACAGAACCATTGATACCTTATCTTTATTAAACTTTCCTATAAATCAACTGCTCTCTATTGTTTCATATGCAGCTAATGAGAAATACATGGTTATAATATACATTTGTTCCTATTCATTGAGAAAGTGAACCTTCCTTGGGTTTGGCTCTTTTATTCCCCTTCTTCATTCCTCTCCTCCTTTGTTAATGTTCTACCCAGAAAAATTTTTGTTTTGTTTTACAAATTAACTTTCTCTCTGGTTCAATTCCTCAAGTATAAAATACTAGCTGTGCTCTATTGTAGGGAAGTGAGCATCTTGAATTGTAAAATCCAAGGGGAAAAGGTGACCAAGCTGTGGCTTGCCTCCACAGAGTGACTGCCCCTGAGTCCTCAGGCAAGCTCTCTACCCTCTGCAGAAATCTCTGGCTTCCATCTGCCTCCCCAAAGCACACACAGCTCTGGGAGCTGTAGTAGCTGAGAACTCCAGTTCTGCATGGGAGTGACTCAAGTACCAGAGAACGTGAGTCACTCTGTGCTCCAGGGAATTGTACACTCCCAGCTTAGCAAGATCGTTTCTTTCCCTGGCCCTCCCCCTTCCCATAAGAGCTCTGAACAGCATTAAATGATTCTATAGAATGAAAGAAAGTAGTGACAAGGTGTATGCAAATTGCAGTGGGCACAGATGTTTCAAGCCAGTCAAGCCATGATATATTTACATTTCAAGACAGGAAGGGAAAAATATAGGCACTACTTTTAAATGAAGAATGTTCAGGATCCAAAGCAATGGAAAGAATTCTAACATGTATTATCTTCTCTAAATGAGTATTGTTTCCTTAAAAAAGAATTGACATAGTTGCTTTGGGGGCATTTTTCTACTCTTGCAAAGATACCTTAAGATTGATTTGCATTTCACTTTTTTTTTTTTTTCTGTGAAATCACTGGGCATATCCTGAGTACTCAAAGCCTCTTGCTAAATGCCAACCCCCTATTCCCTCCTATGATGAGCATGCTCATGAGACTGCAGCTAGAGCTTGTGTCTAAATGTCAGAAGTAGGACAGGTATTAAAGGATAATTTTGATGGCAATTTAGGATCAAAATCATCATCTTTGAGTTCTTCTCCTGTAATATCCCTTCTGAGAAAGCTTGTGTCTTTTCAATATGCTCAAAATAAAGCTGATTGTTTTTCATGGAAGAAAAAAAGCCTGATTTTTAAAAATATTTCTTCTTCTTCTTCTTCTTTTTTTTTTTTTTTTCCAGAACAGGGGCTTAAACTCAGGCCCTTACGCTTGCCAGGGAAGTGCTTATTCTACTGAGCCATCTCCCCGGCCCCAAAAGTATTTCTTAAGATGTTAAAGTATAGTCGCTATATATTGTAAGCAAACATGTTCTTTTCATAAAGGAAAACATGAAAGCCTTTCTAGACATTACTTTTTGTCAGAGAGAGAGATAGAGATAGAGAGAGAGAGAGAGAGAGAGAGAGAGAGAGAGAGAGAGAGAGAGAGAACCCATGGAGTATTTCTCAGAAGCCAAACCAATGAGAAATGTCTTAGAAGAGATAAACATTGTGTCATGTTTCTGAAACTTCCTGATTATACTCAAAGCAGACCATCTGTCCCTCGTGGTGTGGCACTCAGTGGATGAGACCTTGGAGAATGTAACTCTTTGTAAAATTTTTGAAACACTAAATTTGTTGTCCAGTAGTTTAACTTCGTAGCAAATCTGCTACCCGGATGTAAACTTAGAAGCATCGGAGCTCTTGGCACCCTGAAGGAAGAATTTCGATTTAGAGGAGGCATTGTGGACTCTAACAAGAGCAGAATGGCTTAAACCTAGATTACCCCAAACAAACCAGGAGGTGACACAAGGAAGTGAACGGAGATTCAGTAACTGGAAGGGTGAATTCCAGCTGCTCTTAGCACTGGGAGGAAACTGCTGCAACTACAAACATAATGAATCTTATCAGCAAGGTCCAAAGAGCAAATGTACAGTGTAGCATGGGAGAGCGGCCTCTTTCTTTGCCGTATGTATTGTTTACTACATGCGTAATTCAGACTTACCACAGCATTCACAGAAGAAATGTATGCTTGTGCGTGTTGATCTGTACATGATCATCCATCTTCTACAAATAGGCAGATGGTGGTCCTGGATAAAAATAGTTGTCAAACATAGAGCTGCAATAATATACCACGGTAAAATCCTTAAGAAGAGTAAGATGGAATAATGAGGTGAGAAAGGCCCATAAGAATTCAGCCAGAAAAGCCTGAAGAAGGTGTAGTGGGCAACCCTCTACTCCACTCCACTGAGCGGAGCAGGTAGGGAAAGGTTAAGTAAGAAAATCTGAGCCTCAGGTTTCACAGAACTTTAGGAGATGCAAGAGAACAGGTCTAGCTTCCATCTAAGGAGATAACTCCAGCAGGTGTAGTGCGTGTAAAAGCCAGAGTGCCAACAGGCCAAAAGGGGACACAGAAAAACAGAGGAGACACCGCGTGGCCTTGCCTGCCGTGGCTGCTGTCCTTCCTGAACACCAGCTGTTGAATGGGCTGGGCCGCCTCCTCATCTGCCTAGCAGAAGCCTCTGGCTTCAGTGTCCACAGGGTCTGAAACAGTGTCCTCCCTGTGCCTCTGGAGCTGGACAGTATCCCACATGGGGCTTCTTTCCATTCCACACTCAGCGTCTCCCCAGAACATAGTGGGTGGGAATCAAAAGGACTGACCAAAATGAATCTGACACACTCACAATGTGCCTAATAGCCATTGTACATGTGGCAATTATCCCTAAATCAGGCTTATAAATCACCACACTGCTTTTGCACTGTCAAACCTATGTTGCAATTTTCTATTTCATTAGATTTATCATAGCTACCATGGTATAGTATAATGAATGTCATATACCAATCGCCTGGAATCTTAAAGTGTTAACATTTTGCCATACATACTTCATTATTTATCTTGATGTGGTGTTTAAAGTAGATTTCAGACATTTTGACATTTTACTCCTGAAGATTTTAGTAGCATCTTTGGTAACTAACATTTACCTGTATCATAATATTGTGACGGCACCTCAGAAAGGAAAAGTGATACATGTGCACCATATAATCCTCATTATAAATTCAAATCTCCTCACTCGTACACCCAAATGTGTCTTATGACTTGTTTGTTCAAAGCAGACTCCGATCAATGTTCACAATTTGCTTTCTTGCACCACTCCTTTCCAGTCTGTGTATGTGCTTGTGCGTGACTGTGTGTGTGCGCGCGTGTGTGTGTGCATGTATGTGTGGCACTTGCCACTTGCTAAGCTCGAGCTCCACCCCTGTTTTGCATCCTCAGATGCTTCTTTCAGTTTTGATCAGTCCCGCCACACTGTCTCCACAGTGTTTTAATGTCCCTGTTACTGACTAGTTGAAGAGACTTAGCAGGTCTGCTCCTTGAGACGGCGGCCATGGCTCTTTAAGTCCTCTGTTTCCTGCGAACTAGAAATTAGGTAAAGTTCTGTTCATACTTTTTCTGGCAAAACTGCCTCATGGTTTAGCCTGCACACTTCCCAAGGGAATGCATCGCGACTCATGGGTGGCCCACTTTTGATGACGCAGAGACAGATCACCAAGTTGAAGTGGTGGCTATCACAGCTGTGGCGAATCCCTCTTTGTGACACTTGAGCTTGCTGAATAAAGCATTCTCCAGGCAGGTGTTTTACATTCATAGCAGAACTGAAGCTCAGGGCAGGGTTTTCTTTGTCCTGCCTTTTCTGGACCTCATGCCATTCCTTTGCTTGGGCATTTCCATCTGTCTAACCAAGAGATTTTTGCCTTTTTTCTGGCCTTTCCACAAGATAGCAAGAATCAAGAACAGCTACATGTATCACCAGACTTCTAGTGCCTAGTACGCCAAGGCGCTGCTAAACTCCAGAGGAAATTAGCTAGTGTCAGCTACTCTGCTTTGGTTTTTCCCTCTGCTGTGGAGTGGAGGATGCTATAGATCAAACATCTGTACCCTCCCCAACTGAATAAGTAGAAACCTAGTCCCCAATATGGTGATATTAGGAAGTGAGGCTGACGTTAATACCTCTAGAAAAGACCCCAGAAAGTCTTTGTGTCTCCCAGCACAGAAAGACAGAGAAGATGTTTGTCTGGAACCAGGAGACGAGAGTTTTCGGACGCTAAACCCGCCTCTGGAGTTGTGAGATTCATTTCTCTCTACACCGCTCACCCATGAGTTTTCTTTGATAGGAGCCTGAACGAACTGTGACAGAGAGTACTAAACAGAAAGAAGTGTCAAGATGTGGAAATCCATGGGAAATGGGGGGACAAAAAGACAAAATAAAAATAAGCACTTGGAAGGGATTTTTTTTTTTTTTAAAGACTAATATTAACGTAAAATGTCCCCTGAGAATGGAAACTCTAAAATCAGGGACTGGGATCTACACTCCAGCTGTCTTATTCGCTGGCTTTAAGCCCTTGGATTCCTAACTTGCCATCACTAAGGCTTCTTTTTTCATTAGTAACCGCAGGTAGTAAGAACATTTCCCTGATGTAGTTTCTTGGCAAGAAGCGTGTGTAAAGCGCTTATTATGGTGTCAGGCACAGATCAATATATGGAGGTTATACTATTGCTAAATTCTCCCGGAAATTAAGGAAGCACAATCAGATAAATATTTACACTTCGGCTCTCAGATACTGTTCCCAAGTTCCCTCTTTAATTAATTATTAATTAATTTTTGTGGTCCTGGGGACTGAAACTGGGGTTTTACACTGAGCCTCATGCCTACCCTTTATTACAATAAAAATCAGAGTTTTTTTTTATTTTGAGATGAGGTCTTGCCAAGATGGTAAGTTTCCCAGGTTGGGTTGAACTTGCAATCTTCCTGCCTTTGCCTGGCAGCGTACTAGGCTGACTTGCGGCATCACACCCAGCTCCGAGTCCCATCTTTAACCATTAGCAGAGCAGAATCTTGTCAGTATCTGTCCACCTTTCACTGGAGCAGCATCATAGGGGCTTAGGGTCAGTTGGCAAAAGAAGATACATTTATCCTAGAAGATATGAGTAGGCACCCACGAGAGACTGTTTTCAGGCATAAGTGAGCATCCCTAGGGGCTTCAGAAGGGACTTTAGTTGGGGTCATTTCTCCACTCCACAGCAGCATGAAGATGCTCATGGGGTAGGGCAAAGACACTGGAGGGACAGATGATGGTGGCCAGCAGCCCTTTCCCAACAACAGCAGAAGGGGAAGCCGCCCATCTTCGTCTCTTTAACAACTCCCAGGAGCAGCAACAAGTGGCTCCCTGTCCTTTAGAGGCAGCCCCCTTTCCAATGTCTGCTAACCAGATTGCCTGGGGCGCCTGACAGTAGAAAGAAAACGGCAGCGTAACACCACCATTGGCATAAATGTTCATGGGTATGGTGGGTATGCACTGCTCACTACAGAGACTTTTTATTTATTATTAATTCATGTATTTAGGTTTTCTTATGGTATTGTGGATCGAGCCCAGGAATGACTCACCACTGAGCTCCATTTCCCAGCCCCTTTTATTTTTTGTTTATTGTGAGGCAGTCCCTCTAAGTTGCTCAGGAAGAATTTAAACTTGGAATCATTTTGCCTCAGCCTCTCCGTTATAGTTTTGTGTCACTTTACAAGAGTTATCTTATTTTATTTTTATTATTATTTTATTTTTATTATCATTATGAGTAGATTTTGATCAGCATTGAACAAAACAATTGCTGTCTTTTTTGAGGGCTCTATCAGGGCTCTGGTCATTCCATCTACAGCCTTCTTAAAGGCTTAGTAGCTGCATGATCATTTTATATTTTGATTTCTGTCTGTCTCTCTCTCTCTCCCCCCTCTCTTGATGGGTTGGACAGAAATGGTTAGGGATGTGCAATGATAGATTCTATACTTCGGTGACTGAATATTTGCTCTGTGCCAGGAGCTAATTTCTTGACATACCTGATTTCGCTGACTTCCCTTAACAACAAAATGAACTAGTCATCATTCTCATTTAAGCCCATAAAAATGCTTATCATGGAGATTTCCCACAGGTAGAAAGCCACAAGTCTGCGATTTAAACACAGGTTCATCCAGTTCCAAAGCCCAGACATCATGAGGTGCAAAGGAGAAAGAAGGGAAAAATGTAAATGTTGCCTTGCAGAGATGTGTGCTTTCATCAGTGAAACCAGACACATCTGCATGAAACAAAAAATAATTATGTAGCAGAGAAGATGATAAATTGCCTCAAATAGGCCCTCCGTTTCAGTTCGTACATGCCAGAAGTCAACAATGGGGTAGATTGATGCTTGCCTTGGTATGGCCAGGGAGGTGATGAGATTTAAGATCTTAAAGATATCGTGCTTTTGTGGATGGTAGTGTGGTGGGGGAGAACTGAGAGGCTGACAGGAGGACAGTGGAACCACAGCAGTGGATGTGTGGCCATTGGCATCATTCCGGTGTCCCATGCTGGTACAGTCAGAGATTGGCATGAGGTATCAGTGGGAAATTAGCATGCATAAGGGGAAGGAGGGTGTTGAGGGTGAACCTTAAAGGAGAAGGTGACACTTTTGGACCTCAGGAGGCAGGAGCCATTACACACCTGGACCAAGGAAGCTGTACAGTTGTAAGGACACTTCTCAGGTGCTGGGGGCAGCACTCTCGTTAGGTAGGGAAAGTGTCTTCCAGTGTTTCAGCCCCAAGCGCATGGGCAAGAAGGCAAAAGATCTTCTTCTTTAGCCATCTTTGTGGGTTTAGATAGCGCCATGGAGAAGGCGCAGGCATTTTCCAGGGCTTAGGCCAGAGTAAGATACAGGTAAATATTTGCTTTACCTCAGCTGGAGAAGATGGATTTTTAATAAAGAGACAGCATGACTCATGTCATGGAGTGTACCAACAATTGAGGAGGAAGCTGCGCTGGAAATTGCCAGAATGGCAGGCATTGTCTGCGGGTAATCTCGCAGGAAGTATCTACCCAAAGCTCACTATATGAACACACATGGTAAGTTATGAAGTTACAAGCACTTCACACAGACTCATGTGCACACACGGATGCACACATGTACATTCACACAGATGCAGTTACACACACACACACACACACACACACACACACACACACATACACTTTCCTGTTCCAGTGGCACTGGCCCCACTGTCTTTTGGAGGCACTTCTAGCTTGACCATGTCTTCATCAGTTATTGCATGGTCCTTGCAGACCAAGGACTCCTGGCTGCAGAGCAGGGGCTGAGCTCTGGTTAGAGGGGCTGGGACCAGCTGGCCTGTGCTCTGTGACACTGTCATGGTGACATCTAGGGGTGGGCCTCTCAGATGGTCACAACGGTCTGTCCCACTAGTGTCATGCCCCATGTGAACTGACTTCCCAAGTGTGTGTGGCATCTGGACTTCCTTTCCAACCCATGGCATACGGCAAAGGTGATAGGCTATCACACCTATAAGAAGCGTGACGAAAACAGTGAATGTTTAATTTTTTAAAAAAATTATTACAGTAAAAAACACAATGCTGTTCACCCCTCAAAAGATCCTCTTAGCTTTGAACACATTTATCTCATCATTCTTGCAATGATCTGAAACAGTTCTGCAAGTTCTCTTTACCATGTGTCTTTAGCGTGCTGTCATGGCTGCCTCAGTGTTCTGAGTTGTGTCAAAATATTTACATCCGTGATCATTTTGATGTGTCAGATTCAGCAAATCAGGGGCATGAGGACACACTTTCATGGTTTTACAAGTTGGCCTTTCCATGAGATGGCACTTGCCAGCAGCATTCACTATACTTGCTTACATTTCATAAAGATACTCAAATTGTTTTAATTCTCTAGAGTCCAGTTCTCTCTTCTTTAATTTGATATAATTTATGGTCTCTGAATTTCCTTGTGCTCCTAATAGATTCTGATTTACAAAACTGATGAACAAGTATGTTTCATGTTTATTGGTCTTCTATTTATTTAGCATTCTAAACATCACACTTCATCTCATTTAAGCCTTAAAATCTATCTTCCTTAGGTTCTTTTTATTAGTGCTGCTTGTAAAGATAAATAAAGTAAGGATTAGAGAAATGTAATACTTTTCTCAAAACCTCATGGCTTTAATGCAAGAGAGGAGGGAATCCGACTCATGATCTTCTTACTGTACTCTGTAGAGCCAGAACCCAGAAAAAAGTCTATTCAACTATTTGACTAGAAGCAATCAGCGAAACAGAGACAGAAACCTTAGAAAGGGATTGGCGTTGCAACAATCAAGTGGAGAGCCGTGTAAGTGGCAATTCAATCTGACAGCCCAGACTGAATAGATTCCCAGTGATGACTTTGGAAAAGTTAAATCATCAGGAAAGTTCATCTGAGATCATCTGAGAGCAGAAGGGCACGAAAGAAAAAAGGATTCATGAAGGTATCTTTCACAATACCCTACACGCTGGTGGTTCAAAATTGCTTTTCTGCAGCCCAGACCTGCCTGGTCAGCTCCGGATTTCTCTTGGAAGCCTTTCTGGTGGTCCCAGTTTCCAACACAGCACATTTCCACGCCAAATTCATTGTCCTTGTACCGCAAAGTCCCTTCAGTCTGGGTCTCCTGCTGTAGTTAAATAATTTATCATTTACCCAACAGGCTTTGTATCCAAGTTACCCTTTTTGCATATCTCTCAGATGGTAGTGGTCACCTAGATCTCTTCCATGTCTGGGGTCAATATTCGCCCCATCACTCCAACTAGGACTTCTATCTCTGTTGGCTGTTTCACCAGCCTCCTAATTAATCTCTCTGTTCTTAAGTTCACCAGTCTCTCTATGCCTTTCCCTTACAAATCCATTTCCCAAATGGAATGCAAAGGAAATTTTCAAGAGTGCCATTCAGAATTCACCAGATGCATTTCAGATTCTTCAATATGGCACAGAAGATGCTTCCTTGTCTGTTTTTACCTTGCCTGCCTGTCCTTCCATAACCCCACCTCCTGCCAAGCTTCCCCTCGTCCACTTCTCTTTCCCTTACTCATCTAGGGTCCTCTGTTTTGATCCCATGGTTGGGGTTGCTCCAGGCAAGGCCCTTCTGTGTTATGCTCACGGTTTCAAGGCCCAACTGCTATGTCTTATCACCTCGAGAGCCATTTTTGGAATCCAACCAAAGCACTCATGTTGCACATCTCCAGTGGCGCAGTCACACCACTCCCTCCGAGCTGCCAATCACAGAAAACAATCGTGTGTGCCTCCCACAGAGGTGTGCAGGAGCACGTCGATGCAGAACGTCTTCAGGGAACTTGATTTCTCTTCCAACATGACTACAGCCTGGGAACATGTTTGTCTCCTCTAGATACGAAGATGAATTCTGTGAATATGAGGGAAATGACCGATTCTTTGAGTTCTTAATGCTCAACATAGTGACCCATATATTATCAACTCAAAATTAATCTCTGTTGAGTATTTCACTGGGGAGTCAGGCAAAAGTTCAGGAGTTTGCATGTGGAAAGATAAGAACCTAAACTATATATTCAGATTTAGATTCCAGAAGAAGGAGCAGGTTTCTTGGGCCAGCTTAAATTGAACCCTCTGGCTATACACACACAAGAGAGCAAGGCCAAATAATTGTCATTCAAATGACATTGGTTGAGGATATTAGTGTAGAGAAATACAGTCAGTTCTCTCCAACTGTTTTTGATAACACCTACAAGGTATTTTTGTTCATGGTAACAATCTGTATAGGCCTGAATCCAGGCACATGGAATAGATTTTTTTTTTTTGTCAGTTTAGGAGAAACTTGGCTATTTCAGCATAATCTAAAACATGTCTGTGGAAGATAAAGCAGTGTTGTAGTTTTCTGGAGGAAAGTGGGTAAAACCTTGGTGGTGGCTAAAATATCCAAGTCTAGGATTAAAAGAAAACTTCATTTTATTTATATATCAGGAAATCAGGCTTCCTATCTAGCACTATTTCTTCCAGATGAACAGCTGAGTGCATAGATTTCATACTATAGTAGTATTTGAGACTCTCCAGGGAGTTTCAATTCAGCCACATAATCAGGAGCACAGACACCTATATATTGGAAAATTGATTATAGAATTTCTAGCCAGTCCTAGTCATATATTTATGGGCCACTTGATGTCTGCCTGTCTTTGTGTTCATTTCAATCTCCCTAAACTGATGTAGTTTAAAAATTCAACTGCCATGTGCTCTGGTCCAAAATAGGTCCAGTGTCTGGGAAGATCAGTTCCAGAATTTCAGGCTGTATACAGCTTCTTCTTTCAGAGCCAGAGAGCAAGCTTCTCCAAGGTTTCATTGCTGGGCTCCTTGGGATTGAGATGGAATGCACTAAATAGCTCCAGTTGGGCTTTAGGATAGAAATGAAGACATGGCCTTTATCCTCGAGGAGCTTACTGCAAAATGTTGGTAAGACGTTTTCCCTTATTGTATTTTATACATCTCCACTAGTCCCATTTTTCCTGGCTAGAGATTTAGAATTTTCAGTGGTAGCCTGAGTTCCAATTTCACGGTTCAGTCTGAGAAGTGCATACCAATCTGGCAGTGTGGGGACGTCAAAGTTTTCAGCTGAAGAGTATCTCCAGGAAGGAAATTTCCATTAAAGAAAACATTACCTTATACACTAGGCATGGCCTTCACCCGGGGACTTACAGGGCAGGATTAGTACACACTTTCGAAAGTCCTCAAGACTTCCTTATATTTTTATAGAAAAGTTGACTGTGTTAATTCAATCAGAGTTGACAGATGACACAGACTTGGCCACTTGGGCCGTGATATATGAGTTCTTTGATACCACAAGTATTATTTTTAAATGTAAGTTAAACAGATTTGCATCTTTGGCCAATGGCTTTCGAACATGCTACTAAGTTATGAATGTTGATTTTTTTTTTTTTTTTTTTTTTGTGCTGGGGATCGAACTCAGGACTTTGTGCTTGCCAGGCAGGTGCTTATGCTGCTGAACTATCTCTCCATCTTTGTATGTTGAAGCAAAGCATTATTCAAACTTCTGAGAAATCAGCCTTCAGATGGGACAAACAAGCCCGGTAAGAATTATTGCCTGAGGTGAAGTAGACTTCTTCGGGCATGTGAACAGAGATGCTGAATGCAGAGAGAATCCAAGTTGGAGACAAAGACAGTATTCTAAAGAGGTGAGCTAATTCCCCAGTGCTGTCTACATGTTCTTGAGGTATAAAGGTGAATACTGACTACATCACTCATAAGCAGCAGCACACTGGAAAACTTCACTCACCTAAGCACAAATTTAAAAAGGGCCGATTTGATACATTCTTAGCATGTTGCATAGTCATTACATTGAGCCCAATGTGCTGGGAAGCTCTTAGGACTGGAAGATGGGAAGAACAGAATTTTAACCTGGCTTTGGTGCCAATTACCTAGAAGAATTTGGGCAAGCCATTTCAATTCTCTGGATCTCATGTTTTCATATCCATGGACTGGGCTTTTGTACAGAAGTCCTTTAAGACCCTGCTCAACTTTATACTTGGTAGTTAATTTCTCTCCCATGTACTCTGTATTTATTATTGCTTGATCAAGCAAGAGTGAATGTTGCTGTTCCAAGCCATAAGAGAGAGGTTAAAAAAGACTCATGGTTTATCCATATTTAAGGCAGGCTCCTTAAAGTAAGTGCTGTGCCTCTTTAGTTTGAATGTGCAGAACAGTGTTGCATACTTTTTTTTGTCACATCATTTTTTATTTTCAGCTGTTTAAACATCTTTCTCAGGCAATAAAACAACTTGTATATGGGGTCTTATGATTTCTGAAAACATTTTAAAAACAAACTTATCTCCATTACACAGAGTTGTGATATAAAAAAAGATTTATAAACTATATTTTTTTCAGAAAGCAGGTAGTTACACTGCAAACCTGCTCAAGCAATCTTCCTAGGTAAGACAATGTTGTAGAATAAAAACTGTGGTTCAGAAGTCTTCCATTAAGAATACTTGAGAGCTTCAAAGGAATGTTTAGTTTCTTCCACAGAGAGCCACCAGAGTTTTTCATCATCTCCCTTGGCTCCACCCAGAATGGCTTGGCACAGAGAGCTCCCATACATCTTCTGATAGTACACTTTGATGTAATTCGTGTCGATTTCCAAGCGAGAGACCATGATACTGATCAGGGCCTTATGATGAGTTCCAGCACCCTTCACTGCCTTGTGAAGCATCTCAGCAAAGAAGGCAGGTGTGCCTGTGGCACTTTTCACGATGGCTGTGAAGCTCCTTCAGCGTCACCTTTCAGCCCCAGGTCCAGAGCCTTGTTTGCATCGTGCTCACTGTATTTGGTGTATTTCTGGAACATTCTGCGAAGATGAGGATAGCTGCAGGTGGTCAGATGGTGTTGAACACATTCATGTCTGTCCCCTTTCTCCTTTTTCCAGCTTCATATAGGGCCCTGGCATCTGTGTCACCAAGTATTCATTCACACCAAGATCCTCACATCTGTCACCCTTAGAGAGAGAAAACAGAGCCTTCAGGAAATCTCCAGATGTGTCTGTGGTGATGTCTTTGGCCAAATCTCTCTTCGGTTCATCTCTGCAGACTCTATAAATTTCTCTATTCTTTCTTGATGCCAAAATTTCAATGAGGGTGTCTTCATCAGTTCTAAGACCCTTCATGGCTGCACAGAGCTCATCTGCATCAAATAGTTTTCAGCAAAGGTAAATCCACTTCTTCTAGATGACCTGTGAGAGCTCTCTTCAGAGCTTCATCCAGGGGCTTCCCTTTTTCCTGGAGGTAGGCTGCTGTGATTTGTTGATGCTGAGCATTCTTTCTCTTCATCAGAATGTCAATGATGGTTGTTTCATTCACACCTTTTACTGTTATTGCTTTGTGCAAAGACTCAACATCAGAGGAGGGCTTAAAGCCAGGGTAGGGGCTCACAGCTGACCAGGACCACCTTTGGATGCTTTCACAGTTTGAACATATTCTTGCTCTTGATTGTCAATAAAGTAGACCTGCTTGAGGAATTCTGATACCATTGCCATTTTGAAGAAGTGTCCTTTTTTCTACCTTCTTCCAAAGAACTCAAGAGAAGCTCTTCCTGGCACCTTTAGTCTTGCATACGTTTTGAAAGTCTAAAAAAGTGAGTGCATGGAAGAACAATTTCTTCTTAGAGCTATGGGAGGGAAATGATTGCATATCCAAGGATTCATTTTCCAGTGCTGCTTACAGTTGAGTGGGGCCACATGACTCGTTTTCCCCAGCTGCATATAAACTCTGGTAACATGGTGGGTGAGCCTTCTCAACAGAATTCCTGGGTCTTTGAATATCCATGTGGAGCAGAATATCGCATTCTCTACCTGCATCAAAACTCGAAGGGGGTGAAACAAACTTTTCTTAAGTAAAACCACTGAAGTTTGGAAACTGATTGGTGAAGGAGTTTGCTTCAGTTCAAGGAGTGCATTAGCAGTAGTAACAGCTTGAAAGCCAAAGCAAATTAATGCGCCAGGGACAGCATGGGGTAGTTCTAGAGACAGCACAAACCTGGTCAGACAGCCAAGGTCACCTCCTTAGAGTGAAGCCTAAGAGCAGTAAACTGGAATTTGACAAGCTCTTTTCAAGTTAATTTTTAACTGATCATAAAAGCATAAAAGTTGTACATATTAATACTAAAGCATGACATGTTTAATTCATGTATATATTGTATACATTTAAATCAAGGTAGACATGTCTACCCAAACATTTATCATTTCTTTATGATGAAACCAGTTAAACTCCTTTCCTTTAACTTTTTGAAATTGACAGAAGATTATTGTCATCTACAGTTTGCCTACTGTTCAGTAGCATACTGGAATTGATGGCCTTTTAATATGGAAAATACTACCCAGAAGTTCTAGTAAAACACTCACAATCTCTAGTATGATCACAAGGGAACTAAGGCTGGAAAAATGAAATCATTTTTCCTAGATGCAGAATGAAAGTGGCGTCACTAATATTCAAGTCCAAGTTGGCTCTGAAGCTTGGATTCATTGTTCACAGGAATCCTGGCTTCCTTCTAGCCGACTTCAGAGTAGTAGAATGAGAAGCTGTTCATCTGTGGGGCTCTGGGGATGCCTGCGCGCCTGTCCACAGACCCGTGTGGCAAGGAACACAGTCTCCTCTGTTCCCAGAGCAGCCTTTGCCGGGTCCCAAGCCTGCTCTCCATGGTAGAGCGGGAGGCTTGTTTGCTTCCTGCTGCCGCAGAAGCCTCGGTGGCGATGTGGTCACCAAGCCAGTGCTAAGGCCACCCCACAGTCCTGAGGCCTGTTAGAGCACCAGCAGTTCCCATGTGGGCACAGGATGTTTGGCTAAAGCCAGGAAAGTCCCGGGCAAACAAGAACAAGTTGGTTATTTTATGAATCTCTTCCCTACCCAAAGCCAGGCAGGTGGAAGAGCAGAGAGCTTTCTGGGTGAGCACAGGTGGGCGGGGGTCTCTCCTGGGTAGCAGGAGGGGATTGGAGACCGCCTTGTAAGCACAGGGTTACATAACGGCATGAGGATGGCTATGAGTCATGCTCGCCAGGAGTGGAACACACACACCTAAATATAATTTACAAGTGACTCCTCTTGATGGTGTTGCACAACCAAATTAGCTCCTTTAAAAAAAAGAACACCCACTTTAAAGCACAACAGATGATCTGGGCTTCTGCTCCAAAACATCCAAGCTTGCTCTGGTTTGCAGAAACAGCCTAGACGGACTGGACAGAATTTTAGAGTTAGCTTGAGCGAAGCACATTTGTTACCACCCACCACTCCAGACGACATCCAGGGCTGAAGTTCTGATCTACCTTCCCTTGTCACAAGCTTGGCCTTTGTGCAACAGCATGTTGGGGAATGCACGAGATAGTTCCAGTCCCCGCCCCCAGCTCCAACACAGAGGGCTGCTAGCACGAGAGGGTGTGTGTGTAGGGTTTGCGAAAGCTCGCATCTGGCCAGGGAGAGATTGCGCTGTATTTCAGTGTGATTGATTCCTCCAAGGAGCAGCAGGCCTGTGGAGGAGGACTGTAACCATCGAGGGTACTGAAGTTTCAAACACCCCAAACTGCCAACAGGGTCTGGCTCTGTAGGCTCCTGGAGGGCTACCCTGCTGAGTTTATTTTGGAAGTCTGTTTTGAATTTACAGCCCTGCCTCTTTAGAGGGTATTTTAAGATGCTCCGCCAACCCGAAAGGGCTCTGAGTTGCTTTTGTTTCTGTACTCACACAGATGAGGAGCTAAACTAATGGAGAGACTGACCCAAATTTGTGAGCATCACAGAGTATCATGAGTGGCCTGAATTCCTGCAGCCTTGTGCATGCTTTGGTCCTCACATTCATTTGGAAGTCATTCCTGGATCTTTTGCAAAAATATGCTCACCCACATAGAATCAGTAAATCAACTATCAGTTCCCTCTCCCAAGCGGGGACCCCACAAAGTTCCACCAAGAAGAATTTCAGGCGCTAAACTCTTCCACAGGCTTTTGTTTATATAAACACAGCTTAGCAAAACAATTACTGTTTTCTTTCTTTTGTTCAGCAGCAGCAGAGTGCAGCCTGTGCTCCCCTATCTTCCTTTAATTGAAATAATTTGGGTGTCCTGGGGTTGATCTATCCGAGGTTGTGAGGGAGGGAGATTCCCCTCCAACCTTGGAATGTTTTTGTCTTAACTCCTCCTAGTACAGTTTTCTGGCCAAGAGCACTTGAAGCCATTGTCAGGATTCATGGAAGATAAAAGGAGAAAGAGTCGGTTTGCCCCACTGCCTCCCCCACCCCAGACACAAAGGAAAGAGAGGAGGCCTTGAAGCTAATATGCAGGGTGCGCTGCAACCAGGGGGCCTGCCGGAGAATCCTCACTTCAGATGGGCATTTTCCATTTACTTCGTAGGTCTCATTTTCCCTTTCCTTATTCTCAGCTTTCAATCTCCTTCATGATTAATAGATATGCCGGAAAGCTTCTTATTCTTTCTTTGGGAATTATGCTGACAATAAAGAATAATTTTTGCAGAAATGTAAGTTGCTGAGAGGAGTGGGCAGGCGCCACCCAGGAGCATGGAAGCAAGCATGGCTGCAGCATGTGGGTGGCCTGCCAAGCGCAGCAGGTGGTCAGGACAGGAGGCGGCAGACCACAGGCCTCCCTGTGGGCCCTGGGCACACAGTCCCCTGCACTGCCTCTGGCTTCCTCTCGTTTTGCTGAGTCCCTCTCTAGCTCACCTGAGTGGATATCAAATCCAGTCTCTTCTGGTATTTTTCTTACCTATAATTCAAATGCGGATTCTGGGATGGTGTGTTATTACACTGTATTGGGTACAGAATCTTGACAAACACTACATGGAGAATTGGAAGAAAACATGAGAAGGAAAAAAGAGGCGTAATGAACTTTTAGAGCCTGCTACTCACAGGAAAGTTCACTGACCAGCAGAATGGAAGGGTGCAGGGAGGTCCTGGGACGTCTGCACAGATTCCCATGAGCCAAGGAAAGCCCACATATTATGACCTAGCACACTACCTGGGAGGTTTAAAAACCCACTTCTAGCTAACTGCCCATCCACATGCAAGACTGTTTGGCCAAATGGTTCCAGTCAGACACAGGCTTCAGTGCTTTCAAAGTTCTGCAGATGCTTTGAATGGGATCCAGATACGAGAAGCAGTAGCACACAGGAGACCAAATGACTCCGAGTCTGGTATATGTGCACCAACACCTATGACCTCAGCACCAATGCCTACAGCTACAGCACCAGTGACTATGACCACAGCACCAACACCTATGACCTCAGCACCAATGCCTACAGCTACAGCACCAATGCCTTTGACCACAGCACCACACCTATGACCTCAGCACCAATGCCTACGGCTACAGCACCAGTGACTATGACCA
>NW_004524615.1:14973544-14994832 GCF_000260255.1 Octodon degus
GCTACAGCATCAGTGACTATGACCACAGCACCAACACCTATGACCTCAGCACCAATGCCTACGGCTACAGCACCAGTGACTATGACCACAGCACCGACACCTGTGACCCCAGCACTAATGCCTACAGCTATAGCACCAATGCCTTTGACCACAGCACCAACCCCTATGACCACATCACCAGTGCCTGTGACTATGGAACCAATGCCTATAACCACAACATCAACACCACCTGTCAGAATTCAGATTCCTGGGCTCCTCCTTGACCTGAATCAGAAACAGTGGCTAGAGGGTAGCAATTATGATTTTAACAAGAATTACAGCTACTTGAACAGGTTGACAGCTAATACTATAGAATGATCCTAAAGAAGAATAATGGCTTCAAATATACTTAATTGTACTGAAAAACCTCCATAAAATATCTATTATATGTGATATAGAGTTCAGACTTTTGAAATAACATTCTAGATTCTCCAGCATGCCTTTGTAAACATATCTTCTGTAGTGGTTTTTTTTTTTTTTTTTTTTTAATTTTAAATCTGAGCTGTTAAAATGAATGCTTCACACTGTAGGCCTCCTTCTAGCTATTAACCTGGTAATTCTGTGCTTCCAAAGCTGTAACTTCAGTCAACTTCATTGTGCTTGAATATAGCCACACAGATGCTTAACTTCACCTGGATGCATTCAAAGGCCTTTCTCTCTTTTCCAGTCTTCCCAGGTTAGATCTTGCTTGCTCAGTCCAGTCTTTAAGCCAGGTCTAAATGCTATGTCCTCCACTCTGCTTTCTCCAGCCAGAATAAACCTTTCTCCTCACATTTGTTACTCCATCATACCTTCACTTCAGTGTTTTCTATTAGTCATTTGCCTGATACACTGGTTCTCAGCTATATTTATGGCTCTATTGTTCCATAGCTATTTCTATTTCCAGTGTCTAGCACTACTCTCTGCTCAGAGAATCTGACCCGTAAATATTGATTGCAGTGAAGTGAATGGAGCTGAGGGATCTCAAAACAGTTTGGACCATAAGATGAATTGTGACTTGTTTTTCAAATCAGCCAGCAACCACAGACTGGCAAAGTGGCCAAGAAGAGCACAAATGCCATGAGTCTAATGAGGCTGGCTCTGTTGTAATGATTTGTTTACAAAATAGGTCCAAGTCACACATTCAACTGAAACCCATGCAGAGAAATAATATCAGCATTTACCTAGCTAAAGTATACTAGTCATTCAATAATTATTTTGTAGGGTCAACAAATATTGATAGGAAAATTTCTGGACAAAATACTCAAAATCTAAAGTTTTAAACCAGTGTATATTCATGATAATCTTTACTGAAATGTCATTTTGCTTAATATTTTCCAAAGGATACTATAACATCACCCCCTAATCTTCACAGTTCTTAAAGGAAAGTATTTTTATATCCCATGCCTGAATCAACGTAGGCTCCAAGCTAACCTCAGGGCATCTGGCTAAATGACAGACAGGATGAGCACCTTAGCATCAGAAAATGTTAAGGCTGGAATCGCTACTCGTTCTAACAGAAGATATGATAAACACATGGCAGAGAATTCCAAATATTTTAAAATGCCATCCGATCCTATGTTATTGTAGGACGTGTGTCTATTTATCCTTATCAGGTGGAAGCTGTTCATCGGCTCTAGGTGGTAAAACAGCAGGGCCTCATGGGAGTGGTCACACCAGGAACTTTCTGTAAAGACACAAAAGTGGAGAGAGGAAGGAGGATGAGAACGCGGGAAGAATAAATCTGTGCTCTATGTAGAGTGCAACAGGTCCACTCACGTGTGTCTGAGCTTGCCCTAGAAATACCTACTATGTAAAGAGTACTTGCATCCTGTCTGGTAACACAGCACAGATACAGGAATCAGCAACCTGCCACCACACATTAAAAGCAAAGGACAAGAGGCAGAAGGGCCGCTGCCACCGAGGTGCACTGTGCCCCGTATGTGACACTGTCAACAGCATCTCCTGCTAGCGAATTTCCCCAGGCTCTAGCCTCCATGTGTTTTAGCACATTTACCTACAAAATCCTCTCCATCTTACCTCTTAGCCGTCTATATATTTTTTGTCTATATTTTTCATAACTTTTTTTCATGACCACCAATTAGTCTGTGAGTAAAAAAAGTCATTTTTACACTAGTGCTTGAATGCCTGATAGACTTCCCCAGTCAGACGAATTCACCTGACAAAATGACACATATGACCAAATGAAAAGTAAACGACAAATAAGTTTACAATTAGTTAAATGTGTAGAGTTATTTCAAAAGATGGCATGGTATATGTATGTATCTATTTGGAAGGAAGGGTGCATTTTCTTTCTTTTTAAAAATTTAATCCTTGTTTTTCTAGACAAGAAAATTAATGGCTAGCACTTCCGAAAGACAGGAGGCTTGTTTCATCCCAATACTCCATCATAGGACGGGGTTTAAAGTTATGGTGTTTATCACACTTTCTCTGGTTGATCTGAGAACAAAACTCAATATATGAAAATTCAGCCCAGAGAGAGGCTGGGATCAGAGCTGAACAGGACATAAGAACAAAGAATCTGGAATGGGAGTCAGGAGTGTTAGGTTCCCATGGAAAGAAGAGCTCAGGGCTGCACAGGAGAGATGAAGCCTGGCGATGAAGTCAACAATACCACGAAGGAAGTTGTCATGGAAACCCTCGTTGGAAAGCAGGCAATTGGATTTTGGAAAATGACTGAAGCAAGTCTTGATGGCAAGAGAGAGGAAGGAAAGGATGAAACCCAAGGATGAAGCCAGACGCTGAAGAGGAATGGAGTCCTCACACTACCGCTGTGCCAAGGAAAGTAACGCATCGTTGTTACAAGACCGAACATGACAGATCTGCAAGGCTGATCTGTCCAGCCGGGCGGCCTGTAAGTGTGCTAGAATCTGCCTTTTGTAGCATCACAGCACTCATGACTCATCCGGCAGAACAATGTGCCAGGTGGGTGGAATCTCTTTTGCAGCGTTTCCAAGAGGAATAGGTAGCATATCCGTGGCTCATTTTTAGTAGGCATTATTTCTTCACCCAAATATTAAGAGCAGAAGCAAGAGAAACAACTGCTGCTGTAATTCTTTGGGCTAAATAGTCCCTTATGAATGTGGACATGAAGCTGTGCAGACATCCCAGAGATTGATTTTCCTGTCTTCTGGCTAAAACAGATCCTGAAATGATATGATTACATGGACTTACAACACTGGCACTTGTACCGCATGCACATGGATTGGTTTTCCATAAATTACCTCTTAAAGAAGAGCCTCTAGGACTAAGTGTACACATGGGGTTGCAAAAAGTTTCCAGAAAGGAAAAGCAGAAAAAATGCCAGCGAAAAGAAAGTACTCTTTTGGCATTACAGAGAACTACAGAGGGCTGATACAAAGGCAGGGTAGATGTGGCCAGATTCCTGCAACACCAAGTAAGAGGTTCTTCAGGTAGCACATGACACTACTGGAAGGTGAATGTGACAGAAAAGCACAGCACGTTACTTAGATGTAGTGTGTCATAAGAAAAGGGCAGATGGCTTCAGGAATTTGAAGTTCTGTCTTCAGTTTCTGACCAGAGTGAGGTTTCCATGTTAAATAACATAACAACCACGGGCTACAACCGGGGTGACTCCCTTTTGTTTTATAAACTGCACCTCAACTTGCAGTGGGCCTGAGGACTTGACATGAATGGGTAAGACAGTAAAATGCTACACCTTGAAGGAATGCGACGCTATTGACATTATTAATTTCATGACCTTAAGCTTAAGGCTGCGTGTGTGTGTGTGTGTGTGTGTGTGTGTGTGTGTGTGTGTGTGTGTTGGGACCTCAAGTGTAAACTGGTTAATAAAAAGCAAGAGACTAGGATGAAAAGAGATTAAGAAGAGGCCAGGGCAAACTGGGGTTTAGGGTTTGTCACCTGGTGAGATGCAGAACACTGTTGCAAAATAAAAAATATACAGGACTGGGGATGCAGCTCAGCAGAACACTTGTGGATTTAATCCTCTTACACTCTCCCACAAAAAAGAATTCAGTAATTAGTCAACAGCGATTGGAGCCAAAAGGTGAAGAAAGGACGGGAGATGTTTCCAAGCAGGAGTGCCTATGAAGTTAGCAGAGGGCAGCCCTCTGGCTCCAGGAATGGTCATCCAGAACACAATGCGGCTTCATGAAGTGGAGGCATGAGGTGTGAGGGTTAAGTTCTCTTGCATGACAAACCATTAAAAGCTAGGGGAGCCGCAGGTTCTGACCCAAGTGGGCTGGGATCCATCACAGGGGTTTAATTCCCACAAAGGATCAGAATCCAGCGCAGGAACTGAAGAGGAAATGGCATCCTACAGATTTACATAACCACAGATGGAACAGAAAGTCTGAATCTCAGCAAGCCCAAGGCTGAGGCTTGGCCTAACTCATTGCCACATAGCAGGTCACCTGACTTGCTAATACAGAAAGAACTGCAGATGCTTCCAGCAGAAAGTATTAAATATAGGGAGTTGAAGGCTTATAAAACCTTGGAAAACTAGAGAAACTAAGGTCAGGCAGAGTTGCTTTCAGAGCTCAGGAAATCTTACTACTAACAAATATGATTTATCAATTAATAATTTAAAACAATAAAAAAGGAAGTTAGGAAATCAAGCAGCTCACAGATTACAGAAAACAATAAATAATCTCAGGTGTTTCACAGCAGTAGAGGTCAGCTGCCGGAGACCCGAAAGCTGAGGTTATAGCACACCTCAGCCATTTGCCAAAGCCTCCAACCTGTCGCTGCTGCCACAAGAACAACATGCTGTCTGCTCCTCTACCTCTCATTCCCACTTGAGCTCTTTGTCATTGGCAGAATCTAAGCAGGGAACCTCTGGCAAAGCTTCTGGGAAGTAGTTTCCAGATCCTGTAGCTCCTGCGATTCAGGAAGAACACAAGAAAGGGAGAGAGAAAACTTGGCTTAAGGACTAAGTGAAAAATACCAATAATATCCTAATTTTAAGTGGAGATGTGATTCCAAAATGATTCCCTGGAATGGGTCAGACTGAAATAGACACATGGTGAGGTGGCATTTGAGTGAGAAGAATGTTAGAGAAAGGAAGCCCAAGAGGGACATTCCCTATTGGGAGCAGAAGGCTTTCGCAGTGCTTAGGTAGACCAAAGACCACAGGAACCCACTATCGAAAGACAAACCAGGGAGACGTGGCAGGTATAGTGTGGTGATCTCTGAGAACAGCATGGTCCAGCATATGTTTTAGAGCTTCCACTGGAATGTGGAGTATTGATGCAGGATCGGAACCACAGTAAACTAGGGGAAAGCAAGCTAGCGGAAGGATTTTACTGTAACTTCAACTGGTGATTGTTGGAAGTGTTCAATAAAGAAAACATTATTTCAGACCAGGCAATAGTAAGAAAAAAAGCCTTAATGAGGGCAATGGGGTTGGAATAGGAAAGAAAAGGGTGAAAATGTAGAAGGAAGTTGGAAAAGACATTGATGGCTCTTGACACCTAAATGGATAGTAGGTGGAGAAGAAGCGAAATAGGACTCTCCAGTTTGTAGTCTATGTAACCACTGACTCGTTCTACTAATCGAGATAAGGGAAAATTGAAAGTGAGCAGCTTTGTTTGGGTTATATTTAATGGGAAACTCATCAGGGTACCTAACTGGAGTAGGCAAGCCAATGCAGGGCTCTTGGTAGGGATGGCTATCCCCATTCCTGTTTGTTTGTTTGTTTGTTTTTTCCTGTATTTTAGAGAAGGGTCTACAGGATGTTCAGGGTCTCCCTACTAGATCAGACTCTTAGTGATTCTCCTGTTTACAGCCTCCCAAGTGCTGGGATTATAGGTGCTCGCCGCCACACCCATCCTCCATTGCCATCTGAGTGTGCTCCCGGTGGGGATCGAATCACAGGCCCCTGTGCCTGCTTGCATGCGCTTTAATCCACCCCCATTTCTGCTAGACATACAATCCAGGCCTTACTTACAGATGGAACTAGCAGTGCCTGTGTGTTTTTAAAGGCATTTTAAAAATCCTAAACCATCTTAAAAGAAAACAAAAAGTGTTCTGAGTCTTGTTCTCTCACTCAGTTTGATGTCTGATGTCCAGCTGTTAGGACACCACATGTTTATCCTAAAGCCTTTATACCTCCTCACTGTGCACCGTCCAGCAGAGTGGGGGGCAGTGGGGCTGCTGCTCTCGCCTACTCACTCTGAAGCCAGTCCCAAGTATTTACTCACTTCTGCCCTCAGAGTCCAGAGTGTGGCCTTGAAGAGTTGCAACGAGAAGCACCTTTGGGTCTCGTGCCAAGGGGTGATGGTCAGAGAGATAGGAGAGGGCTTGGATTAAGAGAACCATCCTATGACTTGAGTTTCCTATCTACATAGACTTTCTTGTTATTTTATAATTTTTGTTTTATTTCTTGATTAATAACTTGATTATTGAGACCCTAAATTCTAAGCCCATTTCTTCCATCAAAACAAGGGGAACTTATTGGATAAAATCACGAGCCCATTAAGATTGAATGGTGCATCTCCATTAAACCATGATTTGCATCGTAAAACAGATTAATAAAAATGGAAACACTCTGTTGGAGAGGCAATATATAAAAGAATCTTGTAGGGCTCTTTGAATGTGCACGAAAATAACACTGTTCCAAGCACAGAGAGAGAAAACAAGAGACAGAGAAAGGTATTGATAGAGAAAAAGGCAGGCCCGAGACCTGCAGCCAGTTAAGTGGTATGACTCATAGCTCTCAGTGTTTGGTAGGCAGCTGAAGCCAGAGAACATTCAGAGCTGCAGACAAACACTTAAATTAGACCTCCTGGTGGAGCAAGGGCTCCCCCTGCAACGGAGAGCCCTGTCGCATGCATGAGGTCATTATTAATATGTTGGTGAATAGAGTTCATGAGGGCACCGCCCAGCTGAAAACATGGGTTTGCAAATGGTTCCACATGGATGAAAATATTTCTCATTTCAGTCTGTTTCAAAGAATTCAATTCAATTCCAGGAAAGGAATCTACGTTGTGCAGTCCTTAGAGTTCTGAGTTGTCTCACATCATCAAAGAGTGGGTGGGTGGGAGATAAAACAGGGAACAGTGATCTCTAGTGTTCTCTACCACTCCAGAATAGGGTAGGACCCGAAGCTTCCCCAGCCCCCCAATCAGACTGACACTGCTTTTAACCACTTTATTTCTTCAAGTAAACATCAAGACCTTTGGCCACATAAGAGTTTGGAGACCAATGGCCTAAAGAGTTGGTATGGAATGAGGTATCAGATGGAGACAAGATGCAGACAAGGCCAGGAGAGCATCCAGCAGTCATCCCACGAGGAGGTATTGTTTCAATAGTGTGTGCTCTAGCCAGCTTATTCTAGCTCACAAGGACCAACTACCTCCCCTGTTCAGTTCAGTGACTTCAATTTGGGAGTCTGAAAGTGATCACAGTGGGAATATTTACACCTTTGGAATTAGCAAATGTCACAAATTAGGATTTTTTCTTTCCCATTCTCTCTCTCTCTCTCTCTCTCTCTCTCTCTCTCTCTCTCTCTCTCTCTCTCCCCCCTCCCCACACACAGCTGAATGCTTGCTATCAAACATTTGTTGGAAAACCACTTGGAAATTAATTTAAACATAATTTTGCTAACAAGACAGCCAAAGCTCTCAGAAGATCTGACCAATGACCTTCTGCACAGTCCAGTTAGAGACTGAGGGATCTACACAGAGGGACAGAGGTCTGGAACACACATCTTTGTTATGTAGTTGTACAAACAGTCCCAGACAAGGGCTGGAGTGTCCATACACAGAGTCCTGGGTGGTGGGTGCAACATACTCTGTGGGGATCTTTCTCTTTGACCAAGGACTTCAGATAAGGGAGAAGGTGAGAAAGCCAAGACAGCTAGGAACCAGGATTCACTAACATGTGGGGCCTTCCGACAACTACCCTCTACTTCCAGAGGAATTTAAACAAAACAAAATTGGACTTCGAGAATGTACTCCTTATCCCCAACCCCAGACTTTCTTGAGCAATAATCAATGAACCCCGCGGCTGGGTAGCTGAGAGATGTGGCAGAAGTTCTTTGGATGATAGTGCCTGCCTCTTTCTGGGCTCCTGCATGGCCAAGGCCAAGACCAGGAACTCTGTCTTGCTCCCTTCCTGGGCTTTTGGAGTACTCTGACCAGCCACGCTCTTCCTGATGAAGTGGCTTTCAGTGGGAGGGACAAGAGGAGAAACTGTCAGACAGAGTAAGAAGGCCCCGGAGGACAAGGGAAGAAAGTTTTGCTCCGCTTGGCAGGGGAAGTTGATTTGTTTGGAGGAGTCTGCGGAGGACAGCCCTGCCTTTGCCTGGAAAGCCCTCTAAGTTCCTTTAAGCCACATGTGTTGAAATGTAGGGTATCAGCTCAGGGATTCAGTACACAGCACCACGAAGCCAGGGAGCGCGTTTCCTATTTTAACCAGCTGCCTGACAAAGCTATGTCATTGTCACAGGGCAGCCAAGCATGAGAGTGCAGGTGACAGCGCTCGTTGGGCTCAATTCTGCAGCCCAAGCTTCAAGAGAGTACCTTCCCCACTGAAGGCAGAGGGGCTGGAATGTCTCTGTAGAGGGTCACACCCTCTGCTCATGGCTTCATCCCGGAGAGGAAATCCGCTTCCTTGGGGAACCCTGACTTGGTTACATATCTAGGAAAACATCTGCAGTGCATGAGGGCAGGTTTAAGACAGAATATTCCAAGTAGTGAGCAAGGGGTATAACAGGGACAGGGACGTATCGGAACAGCTGCAGGGCTCGGTGTTGGGGCTGGCTCCCGGAGACCTCCTGTTACTGGCTTTAACTACTTAGATTCTGGACTGTGGGGTCCCCTGTCCCAGGGTCCTGCAGCTGCTGCTTCGGTGGCTGGGAGGCAGAAGCATACTCAACAAAGCACCCATTAGGAAACTCTGTGATGTTCTAAACAGAAGCCAAGCCTTGCCCGTGCTTCCTGGCCCTGGAAACCCGACCATGCAGGGCCACGTGAGTCAGAGGGAAAGTCCCATCCACTTCCTGCCAGTGTGTCTTGCGGTTCATGAAATCAGGTGCCTGAACTCGTGAGCTGTGTGCTGGGGACCAGCAATTTGGGGGTTTATATTTCTCTGCTATTTGTTAGATTTCTTGTAGCCTCTTTATTTTCATTTCTCTCCTTACCCTTCCCATTTTTCAAGAGTGCTCTTTGATGTCACTCCGATGACGTCTGTTTATTATCTTCTCCAAACCCGCTATGACACGAGTACCTTTAGTCACAATACTGATTCACACTCAGTGCTCTATGTTTAGCAACTCTCCAAGAAGCATCTGAGTCTACATTTAGCCCTAAATAGCTACAAATATCAGAGTAGCAGCGACATCCTTTCAAAAGCCTTTTTAGGAAGAGTGGTGCCAGGGATGGCATGACATACGGGAGCCACAGGTGTGGCCAGCCACAGCAGAAACAGGAAACGCGGGAGGTGGCCCGGGAGAGAAAGGAGGCTGTGTACCTCAGAGCCATTCCCCCGCTGGAGATGGGCTGTAGGAAGCATTTCAGCATGTGTATCTGTCTGCCCAGCCCTAGTTAGTGAAAAATGATTGCTCTTTGCTTCTTGTTACCATGCTCAAATGATACTATGGCAACCGGGCAACATAAAGGGGGAAGGAGGGGGCAGATGCTGCTTAGCAACTTGAAGATTTTTAAAAGGCAAAGACTCATTTTAATGGCAGCAGCTTTAAAAATGCCAGTTTTGAGGAGAGAAGAATATTAAAGAAAGAAAGCTAGAAGGACAGAGCAGAGGAATGAGATGGAGGGGGAGAGAGAGGGAGGGAGAGAGGAGAGACACAGAGGGGGGACAGAAAGAGGGGAGAGAGGAGAGGGGGGAGAGAGGAGGGAGGTAGAGAAGGGGAGAGAAAGGGGAGCGAGAGAGGAGAGAGGAGAGAGAGAGAGAAGAGAAAGAGACTGGAGAGAGAGCACTTTTTCAGAACTTTCATTGGGATCTGGCTGGCTCTTCGGCTCTTTGTCCTCTGGTGGAAAAATTGAGCCTCACAGGAGTCACTGCTGTCCCCAGGGTCTGCCAGTCAGTTGGGGACAAGGCTAGGCTCACATATAGCTGTCTTGATCCATAGTCCTACATTGTTCTTATGGCACCAAAGTTCAGATAATTGTCACCTGGAAATCTCTCAGAGTCCAAAAAAACTCCACTTGAATCAGTTCACCTGGTGAGGAAAGACGAACATGTGTTTGTCAGGCAGATACATACCCAGAAGAGTGAAAATACACTTGGAAGTGCTTCCACAATTAAGTTCAAGTTGATAGGTGTTCGTATATAAATCATTCATTCATTCATTCATTCATCCATTTTATGGTGAAGAAGAGGTGGTGAGCAGTGTGGAGCCCCATGTCCCTTGCATGAGCCAGAGGTGTCCCGTTTCTGGAGTGCCTGGTGTTTGGGGGATTCTAGAAGGATCCATTGTAGAGGAGTGCAGGGGAAGGAAAGGTATAATGGGGAAAAGTCTTAACCTGGCTTAGGAAGAAGCTGTGCGAGTGCCGCCTGACCCTGTGGTGCCAAGCCAGGCCTTGTGAGGCAGGGACAGCCCCAGCACCGCCCCCACTCCTCACCGGGCTGCGGGCTGGGCTGCGGGCTGCGTTTCCCAGCTGCTCGGCCATCCCACACCCTTCCCCACACACCGCGCACCTGGCTTTAAAGACGCAGCTCCAATGTGCAGTGGTCGCAGGGTGGGCTTCCTTAAAAGGCCCATCCACAGACAGCAGGAAAGAAGAGGAAAGCCTGTGTGTCAGCCGAGGCCCCTGCTCTGAGGCAGAGACTGCTAGAACACGTGGCTGCCTCTTGAGCACTTTCCTCCATTAAAGAGGTGCTGACATGGGGAGACGTTCGCGTGAGACCCGAGGTCTCTGTGAGAGCCATGCGTCCCAGAGCTTGTGGAGCTTCTCTGAAGGTGTGCGAGTGCTGGAGCCTCCTGCGCCTCAGCCATGGCACGGCCACCTGTAGGCCACTGTGAGGCCACCATGTGCAGACACTGAGCGGGGCCTCCTGGGCTGGTCGCCCGCTGTCCTGTTTCCCCTGACTGGCTCAGAGGGGACCTGCAGGACCCAGGCTTCAGGCTTTGTGGCCCTGGAGAGCCACATCTTCCTTGCTGATTACTAACAGGGTGTTGATGAGACAGGCGCTGCCTTGGGCTGCAGCGGGCACAGCCAGGTTAAGTCTGACGCGTTACGCCAACAAAGGATGGCCCTCCACCACTGGCTCACTGTCTCCGCTGGCGAGCTGCTAATTGCCTGGTTGTGGGGAGAAGCAGTGAACAGCCAGCCCTCTCGTGCCCTGCTGTTAGCCTGAAGGGCCCCAGGGTTCTGAGGCCCCTATTTCAGCAGACACCATTAGCAATTGTTCCAAGGAGCCCAGGTTTTGAAGGATGGGGCGGGAGGACTCTGGTCTTAGTCCTTATACAATGACTTTGCACCGAGGGAACTTCTGGGTCCTGGTCCTTCCGTTGAGTCGACTCTCTCCTCTCTTTCCCAGCACCCATCTCCATCTTGTGTAAATTCTCCAAAATATGCCTTCCTTAAGTGTCCCAAGGGCTGGGTAGATAGTTCAGTAGAATGAGCACTTGCCTGGCAAGCGCAAGGGCCTAAGTTCAACCCCCAGTTCTGCCCCCTCTCCCAAAAAAGTAGTGTCCCAGATGTCCTCCCCCACATCTGCACGCCTCTCATCTTGTGAGGAGTGCTCCCGACTGCAAAGCGAGGACACTGCCCTGGGCCTGTGCCCTACACCTGCTGGTAGTTACCGCCCGGGCCAAGGTGGCTTCCAACTTAACAGCTCACAAGCGGAATGGACAAGCCCCGCCCCGGAAGAGTTAGAGACCCCTGCCCCATTGCTAGGGATCAACATCAGGCCTGTAGCTGTGTCCTTCCCACTAACAACTGGCAAGAAGGTCGCAAGCTTTGCAATCAGGCCCAGTCCCCACCCCCTGTTCTCTGTAGGCTGTGGAAGCCTTCTCTCACTGCTCATATTAATTAAACCTAGTTTAGTGCTAGGCCAGATAAATCCACTCACGCCTTCAAATACTGGCCTTCTGAATATGTGAACACGTACACTGGGCGCCCCGGCCCCAGGGCCCTTTCTCTCTGAAGTCCATAGGACACATCTGCGGGGCTGGGAAACCGTGGGTTAGGACTGGCAGTCAGGAGTGGGATTCGATTCCCCTGCCTCACCGCTCCAAAATTAGTTGCTTACAGGAGAATTAAACTTGCTTAGGGTCTTTCACGTTGCAAAGCTTTCCCATATCCTCTGTCGTCATTTCCCACCCTCTACAGCTAGTAAATGTGCTCAACTTACACCAAACATTCAGTAATCATGTTGAGTCTGTTTAGGCAGAAGGAGCCAGAAACATTAAAATACCCTTAACCCCCAACACACCCCTTCTCCACCCAAGGCCTAGCTCTGGATTTTTAGATAGAGTCTTTGCCTCTAAATAACACAGTCATCGCCTGGGAACTGGGAATAATCATGAAAACTTTAGGGGGACAGAAGGGATTAACAGCAACAGCGATTAGAAGGTTGCCAGTGTAGAAATGTTCACAACAATCCCGGCCCCTCAAAATGGAGGCAAAAGAGAGAAGAAAAAAAAAAAAAAAAAAAAAAAAAAAAAAGTAGGCGTGCACCGGCTGCCAAAGCACTGTGTTTTGATTTAAAAGAGACAGGAAAAATGCTTCCATGGAAAAGAACACACGCTGCAGAAGCCAGAGGGCTCCTGCCCTCGGGGCTCTAACGGCTCTCCGCCTGCACAGGGCTGCGGAGCGGCGAAGAGAACTCTGCTGCCCCCTGCCGGCCATAACGCCCCGCTGCGCCAGCCTGCGCTCTGGGGGCGCCCTCACCCCGCGGGTTATGCAACACCAGAGCGCCCCCGAACAGGTTGGAGCCAGGGAAATCGCTGCCTTCGCGGTGCTTGGGTTACGCCTGCCCCGGGTGAGGAGGGAGGGCCAGAGAACTGATCTGGCTCGTGCAGAGACCAGAGACGGTAAGGAATGTATTTCCAGTGTCAAACACTGGAACCGGAGGCTCAGGAGAGTTGAAGACAGGGCCCAGGGACTGAGCTGGCGAGCGCCCGCGCTGGGCTTCTGTTGTGTTTCAATTTTAAAGAGAAAAAAAAAGTCAACATAGCTGTGAAACCAAGTTTCAAAACAGGTTAGTGGGACAGTTACGATAGGTGATACGTTGCATATTGGTGTCTTCCTGGGGTAGAAGGCACGGGCTCGGTATCTCGTCCAAGCAAAACTATCGCAAAACTTGCTTTTCAATGAACTTGGAGAAACTAGCTGTATAGCTATCTTAATTATCTTGTGTATAGATATATTTTTTCTTTTTCCCCTTTCCCTCATCACAATTTATCGTTTCTCTTGAACAATTGCTTCCCAGTTCACAATGTCCATGGCACATCTCTGACTGAAGTTAGAGGATAAGAGACGCTACACTGAGAGACCCTACAGTGTTTACACATGTGGGTCTGACGTCCTTCACTTACGAGCATAGTCTCGAGTTGCACCCATTTACCTATGAAAGTCTCCAGTTCATCCTTTTTTATGGCGGAGTAGTAGTGCACTTTATAAAAAAGCCCTACTCTTTTTTTATCCATTCCTCGGCTGATAGACATTTGGCTTATTTCCAAGATGTAGCTATTACAAATTGTGCTGCTATAAACACGGGTGCACATATATCACTGTGGTATGACGTTTTTAATTCTGGGAAGATACTCAGAAGGGGAACAGCTGGTTCAATGGCACCTCTAATCCTAGTTTCTTAATCCTACATTGATTTGCACAATGATTGCATGAGTCCACGTTCTCACAGTGGAAAAAAGTTTCTTTTTCCCCGCAACTCCTCTGACATTTAATATTGGTTGATTTTTTGATAATAGTCATTCTTTCTGGGGTGAGATGGAATCTCACTGTTGTTTTAATTTGTATCTCTCAAGTGATCAATGATGTTGAACATTTTTTCATGTATTTATTTTCCATTTGTATTTCACCTGAGAAGTGCATATGCATCCCAGATGCCCATTTTTTGATTGAGTCCTTGAATTTTTTTAATTAATTAATTTTTTAAAATTTGGGACAGGGTGTGCAGGATGTACAGGGTCTCACTGCGTAGATCGGATATGTAGTGATCCTCCTGTTTATAGCCTCCCAAGTGCTGGGATTACAGGTGCATGCCACCATGCCTAGTCTCAGTCGCCATCTCAGTGCACCCGGGGGGTGAGGCTGGCACAGCAGGCCCAGGGATTGAACCCCGCCCTCTTCATCTGCCTAAGCAGTTGCTTTAATCCACTGAGCTATTTGGCTGGCCCTGAGTCCATGAATTTGGGGTGTCTGATTTTTTCAATTCTTTTTTTGGTCTAGATTTAAGTTTTTTGTCTGAGGGACAAATGGCTATATTTTTTACATTCTGTGGGTTATCTTTTTCACTTTGCTGGTGATTCCTTCTGTTATGTTGCTTTTACTAAGATGATATTCCATTTGTTGATTGTTTTGTAGTGTTTCTCATGCAGCCTGGGTTTTGTTCATGAAGTCTCTGCCTATACCTATGTCTTGAAGATTTCTGCCTACTTTCTCTTTTAGCAAATTTCATGTTTCTATTTTAATATTTAGATTTTTTGATCCATTTTGACTTTAGTTTAGTGCATGGTGGTAGACATGGGCCTAGTTTCAGTCTTCAACATGTAGAAATTCAGTTTGTCCAGTACCACTTATTCAAGAGGTTATCTTTCTTCCAGTGACCATGTTTGGCTTCTTTGTCAAAGATGCTGTGGTTTAGTGTGTTTGGAATTGTGTCTGCACCTTCTGCTCTCAGGTCTCCTTTTTGCCAGGACCACACTGATTTTATCATAGTAGCTTTGTACTATAATTTCAGGCCTGGAATCATAATGTTTCCTGACATGCCTTTGCTACCCAGAAATGCTTTTGCTAGTTTAAGTCTTTTCTGATTCCAAATGAATGTTAGTAATATTTTCTCTAAATCTGTGAGGTACGCTAGTTATATCTTGATTGGGATTGCATGAAATCTGTATCAGTTTTGGGAGTATGACCATTTTCTCTATTGTTCTTTTCTTATGCAAAATCAAGGAATATCTTTCCATTTTCTGCTGTCCTTTTCAAACTCCTTTTTTGGGGCACTGTTGTTTTTAATATACAGATCAGTTACATCTTTGTTAGACTGATTCTTAAGTATTGTATTTTTTTCAGATGCTGTCATGAAGGGTGTGCTTTCCTTACTTTCTCTCTGTGTGAGATTGTTGCTTGTGTACAGGAATGCTATTGATTTTTGAGGTTGACTTTGTATCCTGCTACATTACTGAATTTGGATATTAAATCTACAAGCTTTTTGATGGAGTTTTTAAATCAAGAAGATATACAAATTCTAAATAAACTAATATCATCCAATGAAATTGCAAATACCAGTAAAAGTATGCCAACAAAGAAAGGCTCAAACCTTGACAGACTCACTATTGATATATACCAAAACTTTAGAGAAAAACAAATGCCACTAATGATGAAACTCTTTAAAGAAATTGAAAGGAAGCAGAACTTCTATAGTCATTTCTGGGAGCAAGTATTACCCTGATTCCCAAACTAGAGAAGAACCCAACCAACAGAGAAAATTATAGGTCAATCTCTGCAATGAATACTGATGCAAAAATCTTTAAAAAGATACTGGCAACCAGAATGCAGAAAATCCTCAAGAAGATTCTACATCATGACCAAATAGCAGGGCGCAGGAGTGGCTCAGCATATGCGAATCATCAGGTGTAATGCATCATATTAACAGAGCCTAAGGCAAAAATTACATGAGCATCTCAATAGATGCAGGAAAAAAAAAACATTTAACAAAGTCCACTACCCATTCATGATAAAAACCCTACAGAAAATTGGAGTAGATGGTCTTTACCTCTATCTTACAAAAGCCATCTATGTCAAACCCACAGCTAATATCCTGTTAAATGTCAAAAGCTGAGTGCTTTCATTCTAAAATCAGGAACAAGAAAAGGATGTCCACTGTCACCACTCCTATTCAATATAGCTCTGGAAAAATTAGAGCAATTACACAAGATGAGGGCAAAAAGGAATAAAGATAGGAAAGGAAGAGGTTAGATTAGCATTCTTCATAGATAACATGATACTCTACATAGTAGGTCAGATTTTGAACTGGGTCCATGCTGACTTCAGAGGGCAGATTTCTGGAGTTGGTTCTACTATTCGGAACTGTAGAGTAGATGGAAGCAGCTCAGGTGTGCTCTAGCTGGGTGCGGTCCATTTGCTGTTCATTTGCAGAGCATGAGTTTGGTTGAGGTGGACTCTAAGGTTCTCTGGCTTTCACTTTCTTAATCAACTTTTTTTTTTTCTTATTTGGTAGTGTGTAGCAATAAGCTACTGGTAGGGCCCCCTGATGGGGCTATGGGAATCTTATCAAGCAGAGATCTGGGGCTCAATCCTCATTTCCACCTTGCAGCCTCAGTTTTCCCTTGAACTTATGTAAAGGCTTTGTGCTGTGTTCCCGGAACTAACCTTCATATTTTAGAAAGTCTGATGTGCAGTGAAATGAACAACTGACCTTTCTTGCCAAAATTCCTATCACAAAAGGGAGTATCTAATAAAAGAATTATTCTGAACTGACGTATACATCTTGTGCTCACCAGGGTCTGGGAAAGTTTTGTGTCTCTATGGTAAATCCAGGGTTTCTTACAGAAAGTGCTGATTTTAGGCAAACTTGCTCTGGGTCTGAGCCCATCCTCTAAGAGTTTCAGTTCATTGTTTTTTTTTTTTTTTTTTCTAATATAAAGGAGTGGATATTTCTTTCTTTTCTCTATACTGATTTATGACATTTTTCATTTTATTGAAATCTTCAGCCTAGGGCTGGCCAAATAGCTCAGTGGATTAAAGTGCCTACAAAGAGGCTCAGGGGCCAGGGGTTCAATCCCCAGGCGTGCTGTGCTGGCTCTGCCCCTACGGTGCACTGAGACAGTGATTGAGACTGGGCTTGGCGGAGTGCACCTGTAATCCCAGCTCTTGGGAGACTGTAAACAGGAGAATCACTAAGAGTCCGATCTAGTAGTGAGCCCCTGAACACCCTGTAGACCCTTCCCTAAAATATAGAAAAAAAAGAGAAATCTTCAGCCTATAATATATTTTAAGGAATTGTCCTCCATAGCACTACAAGGAACCCCTGCTTTGCAGACAATTTAATGGGAGATTTCAAAATTCCAAAGTCCACAAAAATGAGTGCATCTGGGAGCACATGCAGTCTCACTAGCTTATTGGGTGGATAATGCCCTGGGGTAGTTGTCTGAACAAGCCCAGATGTCTGGGAACAATAAAGAGATGACTGTGCGTCTTTTCCCAGACTCTGGGTGTACCTTTCACACCCTGGCAGGGAGCCATCAGGAAAGCTGAGTCAGCACAGAGAGTCACAGCAGCTGCCAGAAAGTCAGGACTCAGCCTTTGAATCACAAGCACCAGCAAAAAAAGAGGCAGGTCTAGTGCCAAAAATACACTAGCACCTTTTCAAGAGCTTCCGTGGACAGCTCCTAAGGTCTCATGAAAATAGGCACTTACGTTATCTAACAAGGTCCAAAGGCTGTCCGCCCCTGAAGTGATAATCAAATGCCATCAGACCTCCATAGTCAGAGGCAGCTGAGTTACAGTCCCAGACCATATCTGGCAGGGCTTCCCAGCTTAGGGCACATGCCAGGAGTAATTAATATGAGGACGATAGACAGTGATGGACCATTGGCAGTCTGCGGTGCTAAGGCAAGGGTTTCCAGCCATTCTGGAAACAGTGAGCTACTGGGAGACCCAGCTATATGCTTCCAGTGTGGTCATCTCTGCTTAGAGAAAACTTCTCCTATTTCCTTCAAAAATGATGACTGCTTTTACTTTTTCTCCATTGACTATTTTATGCCTGTGTTCTATTTTTTGTTTCCTACATTGAGTGCAGAGAGGAAAATGCGCAGAAACGGCTGGCCAGCACTGAGCAATCCTTTCAGCTAGGGAACATGCTTGGGGCAGGAGGGGGCATCGGAAAGTCCCCGGATGAACTTAGCCTACGCTCTGGGAACACATTTATAGTTCACAGCTTTGTGGGTGGAGCAGAGGGAAGAGATGACACAGAAACCTTATAGCATACCAAAAAAATTTTGCACATATCTTAAAGATAAAACATAGGACTTCATGTGTAACTTAAAAAAAAATATGCTTACATTTTAGTTCAAATTTCAATCAGATGTCTTGTTTGTTCCTCATTGTTTCTACCTGTACATTGAGCCTTGACTCTTTTGGGTTCTGACATATGAAAAGTATCTGATTAGATATTTAATCCCACTTAACTTTTGCCTTGGAAATAGGGCTACTTGGACATGTGGCTACTGCTACCGTGACCACTTTTTCTAGAGCAGATTGCTGCTATCACCATTACAACTATTACTAATTCTACTGCTATGAGCGCTCATCTGACTGAGACGCATGGGCCTTCCCTGTGCCAAAAGTTGGAGAATGCCCAAGCGTCCAGTGGGATAGGAGAGAGCCTGAAGATCCTGCTCACCTTGGCCTCCCACCTGAAGACACATGCACTTGATACATCATCCCCCAAAATAATAACAAGAATGGAGGTCACATGCGCCAACGCAATGGCCACTGGCATTTGCAAGCTCCCACAATCCCTCCTGGCTGTCCATGCCGCCCTCTGTATGACCTGCTGGGGTGAATGCGCCTTGGGCAGAGGTGCAGGTACCCCGGGCATTTCGCCTCCCTCTCCACCATCAGCTTAGAAACTGGAGGGAGCAATGTCACCCGTGTGACCCAGCTGGAGCATACCAGGGCCAAGGTCTGATTCAGCCTTTTCTCAGTGGTAGACCTTTTTCAGTTTTTCAGTTACAAAACCAGAAAACTCATTTTTGGGCTGATTAATTACAGGCGTGAAGGAGCTTTGCCTAAGAGGAGTCTGAGTGCCACAGCAGTGGTATAGAACATTGCTTTTCTTTGTCTGCTCTGGGTCCTGTGACGCTGCTTGTTAGTGTTTCCAAAAGGTGTGACGCGCAGGGTGGTGAGCTGGAAAGGGCTGTGGTTTATTCTCTTGACAAATATCCTTGACGTCCTGCCTTGTGGTATGGGCTCTTCGAGCACCTTGGCTGTTCCGATGACCATTCATCTCTACCATGGAGCTTTGCGTCTGGGGCCGGAGACAGGAAATAGGAAATAAGGAGCAGAAGCAAATGCAAAGCCGCACAGTCGAAGAGGTAACGATACGTAGGACGTGAGAGCAAATCCCACGTCAGGTCTCAGGGCGTGGAGAGGCCACCCCCACGCTGAAATCTCCAAGCTGAAAGCTCACTGGACATACACAACGGGGGCGTGGTTGAGAGAAGGCTGCAGGCAAAGGCAGCAGGTTCTAGAAAGCTCTGCGTGAAGCTGGCCATGGAATACGAAGAAGAGAAAGGAAAGGGTCCCGTGGTACAAAAAGAAATACGTGTGTGTTTCTTTCACACTTCCTGCCCAGAGCTCCTGAAATGCTTGTCATTCCCTGAGTGCGAGTGGTGACCGGACTGACTTTGTATTCACAGTGAACTATTTAGAACCATCCCTAAGTTTATGTTAATGAGATGGCTGGTGGCGGGAAGCCCTAGATACTTCCAGAGGAGGTGTGACTGCCAGAGGAACTGTCCGTGTGATTCAAGGGTTGGAACTTCCTGTCTGACCTCTTGGAAGGGGAGGAGGCAGAGAACTGAGCGAGTCACCGGTAGCTAGTGATTTAAGGAGTCACGCTTATGTAATGACGCCTCCATGAAATCCTCCTCAGACAGCGGGGACGTCCGGGAGCAGGCCTCGGCTCTGTTCAGAGGGGGCATAGAAGCTGTGGGGCCCTTGCGCATACCTTCTTCTGTGAGCCATTGCTATTTGGTTGTTCCTATGTTGTATGTATGTATCTTTTCAAAATGAACTGGTAAAATAGGTGGAGTGTTTCCCTGAACGTTCTGTGAGCCTTTCTCCTTAACTATGGAGTGGGAGGAGGAGCTGAGGGCATCTGGGACTTTCTAGCAGGCCAGCCAGCCAGTCATTATGGTGCCCAGGCTTGCTATCGGTGTGTGAAGAGGCGTGGGCGGCTTTGTGGGACTGAGCCCTGCACCCTTGGGTCCTGGGCTACCTCCAGGTAGTCAGTGTCACAACTGAACTGGGTTGTAGGATGCCCACATGATATCTTGAGAGTTGGGGAGTTGATTGGTGTGAAGAAACCCCCCCCACACACACACCTTTAGTGTCAGAAATGCTGTGAATGAAAACAGTTCAGAGGTGGGAACTTGAGTCTTCGTTCTCAGGGATGTCTCAGCCCAGGGGACCAAGTCACCACCCGCTGGGCCCATTTTCTTTGTTGTTAGCTGGGTGGGTCAGGCCCAGCTCTCCACTGTCACTATCACATAAGAGCTCGTTTAATTGGGTTCACATTACAGATACATCCTCAGTTGCTGGAAGTGTGAGACTGTGTGAATAAACTCCAGGCTGGGTTAATGTCAACACTCCTTCTCTAGACTGAGACATACAGCCGAGGCACCGGCCCCCAAGCCCTCACTCAGGCTGGACCCGAGGTGAGAAGGAGGTCCATAAGCATTGCTGGAAATGTGGCTCCAGGAAGCTCAGCACAGCGCAGGGCTATGCTGCTCTGCCTTTTGCTTTCTGAAATTCACTATGATCTCAACAATTTGTGTCGTGTGTGTGTGTGTGTGTGTACCCTTTAATGTTAGGTAGCATTGGGGCAAGAATCCCCAAAGACCTGAACATTTCTGCCCACCTACATGAAGCTTGATCCCACTACTCCAAGCATAAATCTTTAGATCAAAGAGAGAAAACAACCCGAATCAGAGCGGATGATACACAGCGCCCTCGGGTCAGCTGTACTGATGGTGACTGTGACCTGCGTGGTACCACCGGAGCCACGATCCAGTTTTCTTCTCACCTCCATTCAGCACCCTGAATGCTGGGCTCTCCCTCCCTAATTTTCTTCTGGCCTTCAGGAGACAGTTGCTGGGAATATCCTGTGGCCAGATACTGTTTTGAGAGCTGGGGTGACCACTGCAAGTGGGGAGGAAGAGCTGCACAGTGGTGGCCGAAAAGAGACTAGAGGATCCCCAGAAGGTAGAGCATAGAAGCCCCCTAAGGCCGAGCACCTTTCTTAGAAATGAAAACATATCTGCCCAGCCATATAATATTCAAATAACAGAACTAAACAAAAAAAGGGGATACA
>NW_004524615.1:14995207-14996292 GCF_000260255.1 Octodon degus
CATGCTGGCCACCTATACCAGGTGTGGGGGCCCACGCCTGTAATCCCAGCACTAGGGACCCTGAGCCAGGAGGGTCACTGTGAGTCTGAGCTGAGTAACGAGATCCTGTACCAAATAAGTAAGTAAATAAATAAATAAATAAATTACAAAATAAAAAGTGGAAAGAAACCCAAATGCCCATCAAAGGACGTGGGGCCAAATGAAATACTGCATACCTATGCTGTGAAATATTTTTCAGCACTACAAAGCATGCGAAATTGATCCAAGTCACAACGCAGGTACACCTTGAAAATATACTTAGTGGAAGAAGCAAATCACAAAACACCATATAATCCCATTATATAAAATGTCTAGTTCCAGCCTTCGGGAGGCTGAGGTAGAAGGGTGGCTGTGAGTTTGAGGCCAGCCTGGATTGCGTAGTAAGAACTTGTCTCCAAAAAACAAACACACACAAAATGTGCAGAATTGGTAACCGATGGATGGATAGAGGAGGTCTGTGTTGTCTGCCTCTGGAGGGCAGATAGGGGAACCGGGTGGGATGCTGAGGACATGCGGCATTTCTTTTTGGAGTAAGGGAGGATCTATAATTGATTGTGCTAAGGATTGCACCACTCTGTATATACACTTGTAGCCACTAAATGATGCCTTTAAAAGGATGAAAAAATAAACAAAGAATATTCTTTTTTAAAAATGGGGAATTGAAAAGGAAGTAGAAGGGCCACCCAGATAGCTCAGCTGATTAAAGTGCCTGCTTAGGCAGACACAGGGACCGGGGTTCAATCCCTGGTCTGCTGTGCTGGCCTTGCCCTGGGACACACTGAGATGATGATTGAGACTGGGTGTGGTGGCATACACCTATAATCCCAGTGCTTGGGAGGCTGAAAACCGGAGGCTCGCTATGAGTCAATCTGTGTGGTGAGACCCTGTAGACCTCGTACTAAGTACAGAAAAAAAAGCAAGTAGAACTTGGGATTCTATTCCAGAGGGTTCTGGAGCCATTCTCAGGAGTTTGCGTGTGGCATTGTTTGGAGTATAGGTTTTATAGCAGGTCATTAGAAACCATTAAACTGTACAGAGACACATGC
>NW_004524615.1:14996427-15005072 GCF_000260255.1 Octodon degus
TATATAAATAGAAAATATATATATTTTCTATTTCCACGGGTGACTGTGATGGGTACATATGCTGATACCTCCACCCCTGTCCACCCCTGTGCTTTGGAAGGTTTTGGAAGGATACCAAGCTTTACTTTCTTTCCCAATTCTGTACCTCCTGCCTGCCTATCATCAACACAGATGATACTGTACATAGCATGCTGCATTTTCCTCTTCGCTGGGCTTCTGAGCTTTTCAAGCTAATTCTGAGGCAGTAGGACTGAGAGTGATTCTTGGGAGAAAGAAGAGAAAGCCAACGGGTGAGCAGCACCTTCGAGTCTGTGTGGGCCTGCGCAGCCTGCGTTCCATAGCTACAACAGATTGTGTTAAAGTTTGGATTGTGTGTGTGTGTGTGTGTGTGTGTGTGTGTGTGCATAGTATAGAACACAGCCTGAAACACCTGTGGTGACAATCCTCGGATGTGGACTAAATCTGTTTGTCCCGTGCTATATAAATCCATCTTAGTCTTGGATACTGGCAAAAGTTTAAACGCAGCTTAAAACTTTGGTGATATTTTCTTACTCAGAGAACATAAAAAAGAGAAAAGGGGTCAAAAAAGAAATAAAGACATTAGGCAAAGGTGTCAGCTCCATCGTGCTTCCATTTCAAAAGCTGTGGAATGTTTTAATCAGGCGCAGTGTAAGGACGATAGGAAAAGCGAAGAGCCTTGTGTCTGAGGTAGGTGGAAAGGGAGGCAATGTAGGTGTCAACGAAAGAGAAAAGTGGTCATCAAGAGAGAAGGGAGCGAGATTTGGGCCTGGCCTGAAGTGTCTCGCATGAAAATGCTCATGATTACGATTGGCACTGGAAGCAGACAGCCTAGACAGGGCAATTGTCTTGGAAGCTGTTAAGAACATCACAGTGTGACCTCCTGCAGCAGCTGTCCTCACTCACTATTTGCCTGGATGAAAAGCGTCCTGGAGAAGCGGCTCACAGAGACGGTGCTCTCACTGGTGGATGGATCCACCGACGTCCACAGCTGAACTTTTGTGAGGAGGCGGGGCCCAGCTGGAGGAGGTTTTCCCCGACATCACAGCTTTTGAGGGTCTGTCTGCTGTCCTGGGCTCTGTTTTCTGGTTGCCGTGGAGTCAGCAGCTTTGTTCTACCATTCCCTGCCAGCACGATGTACCGGCCCTGCGAACCATGGACTGAACTCCCTGACGCTGTAGGGCTAAGAAACCACGCATGCGTATCAGGGTTTTGTTCGAGAGAAGGAAGGGTGGTGAACGCATCTCTCCAGTTCTTTGTGGTCTCAGGTTTTGAAAAATTAATCCTGAAAGATGTAATTGCTATTCTTGGGAATTCCTATTCTTTCAGCGTACAAAAACGTTGAACAATTTAAATTGATCTAATTTATTTTTGCAAGTTATCATAATTCTATCAGTAAACCTAAAACATTGCCCTCTTTTTTCTTTTTCTCTTTTTGCAGTACCAGGAATCAAACTCTGGCCCTGCGCTGGCCAGGCAGGCGCTTATGCTCCGACCCCTAGCCCTGGGCTGCCCTCTTTGTTTTCCCTCTCCCCCTATTCTATCCTGTCTTCTTTCTCTCACACAAATAACTACTGTGGGAAATTAACGGATGGCTCAAAATTTTCAGATATTTCCACCAAAACTATGAGACCATTTAATTTTTAAGGGTAAGAAAATATTTTTAATACCCAAGTATGATTACAATTTGAGATTTGAAACAGTGTGATCCAGTATACTAATAAGTACATAAGAAAATGTATCCAGATTGCTGAAATAATACACAGAGGCCATCTTGGAATGCACATGTGACACAGTCAGTAAGCACTGGGTAAGTGTATAGCATTTATTTTACACTCATTACCAATAATTTAAAATATGAGGAAAAAATTATTCTTGTCAACAGTGTCATAGTCTTATATGGATATGAACTCTGATTTAAATTCAGAAAGATATTATATTTCTGGACAAGAGAACAGTGCTGTAAGTATTTGAAGATTTTAAATAAAATTCAATTCTGAAATCCAAGGATTTTCTTTGTAATTTGTCAAGATGGTATGAACATATAGAAAATAAATAGTGAAATATCAAAGAAAAAATTAAAAAGGACAATAATTACATAGGACTAGCTTGTCCCCACGGAAACATACTACCAATTATAGGTAAATGACCCTGCTGTCAGTGAAAGAAAAAAAAGTATACAGACAGATGAAACAGTATGGTACTTTACAGGATATATATATCTCCATATATCCATACATAGTAGTCTCTATTTCATGGTTTGACTTTCACAGACTCATTGTTTAGTTGGTTTTCAAAAAATATTACCCTAAATTATTTATTGGGGATTTTTCACTATATCGCAGGTTTTTGTAGTACCATACAGTGTATCTATGCTGTTAAAATTACATAGGTTTAAGAGTTTAGAAAATGGTTAAGGACATTAGAAGTGTTTGTAAAGTGTGAGAAAAGTTTATAAGAATGTGAGAAGGGTTTATAAAGCCATATCTATATCTATAGCTATATCTATATCTATCTATCTATCTATCTATCTATCTATCTATCTATCTATCTATCTATGTATCTATCATCTATCTATCTATCTATCCTAAAATAAATATAATGTCACTACTGTGCTGTTTTTCACTTATTGTAGGGGGTGTCTGGAACAAAACCTCTGTGATAAGTGAGGGACCACTGTATATATTACCTTGAAGCAATGAGAAAAAATATTGTGCAGCAGTGTTAAAATAAGCTTAGACTAGGAAAACTGGTTAGGGTGGCAGACCCCGCAGGTTGCTACCCTTCCTGTAAGAGTAGTAGTGTGCTTACTCATAATAAGCTTCTATTTCCCACACGTGTTAGTTTCCTGTTGCTGGGACAAAATATCTACATTTGCACCCTAAAGGAGGAAAGATACATCTTAGCTCACAGTTCTGAGTGCTCAGGCCATGGCCGGCCGGCTCAACCCCAGAAGCACGGCACAAGGGGACAGCAGAGGAGTAGCACTGAGCTCACAGCATCTAGGAAGCAGAGAGCAGGGAGTATGCCCAGCAGCAGAGAATCAGAGACCAGACAGGCCCTAGGTCATCCGACTGACCCACCTCCTCTACTCAGGCCCAACCTCCCTAGTCTCACTCAGGTAGGAGATGACCTGTGGTTAGCTGCCGAGGAGTCAGCGTCCTCAGAGTCCAGCTGCCTCTGGAAAAGTAGCAAACTGTAAAGCCACCTCTCCAGCATCTCTGAGACCAGTCCAGTGACAATTAAGATTAACTGCACAGCCATGCTGTGTCAAGCTGTGGTTACGCCAGTGACCCTAAGTATTGAGATATGAGTGGAAAACCTGGGGGAGATTTTGAAGGAGACTGTCACGGAGGAGTCTGCTTTCACCAGGAGTGGGCCCCTTGTTTTTCTCCTTTTTTTCTTTCCTCCACCTAAAGTGGAGGATAGATAGCTAATCTATGATAGCTAATCTTCAATATTATATAAAGACTTCAGAAAATGGAACACACACACACACACATGTACACACACACACACACACACACACACACACACACAGTGGAAAAAAGAATTCGCTGGAATACACAAATGCCCCACATGAGTTAATAAGTAAAGAAAAATAATGAACTGCAAAGTAGACAAATTTGACCCAAGGGGAAAACATAAATCTACAATTTGAATATAAGAAGATTTCAACCTTTCTAGTAATCAAAAGACGAGTGGAAAAGAGCGGGCACCTTTTGTACTAGCACATTGCCAAGTATCAAAATGCTTGTCAACTCTAAGCATTATTCAGAGTGGTGAACTGGTAGGAACTTGTTGGTGCGAGTGATTTGGGAAATACTTTAGAATAATCTAAAAATTTGGAGACTTGCATCACCTAAAATTCAGCATTTTCATTCTTACATGGGAAAAAATATCTTGTACCTTTGCACCAAGTGACACCTACAAATAGTTGTAGGCATTTTATCTGGAATAGGCAAGATTGGAACCAACTCATCCCAGCAATCCACATATGGAATGAATTACATGATACCTTTTCAGTAGACTATAAAACAGCAGTGAAAACAAACTACAGTTAAAAGTAGTCACATATAAGATGCACTTTGTAATTTAATGTTGGTTGAAGGCATCAAATCATAAAGGAGCACACACAGTGGGTTCTCCTTATGCAAAAGTCAAACACTCAAATCCAAATAACTTACACTGTGTAGTAGTGATACTATACAGATGAACAAAATGATTACATCTTCTTTTGGCTTTTCCTTTCTAACCACCACAGATTCAATGGCCAATCCATTACTCATAGAATACAGAGAAGAGGCAGAGGTTTAGGCATGATCTTCACACTCTGCTCTTCAGAGTCTCCCTTCCTGCCCCTTAAGCTGGAGTTCACATACCGAGACTCCAGACTCCACTGTACTCTTTCTCTTTTCCCTGAAGTTTATTTTGTTTGGCCATCATGGGAAGGCACCAAGGTTGACAACTAGGGAAGCCAGTGGTCACTGATTTGGAGGAGAGAGTGGGAGTGCATGCGTAGAGACAGGGAAACACTGCTATGCCCAGAGGTGAAGTTGAAGATAACATAAAATGCTTCCTGAGATCCAGAGGTTTGAATTATAAGGTATTTCATTTAGCAGGGGGAGATTGCTTGATCTTTCACACACTCTTTCCATTTTCTGATTATATCAAAGTCTGGTTGGCATATTAAAGCTTCTCCTATTGCTTTGGAGGGACGAACTCTAAGAGGTTTAAACTAAACTTGCTTTGAACGGTTAGTTTCAAGCCTCCACTTACCACCAATGCAAGTATGCATCACCTCTTTTGGGGGATTGTTCCATTACATGTGAAGCTGAAATGCTCCCCCTCCTCCTACAGCTTTGCTCTTGATATAGTTCTTGAGTGTTACTCAAATGTTTAACGAATTCACTTTTAGTCATTTCAAACACACCTTAAGGAATTTCCTTAAGGTGCTGAAATTTTTATTATTCCAAAGGTTAAAAGGAAAGAAATTGCTGGATGCAGATCAGTAGTTTTGACTGTAGTGATTTCACTGTGGGCAATATTTGGTGATGTCTAGAGATACTCTGGGTGGATGGAGGCATTCAGTAAGTGGAATACTGCTGGCACCCCACTGCACCCAGACAGCCCCTTAGGGTGAAGTCATGAAGCCCTAAGTGTCAGGAGGGTGGAGGTGGAGAATCCCAGGTGCAGGGCTACAGGGGAGACACAACTAATTGCTCTGTCTGCTTTTCCTTTGTTTTGAATATTCAAACCTTCAGCTCAGACAGAGCGCACCAGGCTCATCACTTCTCCCTTAGACAACAGCTTTTTTCCGTGGTTGTAGTCAGCAAATAGGTCAAGGCTATTTCTGTTTTTCAGTAGTCGAAGGATGGCTTTTCCTAGTGGAATAGCTGATTTGAGGACTTTTGTCCGACACCACTTCATCTGTTGGATTAGTAGGGGCTAAATTTAGCTGCATAGCTCCCAGGTGTCACGGAGCGACCTGCGTTCTATTTTACATCACTGATGACTGGTGGTGCAGGCAGGGTGCGGGGTGCCTATCAATGGCACGGAAATTCATGATTGTATTTTCCCTTCAAAATCTCAACATTTTCATTCTCTAAAGCAGTCTAGTTATGTTAATTTTTTGTTAATGAATGAAACAATTTGAATTAAAACTAAGCAAAATCCATATCAGCGTTGGCTCTGACCGGAAGGGAGCTGATCACAGCTTACAGTGGCTTCTGAAAGACAGCTGCACTTAGCCTAAAAATCAATCCTTTCAATCCACTGTTATAGGAGTCTGGCAGAGTATTCACTTGTGTCTCAGTCACACACTGTAGATCACAAAAAGTGGAGCCAGAAGGACACGAGTGCATCATCTCGTGCAGGGTTCTCCGTCATGTGGCCTCGGGCTGGACAACTGAATGCTATGAGTTTCAGCAGCCCAGCTTCTAAAAGCAAGGCCAATCCCCAGGCTTTGCTTTCAGAGACTCAGACTGATGAGTAGCCCCAGTAGGGGCCAAGAATACTTAGCAAGCATCCCCAGTCAGACATAAGTGGGATGAGACGCCCTGAGGAAGGATGCAGTGTATGTTTCCTTGCAGTAGGCCCTGCAAGGAATTTCCTTTCTGTGCCTGCTTTGGTGCAGAGACAGCAATAATCATGTGCAAGAAGCGACCTTGGTTAACCACTGCAGGGCAAATGTTTGACCTCAGAGCCATCTCTCTGGCCAAGGCAAAATCAAATTAGATGTCACCTGTGAAAATGCTTTCAAAATTGTAAAGGGGACAGGAGCCCATTTTTATGTGCTTGGAGCTTTCTGATACATTATGTCTCGTGAAATGTAGAGCCTAGTGGCAAGACTAAGCCAAGAAAATGTGCAGAAAATTGAAGTGGGGCTTTGCACTGTTCACTGTCCTCTAAAGCTCAGAAAACAAAGACAGATCCATAGGCACGGACCAACCGAGGGCGTGAAGAAAGCTTCAATTTCAAAGAAGCGTGGAGTCCTGTCTATCAAAGTAGCAGGTGGAACATCTTAATGAAGACTCCGCAGAAATACAGAACCCTGCTAAGCGGCCCTGAGCAGATTTTTATGAAGACCTTTGGGTTGGGACTCAGAAAATTTAGGAGCTTGACTGGGCTGTTGACCCATCTTCAGAAACTTATTTTCTGATATTTGCCTGATTTTGAGCAAGCCCTTTAGGGGCACTCAGATTTTCTCCCCAGTTTTATACAATGGGAACAATTGTATTTATCTCAGTCGCTATGAAAATTCAAAGAAAGAACTGTGAAAAAAATGCCTATAGGAAAAGCCCCAGACTGTTTTCTTCACTGATGTGCTGCATACCTGCTCACCAAATGGGACAATGCTCAAAATGATCGAGTAGCGTCTGAAGTCCAATTTATTATTATATATCAAAGTAGCAAACTGTGACAGGAGTTTGACAAATGGCCCTGAGTATTTGTAATGCTCCATGCACAAATGTTAATACTGGAAGTCTTTTTTAATTAATGTGACCCATCTTTCTGAGTTTTCAGGCTCTCTACCTTTGAACACATACATGCGTGGGCTCATGCACATGCACATGCAAGCACACCCACACCCACACCCCCCCCACACACATACACATAGAGTAGAGGACTAGGGAGAGAAAGCAGCAGGCCCCTTCTCTCCAGCAGAGACAGCTTGTGTAACAGTGTACACCTACTACTGAGGGCTTGATTATACCTTTTACTTAGCATTTGCATTCTCATGGAGAGTTCACTGTGCTAAAATCTGCTAATAGAGCTGGAATAGGGGCTCTTCCTGAAGGATATTCCACTCACCCCATCATGGTGGCTGCCCCCAAGGAGCAGGGCTTTCTTAGGGGCTGTAATCACCACTTACCTTGCCTCAGGTTGTGCTGTCTCCAGGAGAGACAGCTGGAGGAAGACTAGTCAACAGAGCGGATAAGGATCCTCACAGGAAGCTTGGCTTGGCCAACTAGCATCCCCACCCTGCCCTAGGGCTCTTCTTATTGTCCTGTGAAGCACTGAGTACACTTCATTCATCCATGTGAAAAATAAAAATTGAATAAACAAAGTGACATATGATAGTTGCATAATTGGAGTTATGAAGAACTCTGTTTCATGTATCCAAATAAAGGTGTGAAGATTGAGCACAATGAGGGTTTACCTATTCTTCCAACAATGTCTATTTCTATGTAGAACATCTGAAATCTTACTTCTTGAGCTATAAACTGCTTAATACAGAACTTTCCCTTTTAGAGGGTCAATTTATTAAATGTGGATGAGTGTATGTGGTCATACAACCACTGCTACCATTAAGAGAAAGAATAGTCCCTTCACCCCCTAACTCCTTGGGACCCCTGGAGCCAGCTCCTTCTGTCCCCCTGTGCTTGGCAGCTCCTGACACAATTCCCCTTGTAGTGCTGCTTGGTGCAGAATGTCATGGACCCAGAATCATGCCGTGTTGCTTATGTCTCTCTTCCTTATGCTTTCTGAGATTCACCCCTGCTGTTGCACATATGAGTGGTCAGTTGCTTGTTATTGTGCAGTAATATTCCACTGGGCACATAAGGCAAAGCGTTTCTCCACTCCTCAGTTACTGGACAGCTGTTCCCTGGCAAGGGTGAACAAAGCTGCTGCTCACGTTTGCAGGGAGTTCGTTGTAAAAACACAGCTTTCATTTTCATAGGTAAATAAATACCCAAGAGTAGACTCCCTGTGTTCTGGGTTTCATTTTACGGAGCATTCCCAGCATTACTGTGATGCTACATGTTCTGACGTGTGACTTCTGAGAGTTTCAGATAAACTGCATCTTCTCTAGCCTTTTCTATTCTCAGTTTTTACTTTACCTTTTCTAGTCATTTTCTCACCCTGGCTTAGTTTCTGCCTCTCTACTGTTATTGAATATATTTTTCATGCATTTATTTACCCTTTGTGTCTCTTCTTTCAAAAGTGCCCTGAAATCTTTTGTTCATTCCTTAGTTGTATTATTTTTCTTAATGTGTTTTTGATTAGCCATAGAAGTTCTTTTTTTTTTTCAAATAAAAGGAAAACTTTATTTAAGCATACAGAGTAAGGTAGCTGGAAAACAGCAGATTTATAAACAGCCAGCAGAGCAAACATGTTACTTT
>NW_004524615.1:15006690-15011727 GCF_000260255.1 Octodon degus
CTACTAGATCAGACTCATAGTGATATGCCTGTTTACAGCCTCTCAAGAGCTGGGATTACAGGTGTGCGCCACCACACCCAATCTCAATTGCCATCCCAGCCTGCCCTGGGGACAGGGCCGGCACAACAGGCCTGGCCAATGAACCCCTGGCCCCTGCACCTGCTTGCAGGCACTTTAATCCACTGAGCTATTTGGCCAGCCCCAGACTATCTTGATATGCAAAACATTATGGTAAATTTTGGGATTACATAGTATAATTTCTTCAATTTTGTTCATCAAGACATTCTAAGTCTTTTGCTTTCCTAAATACAGTGGTACTTTGGTTCATGAATGGTTTTATTTTCAAATGATTTTGTTCTAAACAAGTGTCTGGCAAAATTTTGTTTTTATTTGCAAACTCTGCCTCAGGTGACAAACTTGACCACAGCCGTCTTTGCACAAACACAAGTGTGAGCATCTTTTCCACAATCATAGAGCAATTTAGGTTTGTGAACCAAGATACCGCTGTACATTTTAGAATGAACTTATCAATTTTTTATCAAAAAATCTTGCCAAAATTTGGATTACTATTGTATTTAATCTACAGATCAATATTTTTGTAATATGGTTTGTACATTTTTATGTAGTCAAGAAAAATTCAAAGGAGAAGAATATCTTATGACAAATGAAGACTATGTAGAACCCAAAGGTCAGTGTCCATACATAATATTTTGTTGGAAGAAAGACTGGCTCATCTGCTTATATATTGTCTATGGCTACTTCTGCACTACAAAAACTGTTTAGTATGAGAAAGAACACATGATGTCCCAAGCCTAAAATATTAACGGTTGTCGATCTACAGGAGAAATGTACTCATCCTGGTGTCTGCTATGTAATTTGATTGTTTTCTTGTTTTCTAGCATAAGTATTGAATGCTATGTATTTGCCTCTGAGTTCTGCTACAGATGAGTCTTGCACATTTTGAAAATGTTGCCTTTTGATTTGCTTAGTTCACAATATTTTCCATATGTCTTTGTGACCTCATCTTCAGCCGATTAGTAATTTAACACTTTATTTCCAAATATTAGGAGGTCATCCAGACATGTTTTTGTTACTGATCTCCAGGCTTACTTTTTCCTTTCTATGTTTCCTTTTCTTTTACAAGTTATAATTCCCCGCAACATATTGTTGCTACTTTGTTTTATGCAACCAGTTATATCTTGATGTGAAAAAAGGAAAGAGCATATTTCACAGTTCCTTATCTTTATAACCCTTTGGGCATTCTTCCTATCTTTATGAATGCCAGGTCTTGCCAGCTGCATTTTACTTTTTATTTTTCCTATTAATTTTATTGAGAAACAAATAACAATGAGAAAGTTTCAAAATGGGTTAGCAGGACAGTTACAATAACTAATACACTGTATACTGCTGTCTTCATAGTAGTTATTTATACTACAAGATGCAGACATGATATCCTGTCCAAACACTATTAGTACAAATCTTTCTTCTCATTGAATTAAGAGAAAGTAGCTGTATATCTATCCTAACTATTTTGTATATACAGATAGAAAATAGTCTTTCATTTATATCCCCTTGTTTAGTTTTGTTGGAGATGAGTATTCCATTGCCATTTAAATATTGTAGGTGTGTGAATTCAGCAAAATAATCCAATATAGTCCAGTAGTCCATAATAGTAGTAGGTTATCCATAGGACTGGCAATGTCAGAAGTTGCTGACTTGGGGCTGGGGAGATGGTTCAGTAGAATAAGGACTTCCCCGGCAAGCGCAAGGGCCTGAGTTCAATCCCCGGTTCCACCGGGGGCAGGGGGAGTTGTTGACTTGAGCCTTTTACAGCTCAGTATATTAATATGGCTATACTTTTTATACCTTGTTTTTATACTTTTCTCCTGGATGGTTAAGACCAAGATAGAGCATGACCTATACAACAAGAAATGTAAGTAACTTTTGTATCTGACAAGGTCAGTCTCAACTGCCCATGTTACAGGGTAATAATGTCATTAAGCTTCTATTCTGGAGGGTTAACAGTTTAAGTTTGTAGATCAAAAATTGGAGAAAAAGAAGGGCTACAAGGCAACGTTTTGGCCCTAGCGATTCTAGGTCAGTGAGGACTCAGGACATAAGAGAACCTGTACTGTAACATCCTGTAACTCAGTGGGGTCCCAAATTTTCTGATCAAGGAGATTATGGGGCCACAAAGGAAAGTGATTGACGATGTAGAGTGTGCCTGTGGAGAGTCACATGGAGAGAAAACATTCTCTCAGGTTTTCACAGAGAGCACATTGGTCAAGCAATGGCCATGACTCATCCACATGGCTGACACTGACAGAGGATCTACAAATAGCAGTACAGGGTTTCAGGCCAATTGTTATTTTTATCTGATAAGAAACATGCTGTCGTTCTTTGCTTTGTCCCTCTGCATGGAAATTGCAGTCCCTTCCTGAACACCTGTGCCACCCGGGAGGATTCCTTTGTATCTGTCCTCTGCTTCCAGTCTGTCTGAGCATGTCGTATGGAGACATATGGAAAAGAGACTACAAGTGTGTATGACTCAGCCTTGTATCTGGGCTTCCCATTGCCTATGGTTAATTTGCAGTAATGTATTAAAGTTTTGCTATTTTATTATGCCCAGTTTATCTCTACCTGCCCTTCCCAATCCCTGCCAAAGTGAAAGTCTTGCCATGTCTAATGTTAACCTTGCAGGCACTTGTCACTCACTGAAACTCAATTTAATTGGTTGTTGTATTATATCAGCTTTCTTATGAGCTCCAAAACAATTCTGATTTGGTACTTTCTTAAATGGTTTTCATTACTACATTTGAGTGACATTCTTTTGCAGCATGTGACAAGCAAATGGAATCAGAGCTGTAAGATTGATTCAAAATTATCTTCAGGATCATTTAAAGTTAGGAAGAAAACTGATCTTCATAAGTCCACTTTGCATATCTTTTTTTTTTTTTTTTTTTTTTTGCAGAACCGGGGATTGAACTCAGATCCTTGCATTTGCCAGTCAAGCGCTTATCCTACTAAGCCATCTCCCCGGCCCCTGCAGATCTTTTTAAATATATAAACACTCATGGTGTTTTCAGTTTGCCCCACCTCTGTACCCAGATGTGCTTCTCATTGTCAGTTTAATCACTTTGCATGATTAAGATTTGCAATCTTGAAATATTCTTTGAATACAAAAAAGCATGCCACAGGTTCTCAAAGAAATTCTTCAAAAGAATAGTTTGAAAACTTGAGTATCTACTTAGTTCTCCAGTTAACTGCTTTGAGATGCACCACTTATTTTGGTTTGCTTATTTAAAGGAATCATAATAACATCTCTCCAAGTACACAATTCCCTTTAGACCAGGAAATAGGTACTGGGTTGTTCTAAAGGATTGTGTTAGAAGAATCTAGGCATTGTGAGGAAATTTTCACATTGCTTCTTCCTTCCCAGAGAATGAGTGAATTTATTGCTGGCTGGTGTTGACTATGAATGTAAATCTAAGGGAGTGGCGAGATTCAGTGTGGAGCAGTGTCTTCTGGGAGTGCACAGGAATTCAAAGAGAGAAAACGGTGTGCCACGGAGAGGCAGAAAGGCATTGAGGAGAACCTCGAAGTAGACCAAAAGGCGGTTTAAATTAATACAGGCAAGGAGGGGGAAGAGCCCTGTGGAAACACGGAGCCGGGGGCCCACAACCGGTCCTGCTGACCAGTGTGACATTTGCACATCAGGGGGTGGTGGGCAAGAAAGCGAGTTGAGTCACATTCTAAAATGCCTTTTAAGGTGATCAGAAGAGTTTCGACATTCACGATCATAAGGAAGAAGAAGTCGTGGCAGATTTTGGAGCACAAGAAATGTCACAATAAAATGCATATTTTAGGAAAACTAAACTAAAAATGACATCTGGGGGTTTCAGAGCAGGAAGTGGAGGAGTCTATTTTAGTAAGATAGGTATGAAAGATCTAGGCTAGAATAGCACACAAGTTATTCTCTAACATGCTCTAGGGTTCCTTATTTTCATATGGAGCTTGCCTTCAGCGGAGCTTCAATAATATTTATCTCTCTCATTTACTTGCCAGTTATTTTCCACCTAAATGATAGTCATCTGATTTTGGCTTCTCACACCTCCTGTCAGTAGATTGCATGCTCAGACCATTTTGAATATTTATACTTTTTAATACACCTAATGTCAAAAGGTGTCTGCCCACTTTTAGGAAAGAAGGAAAATGAAAGAAATTATATATATTAACTAGATTAGAGAACTAAGAAAAAAAACCAAACTCAGTAAGAGATTAGAGAATCCAGAGTTTTCACTCAGTCTTCTAGTCTTAGAAATTAGAGTAATGATTACTAATAATGTTATTTGCTTTTGTACTTAGAAAATCATTTGCTATAGATAATAGAGAAGCCTGATGAGTTATATTTTACCTGTGTTAGATTTAGGGATCTCTCATAAAATATTATATCAGACTTTGGATAAAGGTGAGAAGTCAACTAGTACCTATCATGTATTTGTTTCTTCTTATGACGTTATCTGCCCTGGACATTACGGATTCTCTACTGTGTTTCACACAAATATTTTATCTCTGCAAATATGGTGAATGTAAGATCCATGTGCACACGCTCTTCACTTTTCTTACCATATTTAGCATGGTGAGTTACACATGGTAGGTTATAAACACACGTGTTAAGCCATCGAGAAGACTCCAGACCTTCACCAGGACACCTCACGCTCAGCAGGACTGACATCTTGGATGGGACAGTCTTTGTTGAAGGGGCCGCCCTACATACTGTGGGATGTTCGGTCCCATTCCTGGAAGTTATCAGCAGGGCTCTCATTCTCTAGCTATGACAATTGAAACGTCCAGGGGCTGTTGGCGCTCAGGTGCCAAGTCAGCCCTAGCTGGGGAGTCACTGCTCAGGTAGATGCAGGATTAGACGTGTTTATTTCAGTCATTTATTTGTAGATCATGCCTTAGGTCTCATTTCCAAAAAGAAGTGAAAGAAAAAGAAGAAATGGTCAAGAATAAACTTTCTTTCTTTTTTCTTTT
>NW_004524615.1:15014638-15017725 GCF_000260255.1 Octodon degus
AAAAAGAGATAGGTGGGTAACAAAAGACAATTAAGGAAGTTGCAACCCCTGACATTTGGGAGCATATTCTTTCCAAAAGCTCATTTGCAATAATAACTCTGCTTGACTTGAAGTCACACAAGCCCACTCAGAGAGGGGGACATGTGCTGTCCCTCCCCCCACATTCATCTGTCATTCCTCTGCAGGTTACAAGAATAGGAAGTCCTCTCCCAGAATACTCCCTATGACAGATGGTAGAATTACACCAGGAGAGACCCAGAAGAGTGCACAAGCAAGGACCCTACAAGTGGGAGCCTTTCCCAAACAAGGGACTCACAAGAGGTCCTCATTGCTCCTAGATCTTTCCTGACCTTCAGATTCTGGACACTTACATTTCTTTATCTTTGCTTGTCTTCCCTGTGGGTTTGGGGGAGAGATCCATGGACACTAGCCTTTTGGTGCTTGTGAAGAACTGGTGGTGGATAGGCCAGGATGGCTACTTGCATCCAACGTTCATGACCTGGACTGTGCCAAGCTCGAGGAGAGCAGGAATCTTTGGGCCAACTGACAGCAGTGGCCCTGGCTTTGACATGGCTCTCAGCACTTGCATTCTGTTCAAAAAGCCCAGGAAGCAGATGGGATGAAGCATGCGGGAGCACCTCCCTCACATGTATGTCAGCGTTGGCACCCAGGTTAGGAAGAGGAAGGTCGCCTGTTTGCTTGATGTCATTCCAGGAGCACAGTCCTGCCGCACTGCCCTCGGAATCACACTCCGGAAATACAGTTTGGCAAGTTGCTCAGATACCCACTGATACACGGAGTGACACAACACACGTGCAGTCCTGCGCTCTTGGTCCGCTTTGATCTCTTGGCTCTGAAATCTGAAGTTGTAACAATGCAATGGTGCTCTCTCAAACTTCTCCATACTCTCTGCGCCTTACACACTTCTAACCTCTTTCTTTATCCCTCACCCTTCCTAATAGAAAGTAGAAAGTTTTGAAAACATATAAAAAGGTTGCAAAAATACAAAGGAAGACACTAACCTGAAGATATAGGCATGACTTAGTTAAGTACAGCACATTGAGTAGCTACATTGTAAAATTAAAATAGAAAAGCAACTCAATCAGAGCAAGAATGTTCTTTTAATCTCATCTCTCATTCCTCCCACAGACTCCCAACAATATGCTTCCATTGGGAACTCTGGAGATCATATGAAACTTGCAAATGTGCACTAGAGAACAATTGGTTAGCTTGTCCGAGTCATTTCAGGTTTACCGGGTAAACATTCTCGGACAGATCCAGCATGCTCTTTAGATTGTATTTTAAAAGGGAACAGGTCTTATTGGCTGGATCTTGCTAGGCAAGAGCAAGAGTAGTAGTGGTAGAGGAAATACTACAGGTTTACGAATTCTCATTTCCATACACTTGGAGATCCACCTCTAAGGCCTTCACTTAACCATGTTTAGGTCATATTGTGAAAACTCTGAGCCCCCAGGGCATGGCGGAGTCAGCAATAGAAGGAGCCTGGATCCCTGCTTGAGTGGCAGGCAGAACACACATCTCAGAACCACAACAGGACATTGGGTTGAGAGGTAAGAAAGAAATAAGATCTCTGCATCATGAAGTTCTAGCTTCTGGAGTTGTCTGAAACCTCACATTTCATGTACTGATCAAAACAGATGCCAACTACCCGGTTCCTGACTTCCTCTACCTCTGATCTCAAGGTAGGCTAATGGTACCAGCTGCTTCTTTGGGTTGGGGATAGCTATAAAGAAGATGATGCTTGTGGCTTTTGGGGTCCAGGGTTGGCTTACCAAGTTGCCCACTGTTGCTTAATGTGTTACTGTACTGTCTAACATCCATTTGCTTGATTTAATCAATGGGGGTAGAGTGTTATTAGAAATAACAAATAAACTCTCCTAACACCAATGGAGTAAACGGTAAGTACCCACCTGTTGAAACCTGAGTAGTGGGGTGCAGGTAAATGAATAGCAACTAGTTCCCTATGGAAAAGCATTTGTGTATATATGTATGTATAAGCGCATTATTAATTTCATTGATAGTAAGAATATATAGCATACAGTGTATAAAATAGTAGAAAATGTACCTTTAATTATGCATTATACAAACAATGATACTTTTCATTGATTTTGGCAAACTGTTGCATCCACAGCCGACCTACTGTTGCAGTTCAACTTTGAGCTGACAAATTGAGTTGCATGCCACCTACCAACTCTTTTTCTACTATATTTGTCATTAAGTCTGATATATGATCTGCTGTTAAACTATTTCTCATCTCAAACAAATTACATTAATTTGGATATATATATATATCTCAGCATTTTACTCATTTGTAAATTTACAGAGGAACTTTTTTTGCTGAGCTGTATAATCAGTTTTAAAGACTGAATGAACATTTTCTCAAATTTTTATGCTAGTCCTCGTGTAATAGCTTTACAAATGACATATTTTTAAATATTTAACCTACATTATTAAGTTTTTCCCATCAACTTCTTAAGGCTAGATTGAGAATTAGGAAAAAATTTTCTGTAAAGGACTAAAAATTAAATATTTTGGGATTTATGGTTCCTCCTGCCACCGCTCAGCTATGCAATTGCAGTACAAAGGCAGCCGTGGACAATCCGTAAGCAAGGGGGCATGCCTGGCTTTGAATAAAACTTTACCAGAACAGACCAGAGGCTGAGTTTGGCCCATGGCTGTCATTTGCCAAACCTTGTGCACATAAGCATAAAACCTCCAACCTAACCATGGCATGTAGGGTTTGTGAACTTGTGGGTTGTGAGTACTCCTAACACGCCAGCTTCAGAGAGCTGATGTGACACTTTCCAATGCAGAGTTGGGAAGAGACGCTCAGTGGCCGAGGATCGCCACCACACAGATCCCACAGGCAGGAGCACAGGAGCATGGAGAGCGCTGCATTGTAATAAAACAGTCAGGCAATGACATCTAGCATTTGTCAACTTAGCTTCTAGCGTAATGTAGTTGTAAGACTGTAGAATTTAGTTTTTCTTATTTTAATTGTGGCATTTAAACTTTATTTATTTATAATTTAATTTTGAAAAGTAAAAACAAAAGCAAGGAAAAAAA
>NW_004524615.1:15018585-15028538 GCF_000260255.1 Octodon degus
TTTTTTCTTGGTGGTACCAGAGATAGAACTCAGGACCTTGTGCTTGCCAGGCAAGCACTTATTCCACTGAGCTATCTCCCTGACCCCTGTTATATAGTTTAAAGGAAAACATTTTCAGTATTTTTCTTAGAAATAGTGTATCTTTAAACTCGTCTTTATTTTAGGATGCTGATATACCAAGATATTGTCTCAACCATTTTTATGCACAGCTCTTTATTATCTTTTAAAACATCCTCCAATTCTGAAAAATTAAAGACTAAGATGCAAATGTATTTCAATGAAAGGGGCTATAAGAGAATATTTATATGTAAAGTGATGTGGTTCAGTAAAAATGAGGCCAAATTTATAATCAGAAAAGTGTAGGTTTGAGTCACATCTTGATGGGTGCTGCTTTATCTAAGCTCTTTAAATCTCAGTTTCCTGTTCTGTAAAATGGCTCATAAGCTTGTTAGCAGGCTTCAAGGAGTGAAAAGAGTGTTTGAACACCATGACGTTCAGCTCATTATAAACAGTCCCTAGATAGCAGCTATTACTTGATTCACTGAACTTTTCACAAGACATCAGTTTTCTAATCAGTGGAAGTTATCATAGTGATTCAAGCTCCACTCCTCATCACACCTTTGCAGCTCCACATGTTGGGCTGGAGCCCTCTATTTCAATATGTACATCCCTCCTGTCATATTGGGGGAACCAGCAGTGGTGTAATGAAGAAACAAAATTTCCCAGTTCTATAAGGCTGAATGGGTAGTTACCAGTTACCCATGTGATAAACTAGATTTCTACATACACTTTCCAAAAAGCTCCAGGAAGCCAAATCTGGCATGCTTCCACTTGAGAACAACCTAGTGGCCTAGTTTCTCAATGATTTCCCCAACTAACTTGGTAAAGCTGTCTGGAATATTATCTTTGCCTATTCTGTCCCAGTGGTGTGGTAGCGCCAGATTTGGCCCTCATTAAGGTGATGGCATCTATTGCCTTTGCCTGCCATGGTCGCGGTCCAGGCTAATTATGCAGTGGCTCAAATAACTATCTGGGGGAATTTCTCTTATTAACATCAATGCAATTGAAAGAAGTTCTACCTCATGCTCATGGGAGCTCCAAGCCAGTATTTAGCGTGTGGAAGGATGTGTACATGTTGTCTATTCCCTGGGGCCACTTTATCTCCTGTGATTTTTTAGTGTTGATGGCACAACCATGTCAACAATTTGGTTCATTACTGTGCCTCAAGTCTTTGCCCAGTTCACTTAAAATGAGTGAAAGTATGGAATTTTACTAACATTTTACGACCTCATTGATGCCCATGGCGGTAAGCAAAACTCCCATTCTTAACCATCAAAGAGTTGCTGATGACATGAAGCCTATGCAAAACTGATGACAAATAAAAAGAAGCTGATGTATTTGATGAAAGTATTTTCTTCGTCATAATTAAATAACAGTTCAAATTAACTATGTGCTCATTGGTTTTGTTCAAATAACAAAATAAAATCATTGCCAGGCTTAATATTAGCTAAAGAGCTTCTTGAAAGAATGAAATAAATGGCTTTCTTTCATCTTATTGCTCATATTTCCTTTTATCTTTCAAAGAAGGTATATTTAAATGTGACTTCTATATTTTGATAATCCAATATCTTATAGCAACTACTTTTCTTTAATTTTTGTGTTGCACTTTTCACTGTTTATATTTATCTGTCCAGTTTTAAATACTGTTTATATTTACCTATCCAGTTTTACAAAGGCCTTTAATATTTCTTTGCCCAGGGAGATATATTTTGGGGGGGGGCATGTCTCAGTGCACAGGTAACAGTAGTTTGAACTCACAAATAGCCCAGGCTGGCCGGGAACTCATGACAATTTTCCTGCCTCAGCCTCCCAACTGCTGGTGTATAGGTGTGCATCATTGCGCCTGGCCAGCTAGAGACATTCTATGGAGCAGAAAGTATGGGACTAGCAAAGGAAGCTCATTAATTTGTACAATTAATATATGTTGGTAATTTTAATTTTTTTACAAAGCCCACTGGTCTTCTTGCTTTTTCTGAATGCTGAATGCACAGAAGAGATTAAACTGGGCTTGCAGAGGTAACAGGAGAAGGGACAGCCTTCGGAGAGAAGGGGGTAAGGTGGAGAGGGGAGTTACTCTTGCTCGGCAGTAGGCTGGAGGAGGCACTGAAATTCAGTGTGCTCAAAAGTAGGACCAAGTTAGAGCAAGTGCTCACAGGGCCTCCAAGGTTCCTGGTGTGGGCAGCGGGGGACAGACGTGGAAGAAGGCGACAAACATGGAAGAAGCAACTTCTTCTCAAACAGAGCAATTCTCTCCTGGACAGCTCTTTCCAACCTTTTCAGTTTTATGAAGTCTTACCTAAGCAAAACAAGCAAAGAAACAAACACTGGGAGAGAGACGTGGGGGGGGGGGGGAGAGAGAGAGAGAGAGAGAGAGAGAGAGAGAGAGAGACAGACAGACAGACAGACAGACAGACAGATAGATCGGGAGATTTTTCCTTTCTCTGTGAGGATAAAAGATTCAAAGACACAAATATATTCTATCCCCCTTTTTTTCTATTAATACAGAACAACTTTTTTGTTCTGTTGAGCTCCACATATTGCATGCACATAAGCATCTGAAAGGATAAGAAAGGAAAGAAATATACACAGGAAAAAAATTTCCGTAGTTCAAAAATAAAGCGTGTGCACCGAGTGAGCAGAGGAAACATTCTGTAATGAAACAGACCGCACACCAAGCCAGCGCAAGGGAAACAACTGTTTTTAAAATCTAATTTGTATTCTCAATGGATTTCATAAGATATTACGTAAATGAAAAAGGAACAATGTGAATGCAGAGGCTACTCCCTGGAAGAAGCCATTGTACCAAAAATGACAAGTAGAGTGGAGAGGACTTAACTAACAAAATAAATAGGATAGCAAGAAATTAGATAAATAGCTGGAGACAACCCCCTTGGGCCCAGAGCAAAAATCTCAAGTAATGACTAGAAGAAAAATACAAAACAAGAAGAAAAGAACCCATCTATTAATAAAACAGCAAGTTTACATACATTTTCTAAGAGAGAAACACTAATAGGAAATAAGGTATTTGTATGCATCTGTGTCAGCGTGGAGAGAGAAGGGTTGGTGGAAATAAGGAAGAGAATCTGACTTTAGGGAGACTATCAAGTGAACCACAGTGAGTAGAAAAATATATTTTAAGTTTTTCATTTTTCTCTCAGAAGTGTTGTACATTAATATTTTAACTCCAAATGTATTCAGTTTTGCTAATTTAATATCAGGAGAAAAGAGTATGTTTCAGGGTGCTTTTTCCTCCTTGCATTCATGCTGAAAAGAGCTAAAAAGATGGGAATGAATTTTTAAAATTTAAAATATATTATTAAAAGTCCTAACTAAATAATATATAAATTATAATAAACATATAAGTTATAAATTATGTTATAGACTATCTACATATAAATGTTATATAGATGATCTCCCCAATTTAAGGAAGCATGGAATTCCCTTTTGCCTTGAGACTTTGGTACCCGCTACACATTAGAATCCTATCGTTGATGGCCCTGTCAGAGGGCAGAGATGGACGAGTGGTCCCAGAGCCTGTAGGCTGGGGCATGCGATGAGCTCTATGTGATCCTACACCTTGTATCCTTCCTCAAAACAACAAATGCAACAACAAAAACCTGACATTCCAAGTGGACCCACATTCAAGTGTGGGGGTGAACTGAAATGACAAAGCTCATGGGGAAGCTCGTACCTCTTTTTGAGTTTGGGTTAAGACACTCATGGAATTTTAGGGCCACAGTAGTGTTGGAGAAATAAAAGTTGATTTTCTCCAGAGGGAAGTACCCTTCCTGTAAGTCTCAAGTAGCCTTTGCTATTTTTTTATACGCACTGTCAATCAAAGATGGATCAAATATTCAAGAAAATGGTTCTTCATAAACAAATCGAGAATATCAAGCATAGTAAAATACCTCAAGACATTTTATGTATTGGCATAATATGAAAAATGACAAAGGAACAATTTGCATGCGGAGCAATTTGAACTGGACTTTGTACAAGCAAATACTGTTTAAGCCCTAAAGATGTAGACAGGGTTGGGAATGTATTGAAAATGCCACATTGTACATTTAAAAAATAGCCAGAAAAAAGTTCTATAAATTGCAAAGCATTTAATCTACTTAAAGATTATTTAACAGCAAATTAGACAAACCATCACAGAATTACTAAACTGGAAGATTATTAAACTAGAAGATGAACTAGGATAAATTAGCCAGGGTAGAGCTAAAACAAAAGTAGGCATAATCTGTAAGAGTCAGAAAAGATAGAATGAGAAATTTTAACTTCTCTAAATCCAGAATTCAAAAAGGAGGCAAAAGTTGAAGGACAGAAATAATGTGTATGTGAAGAATCATCCAGCAGCAAATTAGACACAGTGAGGACAGAATTGGCGAATGAGTTGACAGGTCAACAGAACTGCCCACACCAGGGCCTGGGGACATGGCTCAGTAGGATAAATGCATGCCTGGTAAGAGCAAAGACCTGAGTTCAATTCCCCAGTTCTAGAAAAAAAAAAAAGAAAAAAAAAAAGAAAAAAAGAAAGAAAGAAAGAAAAAGAGAAAAGGAAAGAAAAGCAATGCCCACACCAAAGGAGGGATGAGAGAACTGCAGTTACACGGCAGAGCACTAGGGGTGTAGCACAAAGCATAAATATGTAATACATATGTGATCCTAGTTCCAGAGAGAGAAGATGAAAGAAAAGGGACAAGATCAATAGTAAAAAAATGATAGCTAAGGGTTTCACAGAGACAATAAAAGGCACCAGTGTACAGATTCCATAAGCTCAGTGAATCTGAAAGAAGATCTCTGAAAAGAACCCCAGAAAAGAACCCCAGATCCAGACAAATTGCAGAGAAGCTACTGAAAATCAAAGATCTTTAAAGCAGGCACAGAATAAAGCTAGATTACCTTCAAAGAAGTCACAGCTCCCTGAGACTTAATGAAATCTAAGTGCCCAAGATGGCCTCGCAAGCATGAGGTCCTAGGTTCCAAATGAAAGAAAAATAAGCCAGGCATGGTGTCACATCTCTGCAACCTCAGTGGTTAGATTCAGTCTCAAAATGGGCTGGAGAAAAGGATGGGAATATAAAGGCCCTGGTTCCAAGTTCTGGTACTGCAAGAGCACACATGCGCGCGCACGCGCACACACACACACACATACACACACACACACACACACACACACACACACACACACACGAGACAGCACAAATATCCAGAGTATTGTTTAATTACATTTGCAATATACATACACACTGAAAAAATTTGCAAAATAATTTTTTTATCTTTTGGAAATGTCTTATTAATGAAAATGAAATAAAGACTTTTACAGTCCAATTAAAATTTAAAGAGTTTATAACTTAGTGTTGTGCTGAAAGAAAATCTAAAGTATATACTTTAGGTAGAAAAAAGTAATCCCAGATGGAAGAGCTGAGCTACAGAAAGAAACAAAAAGCAGAGGAAGTGGGAAATATGTGGGTAACTCTAAATGAATTCAACTGTCAAAATAAAAAAGCAATGCTTTTTGGTATTTAAAATGATAATTAAAATTGACAGAAACAGCACAAGAGGAGAAGGGTAAGTACAGTAGTTAAATTTTTTGAACAATAAAAACAGGATATAGATAGAAGCAAAATATGCAATGCCAACCCCACTCAGAAAACCAAGAGATGAGAAGAAAAAGTACAGAAGAGCCAACGCCAATGGCAGATATGAAGGGAGATGGTGGATCTGTAGTTGTTCATAAACAATGCATTACCTTACAGGTACTGTGCAGGGCTAATTACTGTCCGTCTGAATGAGAACGAAAAAAGGAAAACCCAACATGTGTTTGTTTTTATAAGGAACATATTTGCACATTGCAAAACAAGTCAAATATGATCTTTCTGTTTCTTTCTGCAAAATAGTACAGAAAAACAGAAAGAACTGAAATGATATTACAAAAGCATCACTTAGGGAAATTTATATTTGTGAAATAACTGTGTTAGTTATGAATAGAATTCGCAAACTATAGGCTGAATATTCAACTCAAAAGATACAAAATAATAGAGAAACAGACCCATAGTGGTGAAAGGAAATAAATAATAAAGGAAATAGCAGAAATTAGTAAAAGTGAAAAAGTAATATTAAACAGAAATGGACAATGTAACTCACTACTGCAAAAGTTTCATAAAATTGATAAATCTCATACAGTTGATCTAAATAGAGGGGAAAGATGATGTAGAAAGCATTAATAATCAGTACCACTTCAGATCCTTTAGACATTGAAAAGAGAAAGAATCTTAGAATGAGTTAAAGTGAAATAGACAAACTCATAGAAACAATTTAAACTTAAAATTCTAATTTGAAAAAAATATGAAAAAGAAACAACCCCATAACCGTCAAAGAAATTAAATCAATACATCAATACAAAACATTTTGCACCAAAAGATCTCATGGCCTGGGGACCACGGTGTCAGTGATCAAAGCATTGCCCCGCAACTCCTAAACTCCTGCCTCCACAGTCTCCACTCACTTTTTTTCTTAAATTCTACAGTGGGGACCACTTGTTCTGAAGGGGGAACAAGATGACCGACGGCAGTCTGACGCACATTATTTTTGACCCAAACTGTTACTGTCCTAAGACTTGAATTTTCATGATTTGTCTTTTGTAGCCTCAAACTTTCATTATCATGACAGATAACCACATGCATCCAAAGAAGCCTGTATTCCTGTACACAAAACTATTTAGTGTTTTCTTTCCTTTTATGGTACTAGGAACTGGACCCCAGGTCTTCACACTAAGCTACATCCCCAGAACTTTTTATGCTTCATTTGAGACAGGGTTTCCCTAAGTTTTTAATCCCAGGCTGGACTTGAATTGTGATCTACTTGTCTCGGATGCCTGGAATGCTGGATTATAGGTGTGTGCCACCACAGCCAGCCTCCATGAGTAGCTCTGAGAATGGGATTTGTGTCAGTCAGCTTTCTCCTGGCTGAGATACAATGCTCAGTGCCCACAGCTCAAAGGAGGACATGTGTAATGTTCTCAGGATTCAGTTTATGGGTGGCTCTCTGCAAGGCAGAGACAAGGTGGTAAGGGCACAGAGGAACAAAGCTGCTTAGTTCATGGCAGCCAGGGGAAGACAGCAGAGAGGAAGGAGCAGGGACCAGACATAGACCCCAAGGCCACACCTCTGTGACCTACCCAGGCACACCGGAAATGCGCCCCACCAATCCTAGGGCAGATATGAAGCTCAGCAAACTAAAACTCCATCCTGCCCTCTACAGGATTATATATGAATTTTCATTTTTCTTGGTTTTAGTTATTACACGGTCTTTATTTTTTATTTTTATTTTTATTAATTTATTGAGAAACACATAGCAATGACACAGATTCAAAACAGGTTAGTAGGATAGTTACAATAATTAATACATTGCATATTGTTTTCTTCATAGTACTTATTCACAGTACAAGATGCAGACATGATATCCTGTCTCAAACACTATGAGTATAAATCTTTCTTCTCAATGAATTAAGAGAAAATAGCTGTATATTGATCCTATTTTGTATACACAGATAGAAAATGGTCCTTTATTTTTATCCCCATTTTTTGATTAGTTTTGTCAGAGATGGGTAGTCCATTGCCATTTAAATATTGTACATGTGTGAATTCAGCAAAATAATTCAATATAGTCCAGTAGTCCATAATAGTAGTGGGTTATCCATAGGACTGGCAATGTCAGAAGTTGTTGACTTGAGCCTTTCACATCTCAGCATATTAATATGGCTTTACTTTTTATACCTCTTTTTTATACTTTTTTGAAGGATGATTAAGACCAAGATAAAGCAAGACCTATATAGCAAGAAATGTAACTTTTGTATCTGACAAGGTCAGTCACATCCCCTCAGAATTTACCCTGAAACCCTATACCACAGTTTGTAGATCTTTTGTCACTGTCAGCCATGTGGATGAGTCATGGCCATTGCTTGACCAATTTGCTCTTGGGAAAGCCTGAAAGAATGTTTTCTCTCCATGTGACTCTCTTTAGGCACACACTACATCATAAATCACTTTCCTCTGTGGTCCTATAATGTCCTTGATCAGAAAATTTGGGACACAATTGAGTTACAGGATGTTACAGTACAGGATCTCTTGTGTCCTAAGTCCTCACTGACCTTGAATGGCTAGGGGCAAACATTGGCTGTCCTTGTAGCCCCTCTTTGTCTCAAATTTTTGGTCTGCAAACTTAAATTGTTAACCCTCCAGAGGAGAAGCTTAATGATATTATTACCCTTTAACGTAGGCAGGTGAGCTTAACCTCACTATCTGTTTGAATATAAATCATCTTAGACATAACTTGGTACAGGTATTTTACATCAAGTATTGATATTTTAAACTTTAAACCCCTACAGAATGTGAAGGAAAAAGTAAATAAAAAATAAAAAAATAAACAATTACATATTTTACATAGAAATTTAGAAATCTATCCATATACAGCATTGTAGCAGGACAGTCCTGTGACATTTTTTTCATTGTCTCTTATTTTCATTTATTTCCATTTTTTTTAAAAGAAACATTTCTTGAGAGATAGTATGGCAGTAATTGATATGACATTAGAAGCAGTATTTAGGAGACCAGATTGACAGGCATTCCAAGCGTGGCCCTAGTATTACACATTGCTCTCTTCAGTGCAGTTGTTTAGTTCAAAGGTATCAGCATATATAGTTAGTGAGGGTGAGAATCCTACCAATTAACTCCTAGTTTCAAAAACCTGCTGAAGATTCTCAGGATCATTGCCTTAACCATCTTGTACATATAAATGTATTGTTTTCCCCTGTCATGTTTCCTAGCTTTTCTCCTTGACCTTTCGTTGTTGTTTAATCCTTAGGCTCATGCTTTACTTTTAATTGTGTTATACCTTTCTATTTTTATTACTTCTGAGTTCTTACACTAGGGAGACTATATGATATTTACACATGTGGGTTTGGTTTAATTCACTTATGGCTATATTTTCAAGCGGCATCCAATTAAATATAAAGGCTTCAAGTTCATCATTCTTTATACCTGAGCAATGCCCCATTGTATAAAAATAAACATCTTTTTCATCCATTCCTCAGGTGACGAGCATCTTGGTGGTTTCCAAGATTTGGCTATCACAAATTGTCCTGCTATAAACATGGGTGCACATATATCACTATGATATGACGTTTTAAGTTCCTCTTGGAAAATTCCCAGTAGGGGGATAGCTGGTTTGAATGAGATTTCCAGTCCTAGATTTTTAAGGAGTCTCCACACTGATTTCCATAATGGTGGGACTGGTCTACATTTCCACCAGTGGTGGAGAAGAGTTCCTTTTCCCCACAGCCTCTCCAACATTTGTTGTTGGTTGATTTCTTTATGATAGCCATTCTTTCTGGGGTGAGATGGTATCTCAGTGTTGCTTTAATTTGCATTTCACGGATGGCTAGTGATGTGGAGCATTTTTCCTATACTTATTTGCTTCTATAATTTCATCCTATGAGAACTGTGCATAAATCTTGGATGCCCGTTTTTGGATTGGGTCTTTAAATTTTGGGGCCCTAGTGTTTTTTAGTTCTTTATAAATTCTAGATAGCAGACCTTTGTCTGAGTGCTTATTAGTCAAGATTTTTTTGAAATTTGTGGGTTGTCTTTTCACTTTGTAATTTCTTTTGACATGCAAAAAGTTTTCAATAAGAGGAGGCCCCAGTTGTTCATTCTTTCAAGTATTATCCATGCAATTTGATTTTTGTTCATTGACTATTTGCATCCTCCTATGTCTTCAAGAGTTCCTCCTACTTTCTCTTCCAGGAGATTTAGTGTTTCTGTTTTAATGTTTAGATCTTTAATCCACTTTGACTTTAGCTTAGTGCATGGTAATAGTCCTGGGTCAAGTTT
>NW_004524615.1:15028789-15035180 GCF_000260255.1 Octodon degus
TAGTATAATTTCAAGTCAGGAATTGTAATGCCTCCTGCCTTGTCTTTATTGCCCAAGATTGCCTTTGCTATTCTAAGACTTTTCTGGTTCCAAATAAATTTTAGGAATGATTTCTCTAGGTCTAGAAGGTATGTTGATGGTAGTTTAATAGGGATTGCATTAAATCTATACACAAATTTTGAGAGTATCTTGTTGATTCAGTTTTGGTAGTTTGTACCTTTCTACAAATCTGTCCATTACTTCTGTGTCTTCCATTGTGTGAGAGTAAAGATTCTCAAAGTAGCTATTGATAATCTTCTGAATTTCCACTGAGTCTGTGGTAATCACACCCCTTCCATTCCTTATTGCTTGTATGTGAATTTTTTCTTCCCTCTTTTTGATGAGGTTAGCTAGGGGATTATCAATTTTATTTGATCTTTCAAAGAACCAGCTTTTGGATTCGTTAATTCTTTGAATTATTTTCTTCTTCTCAATTGAATTAATTTGTGCTCTAATCTTTATGATTTCTTCCTGTCTTTGGGCTCTGGGTTTGGTTTGCTCTTCCTTTTCTAGATGTTGGAGGTGCAACATTAAGGTGTTTATTTGTTCCCATTCTGTTTTCCTAATGTGTGGGTTCACAGCTATAAATTTCCCCCTAAGAACTGCTTTCATCGCATCCCATAAATTGCAATAAGTTGTGCTTGAATTTTCATTGAACTGTAGATATTGTTTAATTTCATCTGTAACTCATTGGTTGCTGAGGAGGGTATTGTTTAATTTCCATGTATTTTTGCAGGTTTTTTTCTGTTTTCTTTTGTCATTTCTTTCCAGTTTCATTGTACTGTGGTCAGATAATATGAATGGGATAATCTCCATTTTGCTGCATATTCTTAAGCATGAGCTATGGAATAGTATGAGGTCTATTTTAGAAAATGTCCCATGTGCAGCTGAAAAAAATGTATATTCAGCTGTAGTTGTGTGGAACACTCTGTATATGTCCACAAAATCCATTAGTTCCAAGTTCTGCTTCAGTTCTGCTACTTTGCTAATTTTTTGTTTGTTTGACCTATCTTTTTGGGATAAGGGTTTATTAGGGTCTCCTGTTAAGATTGTGGTATTGGATATTAGATTTTTCATGTTCATTAAGGTTTGTCTTACATAGTTGTGTGCTCCTGTGTTTGGTGCATACATATTTATTGGTGTTACCTCTTCCTCTTGTATTTTTCCCCTAACAAGTATGTAGTGGCCTTCTTTATTTCATTTGATCACGGTTTAGACTGAGAATAGGATTGCTACCCCTATTCTTTTCTGAAGTGCTGGGGCATGTAGTAATGTTTTCCAACCTTTGACTTTCAACATATGAATTCCTTATTGAGTTAAGTGGGTTTTTTTCACACAACATATTGTTGGATTTTGCTTCCTAATCCACTGTACCAGTCTACTTCTTTTCATTGGTGAATTGATTCCATTTACATTGATGGTTATAATTAAAGGATTTTTTTTTTTTTTTTTTTTTTTTTGGCTGGCTCAGCCTGCCTTAAGGATGGTTCTGGTAAGGCAGGTAGAGGTGGGATTTGAATTGCGGTATCCTGCACCTACCTGCATTTGCATGAGCAGGCACTTAAATAACTGAGCTAACTGGCAGGCCCCCAATGGTTATAATGGAGATGTATTGATTTATGATTGACATGTTATTTACCTGCTGTTGTATACTCCTTTTTCTCCTGTGTTTAATTGTTTGCCCTATTTCGTGGGTTCTATCCAATCTCATTCATGGAGTTCTGATCATTTTGGTCCCTCTTTAGAATATCTTTTAGTAGTCTGTGTAGGGTTGGCTTTGTCATTATGAAATTCTTTAGTTGTTCTTTGTCATGGAAGTATTTCACTTCTCCATCAAACTTGAAAGAGTGTTTTGCAGGGTATATCAGTCTGAGCTGCAATTTGTTTTCTTGGAGGATTTGAAGTAGTTTTGCTCCATGCTCTTCTTGACTTGATGGTTTTTGAAGAGAAATCTGCCATTATTCTGATGGGTTTTCTTTTAAATGTGATATCTTTTCCCTAGCCACATTTAATATATTGTTCTTGTTCTGGATTTCTGGGATCTTTATTATTATATGTCTGGTTGTGTTTTTAATTGGGTTGATGTTATTTGGAGGTCTATATGCTTCGGTTTCCTGAATGTTAGATTATTTCCCCATATTTGGGAAGTTTACTGCTATTACGTCTGCCCATATTCTTTTTGTATCATTCGTGTTCACTCCTTCTTTCTCATTAATGTCTATTAGTCTTACGTTGTTTATCTTTGTATCATCTTGCAGAGGTTGAATTGTTTTTTTTCTGCATCCTACTTGTTTTTAAGAGTTTTTTTTTTTTTTACCTGTCACTACAATGGTGTCACACACTATACCTTTCTATACCTTTCTACAGTTGTTTCTTTACTTCAGATGTTATTATTTCAGAGATTTCAGGTGTTTTCCAATTTCTCCTATGCTGGTGTCTCCTGCATTTGTTCTGGGTGGGCTTGGGGTCTGAGAATGCATTTTGCTCCTTCTTTTTGTCGTTTTTGTATAGCACTCTCTTCTGACCTTTGGTGTAGAGCTTTGGTGTATTATTACCTTAGCATGTACTGATAATATTACCCAAGGGAGATTATGTGGGTAAGGCAGTGAGAGTTTTGTATTTACTGTAATTAGCAGCATGAATAATGGACTTTGAGATTTAGCAGCTGAAAAACTTTTGTATCTAATGGGTTTGGCTTTTAGACCCTAAGAGAAAACACGACTGTATAGCTAAGCACATATTAGAGTAGAAATTTGTACTTAAATTAGTTCCCCTAAGTTCTGTCTGATCAACTCCCCTTTTGTACCTGTAGTCTTCCAGGCAGCTTAGTTTACCCCAGTTACCTGTTTTCCTCTCTCTCAATGAAGAGAGAAAGAGAGAGGATGCTGTCATAGATCTCTGTCTAGCAAAGTGTCTCAGCTTACCACGTCCAGATCTACCAAGTTTGAACTTGTCCAGGTGGGTGTGGCTTAGGTCTGGATGCTGTGCTCTGCTTCTTTCTGCTGCAGTCATGGAAGTGAACCAGCTGTGCCCCTTTGGCAACATATTCTGCTCCTGGATTAGTTGGGTGGATCCCGCCCCTTGCCTCTCTGCAGAGAGCTCTGCTTCAGGGTTCAATACCAGGCTTGTCTGATGGAGGAGGTTCCAAATAGCACATTGTAAGTCCCACTCACAGGCCAGGCCTCGGGCCTGTTGGAGTAGAATCTGGCAGGTGCAGAAGGTCCCACTCACACCTATTTCCCAATTTATATAAAAATTGTTACATTTTTATTTATAAAATTGCAATATATAAATACATTATGTAATTATATCAAATTATATTGGTGTAACATATATTTAATATTTACTTAACACAGTTACTAAGACACACTAAATATTTTCCGTTACACATTTTGAAAAGGCTAAAAGAAAATATGACCAAAATGTTAAAATTGATAACTTTTCAGTCAAATTATAGTTAACTTCTAGATTTTATGAAAAAATGTTAGATTACTTAGGAATGTTAGGTAAGATTGAATAAATAGCAAAACAACCTGATTCATTCACAGAACTCTTTATAATTATGAATACATAGCTTTAAGATTGTATTTTATGTGCACATGCAAAAATGAGTGCATATGTAAGTACATATATGTATATTTCTATACATGTATGTTTAAATATTCATATTTTTGAACATTTGAGCTCTTAGAGCTGGAAGGACTTTAAAAATAATCTTGTGTCCTTCACCAAATTTAAATTATCTGTTGTGGCCTGTGGTCATTTTAAACCTATTTACGTTTTAATTTTCATATTAATCAGCTGATTTGCCTGGAATAGCAGAGCAGCACAGATTCATTGGATATTAGAGCCGGAGGAAACTCAGGCCCAATTCAGCCCCCTGCCAGGAAGATGATTAATGTCTAATCATCGTAAGAGGTGACTAAGGAAATCAAGCCCAATTTTGTTAACAGGTTCCTCTTGAGAGTAATTATGTCTGAGCTAGAAGCCAACTTCGAGATCCCGCTTGTCCAGTAGGCGCATGCTCTGTCTGGCCTTGGCTGCCCCGGTGCAGCGCTGGGGCCAAACTGGCAGCTGAGCCATTGCTCTGTGAAAGTGGCAAAATGTATTCATGGAGTTGGTCAGTGTGGCGCTGAGCCATCAGAGTGGTGCAGGTCTCTGCTCTAAGCTGAGTGAGTGTTTTGGTGTGGAAAGGCATAATCTGTCTATATTAGCATTGGGGGCATTTTTTTCCATTTGTGTGTCTGGCAACTCCAAGTTATGATCCAAAAGACATGGGACTCACATACAACACACTCAAAAATCAACTAATGAATTTCAAACAGTTTGAAGACTGAATTAACTGTGAAAGCCATAGATTCCAACATGGGAGAATATTTGCATGATCCTTAAATAAACAAAATTTTCTTATATGTGCACACAAGAATACACATACACACATAACACTAACCAAAAAGGAAAAATCAGTCCATCGGAAAGTTCTCTTCACATAAGGATACTATTTCAAGAGTGAAAATACAAGTCACAAGAAGATAACTGCTATTTTATAAATGACAAGGAGCAAAAATTTGAGTCACCCTTATGTATTGAAAAACAATGTATAGACAGCCCAAGCAAAGCATGGACACAAGCCTGGTGTGTTGGCAAATGCCAAGAATTCCAGTTATTTGGGAGGCTAAGAAAGGAGGATTGTATGTTTGAACCTAGCCTGGGCCACACAGTGATTCAGTAAGACTCTGTTTCAAAATAAAGATGTAAGAAGGGTTAGAGATACAACTCAGCAAGCAGGCCTTGAGTACAATCCTAAATACAAAAAAAAAAAAAAGACACAGATTTGAGGACGTACTTTACACACACACAGACACACACACACAGACACACACATACACACACACATACACACACACATACACACACACTATCCAAAGACCAAAAGACATCTGAAAAGTTACTTAATGTAATTACTCATCTAGAATATGCAAGTTGAAATTAAAGTAAGATCCCAGTATCCATCTAGAAGAGAGATTAGCGCTGAATAACCTGACATTACCAAGTGTTGGTGAGAATGTGGAAGAAAAGTAATTCTGGGGTACTGCTCTTGGGAGCATAAATTGATGCACTGGTTTTTATTTATTTTTATTTTTATTTTTGCACTGGTTTTTATGGTATCTACAAAAACTAAATGTAGGGATATTCCATGACTCAGTGATTCAGCTCCTATATATGCTCACATAAATTTTAAAAAGACATTCACAAAAGTATTCACAACAGCTATATTCATAGTAATCTTCAATTAAAGATAAATGTCCGTGGGTTGTAAAATAGATAGATAAATTATAGTCTATCCACACAGTGTATTGTAAGGTGGTGAACGGTAGACCACTGCTACACCAAACGCCTGGAAGAACCTTACAAGTGTGTTGAAAAAAATAAACCACATGCATATGGTTTTACTTATAGAAAGTACAAAACTGATCTATGCTGATTGAGGCTAGAGGAGAGGCTGACTCTGGGGTGAGATCAGTAGGACTACAGTGTCTGTATCAGGGAGCTAATGAAGGTCTATTTCTTGATGGGGCTGCTGGAGATGTATAGTTGTATCTCTATATCTATATCTATATCTATATCTATATCTATATCTATATCTATATCTATATATATCTATATATCTATATATATGTTCACTTTGTTAAAAGTAATCATTGGATTTTTATTTCTATGAGTTGTGCACACTTTTATGCACTATACATCAATAAAAAGCAAACAAAGAAACAAAGTCAACACAACCAGGAAGATGATATTCTTGTCTCATAAAAACATGTCTGTCATAAAGATATGTAGCATGCAGGTTTGACATACATACCTTGTAGGAAGGCAGCTGGTGAAAAGGCAAAAGTAGTTCAAATAAACAAATGTTAGAGAGGAAAGATTCCAAAATCCACCAGAAGAGACTCACTGAAATCACTTTTGAGCCAGAGACAAAGCTAGTTAATGTCCTACAAGGCAATAAAACTAAGTTTTGTAATAATCTGTTCTAGCAGACTGAAATACGCTTCTGTACCATTGAAAGCATGCAGTTTTCCTTCGAGGGCACCAACGCTACCAAACATTCCGCTGAGCATTTTGAAGGCCTGAGCGTGGGAGGAGGCATGTTGTAAAGTCTGAGTAAATAAATATTTAAACACTTGCAACTATGTTAGGTAGTCAAAAAGCAAAACCAAAGAAAAGTTGAACTTTCATAAACATGGCTTCCCAATCCAGATTTTTTTTCTTTCTTTCTTTCTTTCTTTCTTTCTTTCTTTCTTTCTTTCTTTCTTTCTTTCTCTCTTTCTCTCTTTCTCTCTTTCTCTCT
>NW_004524615.1:15035496-15041024 GCF_000260255.1 Octodon degus
TGCTCAGCTTCTCACTCTTCCTCTTGGTGGAGATGTGTGACCCCACCTTTTTCTCGATGAACTTGAGGACATGCTTGTCTTTGGAGACCTTGAGCAGCTCCATGCCATGCTACTCATAGGGGGCAAAACCGCACACCTCCTGGATCATGTCCTACACGAAATTAATGTGTTTGGTGAGACGTCTGTGACAACAGCTGTGCCTCAGTTTGCTCACATTCTTAGTCACCTTGTGGCCCTTGTTGAGGCCCACAGCCATGGGATAGCAGAGGGCTATGGCTACTCTTCTTTGATGGCTGCTGTGGTGCAAGGCTCAATCCACATTTTCTGTAATCCCTACACGTTTTTTGTTAGAGTATCTGAATTAATGAATTTTAAAAACTGGTGTTTGATAAGGGACTAAGGAAGACTGCACAAGTGTCGACAGCCCATTGATATCTAGCATTTTTAGATTGATATTGGAGGTCTAAACTCTGCACAAGCAAACCTGAAAGTGTTAACATATATTCACTTGTTAAGTTGAAATGCAAATGTACATTAAACAGGCTGGGACAGTGTCGTGGAGCCAGGTCACTGATAACTACAGGCACAGCACCACTCTTGCACTGTTCCGATTCCAGAGTTCCTCCTGGAAGTTCTGATGAGGCTATGCCCCTTAGATTCATTTTAATTATGAAATTATGAGCTATCCTTTCCTATGTGGTCATAAGCCATAGTCCATTTGGGAATCAGCAGACAATTAGGGAGTCCTTTTGGAGTTACCAGGACTTACCAGCAGTTGGTTGTTAGGTGTCAATGTGTAAGAGGTAAGTGAGCACATTTGCGGGTGCATTGTGATAGGAAGGGATGATTTTCTAATGGGCCAAAAAGTATGCATGGCAGGAAGGGCTGAGTTAAAGGCAAAGCTAACTTTTTCTCTAAGGAAATTAGGGCGGCCTTACGATAAGCTAAGATGAGTATAAAACTTAAGGCACTAAGACTTACAGGTTGGGAACATTAGAAGACCAACTTTAGACCTACTTGTTTATTAGAAAATGTTCATCAGATGTCTAACGTGGAGGTAGTGAAGGCAGATAGGTATTTGAGCTTCAAATTCAAGAAAATGTCCAACCTGAAGGTACAGACGTAGGTGTTCTGTAAGGCCACAGGACTGGGCAAGGTTACCAGCAGGAATAGATAGATGGAGGAAAGCCCTGGAAACAGAATGCTGGGACACTGCCAAGTTTATTTATTTAGGTGGTACCAGGCATCGTACTCAGGACCTTGTGCTTGTCAGGTAAACACTTACTCCGAGAGTTATCTCCCCAGCCCCACTGCCAAGTTTAGGTATCTGAAGGGCAAGGAGAATAGAGCAAAGGAAATCAAGAAGGAGAAGCCACAGAGGCAGCAAGAGAGCTAAGACGGTGGGTCCTAGAACAAGGAGACTTACCAGCTAGGAAGAAGGATGGGGTGAATGCACTTGAGAGGCAACTTGCAAAATAGTTACCAGGGAGAGGGAATGGACTTTTACCTAGGAACTGATGTGAAAGTATAGGCGTCATTGTCTGAGAAAAAGCAGAGAGATGGATTACCCCAGGGTCTGGATTTTCTTAGATGATAGCAATGTAAGGGAAGGTCACGTATGTCAAATCATTCAGGCCTGTTACAGGGCTGGACTAGTGGGCCAGAAAAAATAATTTATAAGACAGGTGTGTTTGATGGCCATGATGTAGATAAACTTCCTCCAGGCAGAGCAGCTGGGGTTGGGGTCTGATGCAGGTGCTTTGAAGATACAGTGCCTGCAAAGAGGGATGAGGAGGATTGTAAGGACTGAGCAGGAGGAAGCCATTCCACTGGGGACAAGGGCAGCATTCCAGGGAAACCACAGCACTAGGACAAGAGACGGAAGCTGTAGTGGGTTTGTTTCTAGGTGGTCCACTGTCTTACACACTTTCTAGTCCCCTGGATAAAAATGCCAAACACCTGTAATTTAATTGAAGAGAGGTAATTTTGGAGCATGGATTTAATAGTCCATGGTCAGTCCATGGTCAGCTGGTGCCCAGGCAGGCAGAAGTGGTGGTAGGGGGGAGAGAGAGAGAGACAGAGAGAGAGAGAGAGAGAGAGAGACAGACAGACAGACAGACAGACAGACAGACAGACAGAGACAGACAGCGAGAGAGCCTGGAATGAACTGGCCAGAGGGCCCTGGGTTGCTCCTGTCTCAGGTCAAGGTAGACATGGAGGCGGTGGGGAAAGTAGCTCTGTAGGAATGAACGCACACTGCCCCCACACCACGCACTGAGCACAGCTACCTCCATGGAGAAGAAAGGACTGCACGCTGAGACGGGAAATGGGAAAAAGTGGCATCTCAGAACAATCTCCTCTCGTTGCGTTACCGCGCCATCACCCAACACGTTCAAGCCAGGTGGAAGTCTAATCAACTGAAAGCAAAAGTTTGTGAGGTTGCTAAGCCGAGTGGCTGACAGGAAGCAGGAGACACAGAGGTTGTTTCGCAGAGAGCAGTGCACAGGGATGGGATTTTCAGGCTTCCTTTCCTGTCTGTGTGAAAAGTCAGGGCTCTTGGCAAATGCTACTTGAGAAGCTGACTGTTGGTCCCGGGGAGGGAGTGCGTGGCAAGTGGACGGCGCCTGCTGTGTGTGGCTCATCAGGGCCCATGTGGAGAAGCAATATCCTGCCTGTCCGGGAGCGAGGGAGTGGTGCTGGGCGGTGAGGAAGCCAAGTGGCCGAGCTCAGATGCTCCCGAGCTGCTGCTGCTGCTGCTGCTGCTGCAAGTGAAGCAGCACGAAGCCTATGCGAAGCGGGAGAGGAAACTGGGCCAAGAATAGAAAACGGCACTTTAAGTGGATAATGGCTAAGGAGGCTGCTCCTGTCCTGAGATGCTCTTCTCCAAAGAGTCACCTTTTAAGTGATTTGACTTCACCACTGAACTGTTTGCTCATAAGATAAGTGCTCAATTAAGGCAGAGTGGGAGTGGCATTAGAAGAGATTTATGATTCAGGCTTTTAGATCCTAAACAGGAGAAAAAAAAAAATCTATTTCTTTCTCCTACCAAGTCTGTTTTCCTTCTTCCACCCAATTGCTGCCGGGAGAGTCCAGGGTCGAATTAGTATCCAACCTGGACCACTTTCCTTAAAGCTGATTACTTGGAGACCAGGAAAGAGTAGCTCTGGAGAACAACTGGGGTGGAATCAGAGCATTTCCTTACTGAGGTGACAGACTTTGCCCCGGAAAAATTGGAGGGTAATTTGTCTATGTTCCCCTTGGCTGGCTGGAAATCTTTACTTGAGTTTTAAATCTTAGGTTAAGTTCCCTAGGGCTCTGGTATCTGGTCTCTGGGAAGCAAGGTCAGTTTTAATGGTGGAAATTAGGATGAAGGAGACAGGGTGAGCGTCAAGGTGAAGGGCAGAAGCTGTTTAAATAGCCACAGTGTTTACGAGGCCCTGACTGCTGCCCAGCCCTTCCTGCAAATCCTGTGGAGCCTGCAGGAGAGACTCCCACCAGTGAGGTGTCCAGTGTCAGGGCTGCACGCACAGGTGCAGACATTGGGAATCTCTCAGGAACACTGGCAGCTGAGTTTCCCCACTGTGTGGGGTGCAGCTCCCCTCTGGGATCCTGTGTGTGCAGAGTCCTGGTGTTGGTCTTTTATGTGCGCAGCTAAAGCACCAACTGCAAGCTGAGCCTCCCGAGCTCGGCCCCACCCAGCAGGTGTCTGCAGCCCCAGAGTCGGGGAAGGAGGAGCCCGGTGATTACAAACGCTGAGAGCTGCTGGGGTGCTGAGCAGAGAGATGATTTATTGCTGGAGGAAGCCAGTAAGAGATCACTAAAGGAGCAGGCCGCGGGAGACGGGGCCTAGATGATTCCCTGATGGCGGAGGAGTCTCAGGCCGTCCTCTGAGCTCCATCTAATAGCAGAGGTTGCCCTTTGGAGCAGGGAGCCGACCGACTGCTATCCCCAGCTGGCTGCTGTCTCAGATAAGAGAAAGGAGGCTGGCCTTGAAGGCAAATGCAAGGCAGGAGATGATTTTTAATCGAATGCACAGCGTCCTAGACTTGCAGTTGTGATTATTTTGATCGTGGAACAAACAGCTCCTGGAAAGTATAAATATTGGACTCTCACACTCCAGGATGTGTGTGTGTGTGTGTGCAGTTGTGTGTGTGTCTACTCACAGAAGCAGATTTTTTTTTTTGTACAACCACAGAGTTTATGTCTTCATAAGTCGTCTTACCTATCAAGTCGTCTTTAGCAAGTCCTGCGTGGCATAGTTTGGGAGCGAAGTGCGTCACTCATCTACAAAATTCTCCTTTTGAATGTTCAAAAGTCTTTTATAGAGATGGGTGGGAGTTCCCCACTGGAATAAGTGGATGTGGTTTTATTGTCCTCTTTTTGAAGCAAATCCCTGAATATTTGCCTCTAGCTTCTCTTTCAGACTTCCCTTGTCCATTTGTCACCTCCGGAATTAAATATATGCCACACCTACACACCCATTAACAAAACATGTTTTCAGCACTTACATGGGGCAAACATCCACCAGGAGCCTCCCCCAGCATCTGGGGATGAGCTGCGTGGGCCCCAGGTGCCTGAAGAGGCACTGAGCCCGCTGGTACCGCAGAGGATGAGGGACGGACGGGGCAGGACGCCCCTGAAAGGAGGGGGAGGCTCCTTTCAGAATGACATCATCTGGAAGGCTCTCAGGAATGTCATGCATTTTAAACTGATGCTAAATCAATGTCTACCTGTTTTATTCCTGTGTTCCCAGTGAGAAATACATTTCATGTCGCAATGTACAGCTCGTATGCACTAGATCTGAAATAAAATTCCACACACCAGTATTTTCCCCTATTACGTGGCCTCTGTGCTCTGTGGTGTTCCACTCTGCTGGACTCCACCCTACGCTGCTTATTTTCACTTAGCAAAAGTCCCAGCTGGAACTGTACAGTTTGCTTCACCACCAACCCTAGAAGTTGGTGTCTGCAGATGGGAGCACTGCTTTAAAGGGTGGGGAGCCGGGCGGGGGACTTGAGAGACGTTTCACTGTTGTCCCTGTTTTTCAGATGAGGAAACTGAGACTTTGAGAGCTTGTCGCATGCCCAAGATCATGTAGAACCTAACACACTAGTGGCTTGAACCCACCTCCAAGGCACAGAATACGAACAGGCTCGGGAAGGGGAGACAGTCTCGTTGGTGTGGACTTTGGTTGTGGGTCACGTATGAGCTAGTGTCTTGGTTATTCTTCTCTCATTGCTGGGACAAATGCCAGACACCCAAAATGAAGGGAGGAAAGGTTTGTTTAGCGCACAGTCAGGAGAGGTCTCAGTCCATACTCTGCTGGCTCCAAGGCAGGGCGGCACACTGCAGAGGGCAGCAGTTCACGGCAGCAGCAAAGAGCAGAGAGCAAAGGGAGGAGGAGCGGCAGCGATGGCTGTGGACAGCAAGCCCCTGTCCTTTAAGTAGCATTCAGGCTATCCACCCCAGGCAGGTGTAGCACTCACACCCATAATCCCAGCAGCACTCACACCCATAATCCCAGCAGC
>NW_004524615.1:15041579-15058443 GCF_000260255.1 Octodon degus
CTTTCTTTCTTTCTTTTTTTCTCTTTCTTTCTGACATTAGGGATTGAAACTCATGACCTTTGCGTTGGGCTACAAACTCAGCTTTTCTACTTTCTAACTTCAGGACATGATCTCACCTGGTGGCTGTTGCTTGAAAGACATTTTCAGCAGCTCTTGCAATTGACAGAGTTGATGGAACCATCAGACTTGAAATACTTCGAATATTTGAATGCTTCCTTGAAAGTGGTCCTCTCTTCTTTTTTTCTTACCTCACTGCTACATTTCTTTTCTTTCTTTTTTTCCCCATAATTTTATTGAGAAAAAAATAGCAATGAGACCGTTTCAGTTCTAATTGGTAGGACAGTTCCAATAATTAACACATTGCATACTCTCTTCCTAGCGGCTCACTACTACTTTTCAACCTAACTTATTCCTTTCTTTTCTGAGAGCCAAAGCCTTCCTCTCAGCTCTCCTGTGTTCCCAGCTAATCCATCGGAGAGCACGGGACTCTCATGGTACCAGTTGCCACCCTTGCTCTGATGATTCTGTTTGACATTTGTCGTTGAACTACTCTGATAAGACACAGACTCAGCCCTGTAGCTGCCAAGCAACACCTCCCAATAGTTGTTCCTTGGTATCAGCAGCTTCAAGACAGGACTTCTGATTTCTTTTTTTTTTTTTTTTGGTGGAACCAGGGGTTGAACTCAGACCCTTGCACTTGCCAGGGTAGTGCTTATTCTACTGAGCCATCTCCCTGGTCTTTTTTTAAAAAAAAAAATTTTTTTGGAGGGGGGACTGGCTCAGCCCACCCTGAGGGTGGGTCTGGCGCAGCATGTGGTGCTGTGGGTTCAAACCTCGGTGCCTGCCTAAGCTTGCCTAAGTAAGCACTTTAGACTGCTGAGCTATCTTGCCGGCCCTGATTTCTTAATGTCTTATTCCATGCTCCAGTGATAATCATTATGGTCATGAAAATTTAGCTTTTGACCAGGACAAAAATCCCCCCTATGAATCACCATTGATTTTCACCTTTTACATCCAATCTCTGGAGAGCTGTACCACCTTATCTTCAAATTTTGTTCTCTGCAATCACATGTCCTCCTTTACGCTGCTCACATCCCTCTAGACTGAAATGATACCCCTCTCATCAGACTCCTTGCTATGGTTTGAATATGAATCGACCCCTAAAACTCTTATTGAGGGGACTGGAGAGATAGCTCAACAAGCAGGAGGTACACCCCAAATAACAGCAGTAGCAGCAACAACAACAACAAAATCCAGCTCTTATTTAGGTCTTTGTCCCCAGGGCAGCAGTTTTCAGGGATGAGGCATAGAGAAGCTATTGAATGTGATGAACTGCCCTCAGCAGTGGGCCCATTGTTGAGTTCAGAGCTGACTGGGGTTCTGGACTGTGGGGCCCTGTGGGGGCCTGTAGCTCCTCTGTGGGTGTGCCTTTGCAGGGCTTCCCCTGCCACCCACTGTTCTCCCCCCCTCTGTTCCCCAGCTGCCATGAGGTGGCCGTCCTTCCTCCACCAGAAGCTGCTGCCATAATATCTTATCTCACTGCAAACTCAGCGCTGGAGCCAGCTTAGCATGGACCGAAGGCAACCTTACCTCCTTAATGCTGCCGAAGCCGTTAAAATCTAACACGCATCCCAAATCACACTTGACTTTCTCAGTGACGTTCTAGACAAGTCACCCATGTGATCAAGCAAAACAATAGAACAAAGCACAAACCAGACCATATATCATTTATTCAGTTGAAAAAATTTCGTATAATGAGTTTCACTGTAATCTGAACTTTTCACCACAGCCCAGAATGCCTCCTCCTTGGGCTCTCAGGTGTGACCTTCTAAACTGCTGGACACACACCTGATCAGTCTCTCTAGATCTCTGGTTACCCTTCCAATATACTGAATTTCTTTCTTACCGTTTGCACTCTGCCTTGTCTGGAATGCACTGACCTCAAACTTTTAGCATAACTTTATCCTTCATATAACTTGATTCTCTCTCTCTCTCTCTCTCTCTCTCTCTCTCTCTCTCTCTCTCTCTCTTCCTTTTTGAGACAAGGTCTCACTCTGAAGTGCTGGCTTTCTTTGAACTCATCATGTAGCCCAGGCTGGTTTCAAACTGCCAGCGATCCTCCTACCTCAGCCTCCTGAGCACTGGGATTACAGCAAGGCGCTTGCACATCCAGCTCATATTTTCTTCCCCAACCCTAATGGATCCGCACGCCTGAGATCCCCCTCCCCAGTCAGTTTCTCCCTAGCCTATGTTTCCTATGGTTCTGAACATTATCTGAAATCATATTACTCTAGTTTATCAGGCAGAGGTTACTCTTTGTTTATATTTGTCCCCAAGCCCTCCAAGGTACCTTAGCTGTAGGGCTCTCAGTAACTGCAGGTCAGATGACTAAATGACCATGACAGAGCAGCCACTGTGCCAAATGTATATAGATGCCTGCAGAATAGCAAACAATCCGAAGAGTAGCTGGATGTACCCAGGACGCTGATGAAAGCGAAAACGTGACAGACTCTACAAATGTGCATCAAAAGGTCAGCATCATTAGTGGTACATTCAAATGGTGAGATAGCACTTGTGTTCATGAAATTGGTACCAATTAAAACTACTTATAATATTCATGGCTGAAGGAGATGTGAGAAAACTGTTGTTAGTTTACGCTGCTAAAAAAGTTTAAATTGTTGCTAAAGTAATCTGGTAATAAATGTTAATGTGAAAAATGCTCATTTGTAGCAGATTTCTTGGCGGCAATCCATAATGCATAATTAGAGCCACATAGACACAAATTTATGCAGAATCATTTTGTGGTATCTAAGAACAGAAATTTCAAAGTCCTTCAATAATAATAAAATTGAAAATTTTATGATATGTACATAGAATCAAAGTATCATGCAGCTACTGAAAAGAATAAAATAGTATCAGTACTATTACTACGCATAGTAATAGCAAGGGACATCCAGTTACTTTAATGTTGAAAACTGGAAGTTAAAGGATGACGTGTGATGTATTCATTTTTCATAAGCACAAAAAGTAGACAAGTGTGCGTGTGTGTGTGTGTGTTTGTGCTTGTGTTACACTCATAAGAAGGTTGAAATATAATAATGCAGCATTGTATCAGAGCAGGAAAGGGTAGAGTGACAGAGGAGCGTTACTTTTTCATCATGTGTCTTCTTTATTTTATTTTGCTGTACCGGAGATTGAACTCAGGACCTTGTGCTTGCCAGGTAGGCACTTACTCTGCGGAGCTCTCCCAGGCCCTGTGTCTTCTATATTTTACATGAAATATAGCATAAGCATGTTTTACTAATATGTTCAAAGTAAAGATACATATTCTTTAAAATTTACTTTAAAAGTTTATTTATACAAGAAGAAAAGTGTCAATGAAATTAGTAAGGCACTTATTCTATTTAGTTACGCAGAATGTATGAACAGATGTTTTAAAAAGATATTAAATAAAGAAGTTTTACATTTTATCTGAAATCCAAATTGTAATGAAATAATTGCATAGACCTGAAAATCAATTGCATAGACCCGAAAATCTTGATAAAAGTTCCATAGTATACAGAATATAAAATATCACCATGAGAAAAATAGAAAATTTATAGAAGTAATAAAGATGAAGAAGTTATTAAAAAAAGATACTTCTCCAAAATCTAAGCTCTAATGATTTTAGCAGTAAGTACTTTTAAACAGATGACTCCAGTGCCATAAAAACAGGCAAGGGAAGGGGAAAAAAATCTATAAAATTGCTGCCTACACTCCATCAAAGTGGAAATAGATGGATGTGTGTGTGCTAAATACTTACACATGCACACAAACATACACTATGGAGGAAAATGTGTCTATCACCTTGATGGAAAAAAAATACCATATGGAACTAGGGAACTGGAAACAATGTGTCGAAGCAAAGGCACACGAGATCAGAGGGCAGAGAAACCAGCGAAAGAAAAATACAACCCACGGCGGCACGGAGATGTGGAGACCCGAACACATTTTTCCCCTTGGAGCTGTGGGCCGTTGAAGTTTGGAAGGGCTTCTGTACTTCACTGAGCAGAAACTGATTTATAATTCCAACGTGGAATATAATTATTTTAATCTCTCTGCATGGTACACCATAGATGAATAACCAGTAAAGAAACTAATTTTAAAATGACAGAGCCGTAGGCAAAATTTACGAGTCTTTCAATACAGTATTTTGGCCCCTGGAAAACTGATAGACCAAGAAGACAAAAACAAAACAAAACAAAAAACCCTAGAAAATGTGGACAGGATTTAAACAATGCAAATAATGACTACAATCCAATGACTATTACTACAATAGCTGCCTAAGAGCTGTCAGGCAGGCGTGAGCAAAGAAAAGAAAACCACTTTAATTATTTAAAACAGGGCTGGGTGGGGGTTAGTGCTGGAAATTGTTTCCACGTGTGGTGGCTGAGCTGCAACGACAGATGGGTACTGTTGGGCCAAGAGATTAGCGACAGCAGGAAGCCACCACCACTCCAAAGCTGGGATCCATAATAACAGACAGCGTTTTGGGGAATTTTCCCCTAAGTTGCTTGCAGAGGGACTTAGGGGCCGGGTTTCATTTTTCCTTCTTAAGGGATTGCTTTCCTTGCTCCTGGAGGAAGAGGACTGAGCTACTCTCCCTCCGCTGCCGGTGGACGTTTGAGGTCCAAGTGTGGGGGAAGAGTAGCTTCATAAAGAACATATGGAGACCTGGGGCAGCCTCTTTCCTTTCTTAAAAAACAACTCTGAATTACATTACACAAGATAAATTCCCTGAAAGAAGTCTGCAGTTGAGGCAGGACACTCCGGCTTCCACAAGACTCGGGCACTAAGCTTCCAAGGTGCAGGAGGATTTCTTCAGGCATTGAGGCAGCAATTTCAAATGACCCGCAGAGGGAAGGAGAAAGCACTGGCCTCAGGCCTGCCTGCGGTGGTGTGGGACAGCTGAGAACACCCGGACTAGCTACATAATTGGCTGGGCTCAGTAGAACATGCAAAGAGCAGCAGTCTAGTTATCAAAACATGGATTTCAGAACAGGTATATGAGAATATTAACCCAAGCAGAGGTCCTTCTCAGAGTGGGACCCTGTCCTAGTGCATGGGAAGCCCACTGCTCCCCTTACGGTATAAAGACAGCACTGAGACCTGCCTGCAAAACCATGTGCAAGCCCTCCTTAGCGAGTGAGTAGGTGACAAAGATCCCTAGACGGAGGAGAACAGAGAACTTAGAAAAGGAGACACTGCAATGGTAGTAAGCATTCAATTTATCCAGATAGAAAACAAACACTAAATAATACTGGTGGTTAGAGCTACAGAATATAAATGAAATTAGGAATAATGAAATTGCTAATGCATTTATCTAGACCTGCACGTAATTGTCAGGCACTGTCTAAAATTAGATTGTATGTTTAATGAGACATAATGACTACACGGCCAATGTTTTATTTAGTATCCTTAATTTCAGAGGAAACTTTTGTTGGACAATATCTCATTGAGTGAAGAAGAGATTGTGAGAATGTTGTGTTTGCACTGATTTTATTTCTGTTTATCTTCTCTTAAATTCAGACAAATTATATTTAACATTTTTAATTCAAATGATACATGAATCTGTGTTTATAAAATGTTAATGATTACTTACCAGTAATAGAATTTGACTGTTTTACTTTCATGCATTAATTTAATTTCTTATAAGAGGTATACGGAAGTTTTGCAGAAGCTAAGTTTATTTTTATTTTTAAAATTGAGTCAGGTTGTTCTGTATTAGTTAGCTTTTCATTACTGGGGCAAACACCTCATACACACAATTGAAAGAAAGAAGGAAGCGCTATATTTGGCTCACAGGTTCTGCGGATTTTCTCCAAGGTCAGCGGGCTCCAAGGCAGGAACCTCATGGAGAAAGGACACAGAAGAACAAAACTACTGAGCTCACAGCCTCGGGAGGGGATTAGTGGCATGGAGGAGGAGGCCAGGCCTCCGTGCACACTCAGAAGTGCTCTTTACTAGTCGCGGAGGTTGCCAGACTCTCCCCGAAGGCCTCCGCTGGGCTACTGGGAGGGAAAGAACTGCTGTTGAAGAGGTCTAAGTGGTGGGCAGGAGGCAGGCTGGGCTGTCCAGGGACCAGGCATGGGGTCTTCTTCGTCTTCAGAGAGAGGGCTCTACCCTGGGCTGCTGCAGATATTGTACTAAGGCTGGGGATGAGGTGGCTCCCCGCACGGTGCGAGCAAAGAGGGGTTACCCCGGGAGCTTTACAAATAATGGGAGGATGCGCTGAACTCCTCAGCGGTATGCTGTCCTCCTGTGTCCACAGTTCCAGACAACGCCAGGAATGAAATGCTCCTTGGAGAAAATCCTCCTAGGCTTATTGAATGTATGTGCCCATTTTTCAGGTTTATTTTTAAAATTTGATATATAAAATCATATATATTTTTCATATATATATATGCTTAAGTCTAGGTAGTTAACAAATGCAATACCTCAGATAGTTACCATTTAGGATTACATTTTCAAGAAAATTTCCTAAATTATCTTTAGTTTCAAAATTGGCTTTAATTGAGAAATTGCGTATGCGCATGGTATACAGTGTGATATTATGACATATTTATACTATTGTTGAGTGACTTACTCGAGCTAATTCACATCTACACATACTTCCTATTCTTTTGTGACGAAGACATTTAAAATCTCTTTGTTTTCCACAACATTACTCATAGGCACCGCGGCATACAGCGGTACCCAGAACTTATTTCTCTTGCTAAAGCACCTTGGACCTTGCACCCTTTGACCAGCATCCCATCATTTTCTGCTTCTCCTCCCACCCACGGGAGTTGCAGTTTCGTAGTTCATCCTTTAAGAAACTCTGAGTTTAAATACAAGTCAATTCTGAGGTCTCTCAGACCTACAGTCGACCTTTGGAATGTGCAAAGCAGTGTCTTAGTTACTTTTCTCTCACTGCTGAGACAAAATGCGAGCTACTCAGAGTTAGAGGGGAGAGGCTTATTTAGCCCACAGTCTGTAGAGGGTTCAGTCCATCGTCAGCTGGCTCCAAGGCAGGGGGCAGAGGGGAAACTATGCGGCAGGCACAAGGCAGCAAAACAAGCATGGGGAGGGGCAGACAAGCCTGTTTCTGTCCCTTGTACTGTATCCAGTCTACAGGGATTAGGGCTGTGCCAATCCAATCAGTGGGCTAATTTAGTAGTCACCCAGCCTTAATCCTAGCATCCTTAATCCTGACATCTTTAATCCTGCAATTGTACCACGAATCAGTCACACATTAGTGTCAGCCACCTCTGAAAAGCCCCCTACCCCCATGACTGGGTGGGTGGGGGGGAATCTAGACACAAACCGGAACAGCAACAGCCTATAATGGTTCAGAAAAATTTGCACCTGCACCAGTAGTAGCTTGGTCACCAACTTCAATGGCCCTATATATTTATTTTTTAAGCAGAAAACTAGAAATAAATGACAATATGTTGGTTATAAAGGCAAAGACACAAATTATGTTAGTCTCTATCAAGGCAATCCACACAATCTTTTGGGATTTTTCTTTTTAATTTGGACTTGAAACTTTTGTGAGACAGGGCTGACTTTTATTTCCACATAAAATGTATTTATTTTATTTCATGATTATTACTAAAACTAATTTTTCAGTGCAGAGACAAGATCATAAGGTGTCCAACTTTTGTATGCAACTCAACTAGTCTTTATGCAGATGTAGTTTTAAATTTACTGAATAAAACATAAAAGTAAACCTCAGAACTACCAACTGGTTCACAAGTAACATAAATATCGTCCTAGTGTCCAACATTATTCACAGGAAAATAACAAAATCTAATGTCCAATACCCTAAAATCCACTATTTTTAGAATTCAATACAAAAGAGCATGGTAATTACAATCCTTTCCATTAAAAAATATTAGAAGCAGATGAATTTGAAGTTGATCTGGCAATCCTTTTAGGAAGCTATCATACCAATCCTTCATAAATTCTTCAGCAAAGGCATATTAAAGAAAATCCAAAGTCATAAGAAAAAGAGACAAAAAAATTCCTACATTTTTCTTTTTTTTCTTTTGGTGGAACCAGGGATTGAACTCAGGTCCTTGCGCTTGCCAGGGAAGTGCTTATTCCACTGAGCTATCTCCCCGGCACTCAACATTTTTCTTTTTTTTTTTTCCTTCCTTCCTTCCTTCCTTCCTTCCTTTCTTTCTTTCTTTCTTTCTTTCTTTCTTTCTTTCTTTCTTTCTTTCTTTCTTTCTTTCTTTTTTATACAGGGTCTTGCCATGTAGCCCAGGCTGGTCTTGAACTCATGAAGATCCTCCTGCCTCAGCCTCCCAAGTGCTGAGATTACAAGCATGCACCACCACACTTGGCTATTTTTTCATAAAAATCATCACAGAATCCTTAACAAAATAGTAGAAAATCAGACCCAGTTGTGTATTATTAAGTTAGTAGGCTATATAAAATAATTATACATTAAAGGTTATGCTTTCACTTCTTGTACACTGATTGAACTATACATTTAATACTCATATCAGGCTTACGTCTCATATTCTAATTAACATATAATTATAAAAGTATGACAAGAACAAAATTAATGAAGAAAACATTTAAAATTATAAATCTGATTAGGGATTTCTGTCTAGAGTGCGTAAATAACTTGCACTACTCAATATTAAAAGACAAATAACCCAATTAAAGAATGGGCGGAGACTCTGTGTAGCTACTTATGCAAAGCAGATAAAAGATTAATAAGCACATGCAAAGATGCTTGACATTATCAGCCATTAAGGAAACACAAATCAAAACCACACTGGGATCCCACCGACTAGGAGGATCTGAATAAAAAGGCAGCTAGCAAGCGCGGTGAGACGTGGCGGAGCGAGGGCCCCACGGCCCTGGTGGGAAGGCACAGCGCCAGGGACGCGGCTCCTGCGGCCGCGCTCCCGCGTGTCCCCGCCCCGCCCCGCCCCGCCCCGCCCCCAGGCCTTCCCTAGCAGTGGGATGGCCTACTAACGAGCTTGCAATGGCCTTGCTGGTCGGAGGCGGGCCCACTGCAGGCTGTCACTGGGCGAGACCAGGAGGGGCGCGGCTTGCTCCCGCGCTCTTGCCGTCTCTCTCCACTTCCAGGCTGCCGTGAGTACAGCAGCTTTTCCTCCATAGCAGCTCTGTGCATCCGTCCTTGTCCTGCCTTGCAGCCAGCCAGCCAGCCGTGGCCTGGGTCCATGAGCCCACGCAGTCCCCTCCTTTAAGGTATAGGTGCTGAGTGTTTTGTCCCAGAGATGAGAGAGCAGCTAAGACAGCACCTCGGACACCGGCCTGACCCTTCTCCAGGAAAGTTATGCAGAGCTATCATTTGGACCCAGAAATCCCATTCCTAGGTAGAAACGAAAGCACTTGCTCACTCATCTTAGACCTGAGTGTTTATAGCAGCATTAGTCATTATAGCTAAACCTAGTGTTGAGCTAACAGATGGATAACATGTGACATAACCATACAATGGAATATTATATAACCAGTAAGAGGACTGAAAGCGTGGGCCGGCCTGCATCACCCTGGAGCACACTGAGCTTAAGATGTCAGCCAGTCACAAAGCACTGCTCTCTATGATTCTGTGAACATGACACGTCTCAAATAGCAAATAGGAGTGCAGAGAAAGCAAGCTCCTGGCCGCCTAGGGCTGGGAGTGACGGCGCCAAGAGTTGGGGCTTTCTCAAAAGCTGTTGGTGAAGATGGTGGCACAACCACGTTCCTTGTGAACGTGCTAAAACCCACTAACATAGGTAGACTGAGTAGGGGAGTTACATTGTACAAGAACTAGATACCAGTAAAACTGTCATGAACAAATCCCACCCCCCAATGGGCAAGAACACGGAAAATCTTGACTTTTCAGGTACTCCAGGTGAGTAAATGTGGACAGTCCCTGGGGAGAGCAGTCTAGGGTTACTTACTGTCTTAGTTACTCTTCTCTCGTTGCTGGGACAAATACCTGAGACTCAAAATGAAGGAAGGAAAGGTTTATTTAGCTCACAGTTACTGGAGGCTTCAGTCCATACTCAGCTGGGTCCAACACAGAGCAGCACAGAGCAGAAAGCAACCTTTCATGGCGGCCGCAAAGAGCAAGAGCGCAAGGGAGGGGTAGAAACAGCTCAAGCAGCTAGCTTCTCTTCCCACCTTACATTGTAATGCAAATTACCTGCCCCAGGGTAGGGGAAGTACTCACACTTGTGGGTACTTCCCAGTACTTACCCACCTATGGGTAATCCCAGCAGTACTAAGACCCGTAATCCCAGCCTTGGATCACACATAATCCCAGTGGATCATGAGTTAACACAAACTCTGGAAGTCCTCACCCCATGACTGCATGAGGCTTTGGGGGGAACAACTAGACACAAACCATAACACTTACCGAAGTGAAGTCACGCACCCCATCATGACCCAGAAGCGCCGCGTTTACCAGTGTGCCCATCTGCTGGGTCCACTGGCATCTGCATGTAAACCAGGGCGCCACTTTTTCCCTTGAGAAAGGCTCACTGGGAAAGGCCAAATGAGCTGTTCAGTACGCCTTGTGACAAGTTGCCTCTGATCTGTCACAGACTTTGTGCCTTGTCATTTATTGCCCATGTATTGCAATGATACACAGCTATGAGACCAGTTCATGAACCATACTTTTTTTTTTAAATTTAGTACAGGGTCTCCCTACACAGATGAGACGCCTAGGGATTCTCCTGTTTTCAGCCTCCCAAGTGCTGGATTACAGGTGTGTGCCACCACACCCAGTCTCAGTCACTCTCTCAGGGTGCCCTGGGGGGGCGGGGCTGGCACGGCATGCTGGGGATTGAACCCCAGTCTCTGCAACTGCCTAAGCAGGCACTTAGTCCACTGAGCTATCTGGTTGGCCCTATGATCCATGTTTTTAAGGAGCACCAGCCTAGCAAAACTTGAGCATGTAGACAAAGGAGCATCATGAACAACTAAAGCCTGTTATGACGGTGAAAACCTAGAAAGAGTAAGTGAGCACATAAAGACATTGTAGAATATTGTGGGGGTGGGGAGATGGCTCAGTGGACTAAGCGCTTGCCTGGCAAGCACAAGAGCCTGAGTTCAATCCCTGGTTCTGCCAAAAAAAAGAAAAAAGAATATTGACTTGATAGACTACTATATCCACTTGTATAAGATATATCTTAAAGTTCATAATTTTGAATACAGAAAGAATATTTACAGTAATGAAAATTACATAAATCAATGATCTTTTATGCCAATTATGTATATATAATTTTTTGATAGACTACAAAACATATGTTAAATTCTTGACCAAATCTACCTTTGGGAGGGAAAGGGGATTGGAGAGTACAGGGTCATTTACTTTTATCTAGAATGCCTTACTGTATTTACTTTTTAAAATCATTTTTGAATCCAGTGTGTGAGCATGTTCACAACTGCCCGGGCCTGGTGATAGGCAGGTTCCTGGGTAGTTGACATGCTATTTGTACTTGCCTGCATTTTAAAATTTCTCAAGAAAAACAGCCCCGTAAGGTGACTGTAGTTGTAGGAGATTCTGACTGTACGTTACCCAGATATCTGCTCCAGCTATATTGACAGCCTGCAAGTGTGAAGCTTCCCCATCTGGTAGAGAAATCGTAGCATCCTTGGGTAGCACAGAGACGTCTGAGTCTGACATGACAGCCGCGGGACGGAGCAGTGACACTCGACAACGTCTACATGACTTTACCAAGCAACAAATCCTGGAAACAGAAATGGGGTTGCGTTCGAGAGGCCCTAGAAGATCGCGCAGCTCTCCAGGGTTAAAAAATCAATGCTATGAAGGCTATTTCCTGTGTGACTTTCCAGTGACTTTTCCTCCGGATGGGATGAGGGAATGTTTTTAGCTGTTAGAAGTACAAGCTGCTCCAACGAATCCTGATGCATATTGCAGGAAGCTTTTATAGGATGAAGGTGTGCGAGCGGGCAGGAGCACAGCATTTGAAGACTCATCTTACCAGGCCCTCCCTCCCTGGCAAGAATTACGTTCTGATTCATCCCTGTGCACACCAAATTCATTAACCAGCCCCTGCACGGCTGCGAGGCCATTTCCTCGCTCCCCTTCTGTGCTGGAGACCCCGCTGAGGACAGACTGTGGGGGACATTTCCGAAAGTAGATGCTTGCTGCGTCAGTGCTTCCCTTTTACTTGGTACCTGAATTAGTAACTAGCATGTGATCAGATCATCATTTTTCTTATTAAAAATATCATTGATGTACTTATGATCGACTCCAGTCTTTGGCTGAAAGGAAACGAATCTAGAAATTAAATCACAATCTTAAACTAGATAATCTGGACATTATTAGAACTTCTAACAAAAATGAAATTTTGGATTTATTTATTAATATACTTAAAGCAATGCTTATTGAGTCTTTACTAATGAAAATTACATTTTGCACCTTTTAGCTAGTTGTCAAACAGCAAGGAAAATAGAGTATGTGAACACATTTATAGATGAAGGCAACAGCAAGAAATAACACACTATGAGCAATTTTTAAGCTGCATGAGGCAGGAGCATAGTTTCCTTTTGTGTAGCCAAGACCCAGAACTTAGCCTCGTGCCTATACATTGAATAGGCTGGATATTTATTTTGTTGTGTTAGTCTGTTTAGATCTCTATAACAAAATACACCAAATTGGGTGGCTTATATACAACAGAAATTTAGCTTTTACTGCTCTATCGGTAGGTACCAGCAGATTTGGTGGCTGACGAAGCTTCTCTGCTTCACAGAAGGTGTCCTCTCACTGGGTCTCCACAGAGGCACAAAGGCCCAACTCCCCTGGCCTTGTGTGCAAACTCTAATCCCATGTTTGCTGGCAGATCCTCAGAACCTAGTCCTCTGCACATGCCCCACCTCTGAGTGCCACTGTCGTGGGATTAAGTTTCAAAATATGAATTTTGGGGGACCACAAATATTGTGTATTTATTAGTGAGCGAGAGTACTGCAAAAGAAAAAATGATTATGATAGTATAAGTGATTTTTATCATGTATCATCACAGACAATTGGTTAACAAACAGGTTAGCTGAAGTGGGTAGTCCAAGGAAAGGGTATGTACAAACACTTAGCATTTAAGAAAATCAATTTTTAAAATTTTTCTGTCAGTCTTTAGAGAAAAAGCAAAATGTTTTTGCATGTCTAAAGTCAGATTGCAAAACCTAGACTTCTTTTTTTAAAAAATTTATTTATTTATGTGTGTGTGTGTGTGGCCAGCTCAGCCCACCAGGGGGCGCGGCTGGCTGGCATGTGGTGCTGGGGGATTGAACCGCGGTCCCTGTGCTTTGCTAAGCTTGTTCTAAGTAGGTGCTTTAGACCACTGAGCCATCTCACCAGCCCGAAACCTAGGGTTCTGTAGAAGCCGCATTTATAGTTAATCTTGCGTGATTTCTGGTTTGTACAGAGCAGTGAACCCCAGAGACACTCAGGAAGCCAGGGCACTTCCTCAGCCCTCTAGGCCTCCATCATTTTCCCAAAATTTCACAACGATTTTGCCTACTCAGTTTTTTGTGTGCTTTTTTCTGTGTTTTTGAAGACTTAACCTTCACCGAGTTTTCAAGAAAAGAGCATTGAAATTGATCTCGAAAGGACTCTATCGCCTGCCCATGTGTGTTTTCTTGTTTTGTATAAGATTTAATTAAATTATGATTACAACAACAGAAACCATGGGCATAAGTGGCCTGAAGTGACTCTTAAGGAACACACGCTGATTTGATGGGGAAGTAGCTGTAGCGCTGAGAAGGTCCTCGCAGCAGCTCTAGTGGAGAGAGCTGGAACGTCTGCCAGAATATAGCAGACAATGTTAATCTAGAGGCGCTGGCAGGGACAATGATTAACCAAGGCGATCTAACATTAGAAGAGTTGGTATAAAACCGAGTTTAAAAGGTGGTTCAGGGCCAGTGACAGCGATTTAAAGTGCCTGCTTAGGCAAACTTAGGCAAGCGCGCAGGAACCACAGTTCCATCCGCGGCACCACATGCTGCACCAACCTCGCCCCAGGTGGGCTGAGCGGGCCATGAAAAAAAAAAGATGGTTAATATTTTCTCAGTAGACTAATGAGAACACTCCCAGACCAGGGAACAATTCTTGCAAAAAATAGAAGCTTTAGGCAGGCTTATGTGATGTTTAGGACAGGCTGGCTTATGTGATGTCTTCTTAGAGGGTTCCTTAGCAAAAGTAGCTACTTTTCTTTCAGAGATAATCAGGATTTCTAGTTAGCCATTAGAGTGATTGCATCCGTTAACTTTGAAATTACTTCAGTGACATACCTGAAATAGCCAACTTGTCAAAAGATTTTTTTAGCTCGTAGTTTACGAGGTTCAGCTTTGAAAATCACATGGAACTTGTGCTGTGTCACTCCTCCAGGAGCTGGTCGATGGGGGTCCACCCGGTGGGAGCATTCACATCTTGGGCCTGGGGTCTAGGAAGGAGGAAGAGAGAAAGACGAGGGGGAGAGAGAGCCAGGCAGAGAGCGAGAGCCAGGTCCCAAGTCTTCAGGGAGCCCTAATGACTCAGAGACTCTCCAGTGGGCCCCATCTCCTAAAGGTTCCATGGTCTCCCATTCGTGCCCGTAACGCGTGTATCTCCAGGGGACACTCAGCCTCCAGGCCACAGCAGCGATTCACAGCTTGCATCAATCTAATGTTGAAAGCAGCCTCTTCACAGCACTCACATTTGATTCTGTGTGGGGACAAAATGGAGACAAGGCGGGAGGACGGGAAGGAGGTTCTGTAGGAAACTTGATATCAAGGAACTGCCTTTTACTGTCTAGAAGAGTAATACTGACCTCCCCACGCCACGCCCTTTGCAAGTCTATGTAAGTCTTCCCTACACGATGATTTTCACTACAATTCAAAGGTGCAACAACCTCAGAATTTATTTTGGTTATTCATGTTTATATTCAGTAATGCAGATTCAATCCCTTTTGAAAAATACTCTTATTTTAAAATAGGAATCCAAGGCTAATTATAAAGTCAAAATTTCAGTATTATTACATTGTAAAAACTATGGAGGGTCATTATGCTCCCGCAACATAGCTGTGTTTGTGCTGTGGAATCTTTCCCCAGAAAAAATAAGCCTCATCAAAGGGTTTGGAGGATTTGTAGTGTTAGTACTATCAAAATATTAAATGGTATGAGTGAAGATTATCACAAAATGTGTTCTTTTTCTTTGAGAGGCTACAATTTTGAACTCCAAAGGAAGAAAGTCCAGGATGTGACAACAAACTTACCGGGATTGCTAGAGCTTTACAAATATTTTTTTCCAGTACGTTTCTCTTTATGACGCTGCCATCGTCCTGACAGAAATCTTGCTAATTTTTAAAGTGCCAGGTTTTTATGGCAGGTTTTAGCAGGTCCGTTTCAGACTCTACAGAAATATTTGCTAAAAAAAAACCACGGAGACAAATGGAAAACCACATCATGGAAACAAATTCTCACTAGATAGTCGTTTTGCTTTTAGAATTTCTTTACTGTAACTAGAAAAGATCTTTAAAATGCTGTCCTCAATTATTTATAGATAGATAAGTATTTTTAGTTTAGTGTCTATAAAAGTCAAACCTGCTCATGTTTTCTGAAGTCAAAATTTTCTTCTTTTTCCAATAATTCTATTGAGAAACAAATATCAATGTGACCGTTTCAAATCCGATTAGTAGGACAGTTTCAATAATTAATATATTGCATATTGTTATCTTAGTGGTTATTCATTGTACAAGATGTAGACATGATATCTTGTTTACTAACACTATTAGAACAAATCTTTCTATTCATTGAATTAAGAGAATGTAGCTGTGTATCTATCCTATTTTGAATATACAGATACAAAATGGTCATTCATTTGCATACCATTTTTTTGTTTAGTTTTGTCAGAAATGGGTATTCCATTGCCATTTAAATATTATAGGTGCATGATTTCAGCAAAATAATCCTACATAGTCCAGTAGTCCATAATAGTTAGTGGGTTATCTGTAGGACTGGCAATGTCCAAAGTTGTTGGCTTGAGCCTTTTACAGCTCAGCATGTTAATATGGCTTTACTTTTCATACTTTGTTTTTATACTTTTCTGCTGGATGATTAAGACCAAGATAAAGCAACATTCATATAACAAGAAATGTAGCTTTTGAATCTGACAAGGTCAGTCAAATCATCTCAGGATTTATCCTGTAACCCTGTACTGCACTTTGTAGATCCTTTGTCAGTGTCAGCCATGTGGATGAGTCACGGCCATTGCTTGACCAGTTTGCTTTCTGTGAAAGCCTGAGAGAATGTTTTTTCTCCATGTGACTCTCCTTAGGCATACTCTACATCATCAATCACTTTTCTCTTTGGCCCCATAATCTCCCGGATCAGAAAATTTGGGACACAACTGAGTTACATGATGTTGCAGTAGAGATTCTCCTATGTCTTAAATCTTCACTGACCTTGAAAGGCTAGGGCCAAAATGTTGGCTGTCCTTGAAGCTCTCCTTTTTCTCTGATTTTTGGTCTGCAAACTTAGGTTGTTAACACTCCAGAAGAGAAGTTTATTGTTATTACCCTATAGCATAGGCAGTTGAGCTTAACCTATCTGTCTGAACATTAAACATCTTAGGCATGACATGGAACAGGTATTTTCCATCAAGTATTGATATATTAAATTTTAAGTCCCGACAGAATATAAAGAAAAAAAGTTAAAAATCTCTCTCTCTCTCTCTCTCTCTCTCTCTCTCTCTCTCTCTCTCTCTCTCTTTTTCTCTCTCTTTGAACTCAGAACCCTGTGTTTGCCAGGCAGACACTTATTCTACTGACCTGTTTCCCCAGCCCCTGAAGTCAAAATTTTCTATGAGACTTATAAG
>NW_004524615.1:15066678-15072522 GCF_000260255.1 Octodon degus
CCACGCTTTTCATGCTTGTTCTAGTAATAACCTCATTCTAGGCACTGTACTTGTTTCTTATTGCTGCTATGTTAAATTGTCATAAACATATTTGCTTCACGCAACACCACTTGATTACCGCACAGTTCTAGAATTCCAAAGTGTGAAATCAGCTTCTCTGGGCTGACACGAAGGACTCAAGAAAGCTGCACGTCCCCTGGAGGCCTTGGAGGCCATCCCCGTCTCTCGCATCTCTTGGACACTGCCAGTGTGTCTTGGTTCAGTACTTGTTTTGAACCTAGAATCTTCCATGTACAGGTACTGGAAGGCGCACTGAGAGCTGAGGAAAGAGGTGAGAGATTGCATTGGGAAAGAAAGAGCGGGGAAGAGGAAAGGCCAGGGAGAAGGACAAAGAGAGGGAGAGAGAAGAAGAGGAAGGGAGGGAAGAAGGAGAAGAAGAGCAAGAAAAGAAGAGCGTGTGAGACCGAGGAGAAGAAGCAGGAGAAGCAGGAGAAGAGGAAGGGGAAGAGGCAGAGCGAGCAGAGGCAGCTGAGCAGGAAGGGTGGAGAGAGCCCGAGGGGCCCGCGCCTGTCTTGGGTCCAGAGTGCTGCCCAGATGCTCCACGTGGGCTTAAGCAAGCAGACTCGGGTTCCTGGAAGGCACACGGTGGCTCACCATGTTGACCTCGGCTTTTGTCTTTTTTTGTTTGCTTGTTTGTTTCTTTTGTTGTTGTTGGTTTGGTCTCTGACCCTGCCTCCTCCCTCTTGTGAGGACACTTGGGATCTTATCCCACTCACCCGTTATCCAGAAAAGCTTGTCTTTATATATGCGGTCACCCCTGCAAAATCTGTCTTATGTAAAAGGTAGTACTGTCACAAACTTCTGAGGTAAAGATGGCACCTTTTTGGGAAGACACTGTTTTTTATCAAAGAATATATTTTATTTGCTGTTATATTTCTAGACTGGCTTGCTTTTATTAATTTCCTTATGCTTTTTATCCATTTATCTTTAACTTCTTGTTAAATTTTTGTCACAGATATGTTCTTACCTGTAGGTCTCTTAAATTTATTATTCTTTTAGAAAGTTCAAAAAGGAAAAAAGAAAGTTTATTGGAAATTGTTTGTCTGCAAAGATAAATTTATTGTAGTTTTCCAGGTTTATTAATTTTTAAAGTTACTGTACAGAAATGCCCTTTCCTCTAGACGAGGAGTCTTTACGATCATCTTTTTTTTTTTAAAATTTTATTTATTTATGTGTGTGTGTGTGTGGCCAGCTCCGCCCACCAGGGGGCGGGGCTGGCTGGCATGTGATGCTGGGGGATCAAACCGCGGTCCCTGTGCTTTGCTAAACTTGTTCTAAGTAGATGCTTTAGACCACTGAGCCATCTCACCAGCCCTTTACTATCATCTTGATTCTCTGAGGCTACTTTCTTTTCTTATGGAGTTCATATAAAAGTTCAAAGTAGAGAAAATTATAATCTGTGAATTTTTTATCCATCTTTTCAAAAAGGAGTTAAGTGCTTGACAGTTACCTGGAAACCTGGCTCATGTTCCACACATCTGATTACACTTCTATTCAGATAGTAAATCTGTCTCCTTGACTTCAGTTTTGATGTCTTAGACTTAAAATCCACAAGGATTCTGCAGCTCATGTGTCTACCAGAACAAGGTATAAAAAACTTGAGAAAGAAAAAATTTCAAGAAATTGAGAGTAAGCAGGAATAATGTATATGAATGGCTCGGCCCCAAGTGCGAAGTAGCGTATTCATGTGTTCAGTTTGCCTCTGTGGGGGAGTGTCAGCCTCAGGTTCCTGGCCTTCAGGGGCTCTTGTTTTCTTTTAATTTTATTGTTCACTTTATGCACATGTTTTCAGTGCCCTTTGATGACATCCATCCTGGTGAGCTGGAAGCTGTACGCAACATCTCTGAATTATTTCAAATCCTCTTCTCTTCTCCTCCTTTCTCCATCCCTGAATCTTTCTCTGTCCCTTTTTCTGTTTGCAAGTGACCGATCTCTCATCCCTTTGCTATTCTAGGTCTTTTCTGGTTCCAAATAAATTTTAGGAACAATTTCTCTGGGTCTGTGAGGTATGTTGATGGTAGTCTGATAGGGATTGCATTAAATCTATACAGTGATTTTAGGAGTTTGGCCATCTTCAGGGGCCTTCCCTGATTGCTCAAGTCTGAGTCTTGGATTCTCCCTGGACCCTACACATGCCTGCAAATATTGAACTTACAACCTTATCGTGAAATTGCCTGGAAGTGGCTCTTCCCTCCTCTCTGGGCTGTGTCCTCTCGTGACAGAGTATGTGACTTAGGCCTTGCTGCACAGAGCGCAGGATCAAGTGCTCGATGCGTGCTCGTGGCTCCAGTCAGTAGATATTTCCCTGCTACAGCTCATTCATCGCTTACTGGCAAGTTATCCCCTAATATGCTGTGGGTCCAAAGCAGAAACAGAGATGAAGTTCAAAGAAATATCTATCACATTGTTAGAGTTTATCAAATGTGTTATTCAGATTCTAGTAGAGATAAAATTGGCCAGTCGAATCTCATGCATTTATGCAGATGAGTACAAAAGGCTGGTGTTAATGCATTTTTCTATTTGCAAGTCTGCTCGCTGATTTAAAGGACATCTGTATAAATCCATAACTATGAATCTGCTTTGGTGGCTACCTCGTGTCTGAAGAAGTAACTGGTGACAACAGCAGCATAAAGGAAGAAGGAGGCATGTAGGAACAAAGTTTTAATACGGTGTTCGGCACAAAAGTCAATTGCAGGAATCACACCCAGTGTGACCCTAAAAGTACTGCTCTGCATCTGCTTCGGGGTGGAGATTTAGGCATTGTCGCCTCACTCCAAGACTCAGGCTGAGAGGAAACCACATGCACACAGAGTGGGCCTTGAGCACTTGATTGGCTGAAGGGAGAGGCGAGGAAGGGAGGGAAGAGGGAGGAGAGGGGAGGGTAGAAGGAGGGGAGGGGCGGGGAGATGGAGGAGAAGAGACACTGCAAGAGAGCGGAGGTGAGAAGAGGCGGATGCCACAGGTGACTATCCAGAGGTGGAAGGTGGTGGCAGAGGAAAAGTAATGCTCAGCACTCTCTTGGGCAGGGAAAATGACATGATGCATTTACTGAGAAAGAGAGGGAAGAATGTGGGGCAGAGAGGAGCAAGGAGAGAAGTTAATGGCAGATGGTGATGTTGAAGAGGAGGAGGCTAATGCTGAACTGGTTGTGCAGCTATCTAGCAATTTCACTCAGTTTCCCCTTGTTGTGTTTAAGAGATACGCACCAACCCACTTCCCTGTGCTAGGAACCACTACTCCACACTGCAAACGCTAGCGCTGTGGGGAGGTAAGTGTGGCTCTTTTCCTATGGAATCCAGAGGAAGGAAGAAAAACATCTACCATTTTTTAAAAGTGGCAAATAGAGCTCATAATAAAGAACAATGAGTAAAATGACCATTAAGTTCCAGGAGCAGTGGTGTGCATGGGAAGCACTCAGAAACAAATTGAATTTTCAGGGAAGGCTTTCTGTAGCAAGCAGTGCTCTTTTAATGTGGAAACTAAGCAACCATGTGGTGGTGTTGAAAGGGACAGGAGAGCTGGCATGAGTGGATGGGGATGTCACATGAGGTGCTGCAGACAGGAAAAAGTAGAGGCCGAAGTCTGGAGATACACAGCGTTAAGTGGGCTAGCATTTAATGGTTCTGGAACACAGACTGCTGATGGGCAAGAAAAGGGACAAACTTTTGCACAATAATTAGGAGGAGGAAAGGCGTATTTGAGCTTTAGCTTCAGAGACCAACCAGCCTTATTCACCCGGGTCTGAGTTTTCCTGGTCCTAGGTTTTTCAAGGTTACACTGGAATAGTCTTGGGATGATGGGAACATTTGGTCACCATAGAGAGAGATTTCAAGGCCTTATATAGAGATCATAATGTATGATGAAATTTTTAGTGTGGAGACACCATCATAGCTATGGGCTAGAGGAATGCTTAGATTAGTATTATCATGATGAAGGTAACATGTGATATATGTCACCTGGGAGGAGGCAACAGAGGTGGAGAAAACTGGGCAGATTCCCTAAGCTTTAAGAGAGATTAGAATTTAACAGATATGTAACAACTTACTGAGGGAGAAGGCTTCTAGGAAGAGAAAAGCACCTCAATGAATATAGTATGATATTCTGTCCAGAAGACAGAAGAAATACCCAGCTTTGTACAATAAGACAAAGAGTCCTGTTTTGGGCATGTTGAGTTTACAAGGTTGCCAGATAAAATCTAGGACATACAGTTAAATTTAAATTTCAAACAATGAATAAATTTTACTGTAACTACGCTACAAAAGGAATAGTTATAGAATATATACACTAAAATATATGCTTTGTTTATTTGAAATTCAATATATAATGGGGATTCTGTACTTTTAGTTGATGCATTTGGTATCCTTGTAAGTTTGGAATCCTTGGAGGAATGCAAAGGGTACTGTTCTGTAGCTGGCTGGAGTGTTTGAGTTTGAAACTCAGGAGAAAAGTTCCATCCCAAGGATAGGGCAATGCAATCACAGAGAACTGTTTTTTTTTTCCTTGCTAGAAAATTCTACAAGGTAAGCAGCTCTACTCACATTCAAATTCTTCGAGCCCTAGGAATTAATGTATCTTAGGACATATAATTTCAAACTTTTGGTTTAAGTCAACATGAGAGGAATCCCTCTGTTTCCCTCATAGCATCAAAAATCACTCTTCCACATCTCTCTGAGTGCCAACTCATTTGGTCAAAGTATAGCCCATATGATCCAGAAAGCAGGATTTCATACCCTGCTCTTTTTCCAAATAAGCTTCTGAAATCACAGGACCAGGACCATGTTAGAAAACTGTATTGACTGATCTCAGAACTGTTTTTGATACTGAACTCAGAAATAACTTCAAGTTAGCAGAATATATTTTATGACTACCTTGGGCAACAAATCGCACTAGCATGTTTGTAAGCATTTTACAATAGCAGATATTTTGAATTTTAAATAATGGATATAACTGTAGGCAACATGACAGACATCCTATTACTTGACCATGAAATCATTCAAGTAGTTGATAATGTTACCCCAATTTTGCGGAAAGCAAGAAACCTGACAACTTTTCAGAGGCCCACTACTATTTTAAATCTATTTTCAAGAAGTAATAGGCTGCTCTTGAAGGAAATGAGAAAACCATAGCCAGATTTTTCTCACTTGCCAGGAAGCACACATCCAGCTGCCTGCAGAGCAAGCCCAGGGCCCGGGCTGGGGCTGCAGTGTTTCTTTATTCCCAGGGTGCCGCAGCTGGGTGCTCAGTTACCCTCGGGGAACCCCATTTCTATTGCTGTTTGTCCCATGTCCCATTACAGAGGCAAATCTGCATCTTAGGCAGGACCTTCACTGTGCTTCCCAGGAGTTCATGGAGAACGCCTCACATGGGCTGGTCAGCACACTGTGCCCACCACCACTCTGGGGCTGCAGCCTTCTTTTCTCCAGCCCTATGGTCTGGTTGAATCAGGGGCTGCTTCCACACAGTCTTCAGCCCCTTCCAATTGCTCTCTCTGAGGAGGCAGAGGGGCCCAAAGTCCACCTTTGCACTTGAGAATGGAAGAGAAGAGCCTCTCCTCCTTTTCAAAACAACAATCTATCAGCATGTTGGCTGCACATGAAATCTGCATTCATCTTATGGAGTAGGCATGTGTTCATTGCTCAGTTTGATTGTTTTTAAGCTCCTCCCCCTTCCCACTCACCTCCCTTCCTTTGTCTTTAAATCTTCTTTTTGCATTTTTATTCTTATTCTTAGTTCATAGTTTTGATGCATAGTGTTTACATTCACTGTGGATTTTTTTTTTTTTTT
>NW_004524615.1:15072622-15078399 GCF_000260255.1 Octodon degus
GGAACAGGTATTTTCCATCAAGTATTGATATATTAAATTTTAAGTCCTGACACAATATAAAGAAAAATAGTTAAAAATCTCTCTCTCTCTCTCTCTCTCTCTCTCTCTTTCTCTCTCTCTCTCTCTCTTTGTATTGGGGATTGAACTCAGAACCCTGTGTTTGCCAGGCAGACACTTATTCTACTGACCTGTTTCCCCAGCCCCTGAAGTCAAAATTTTCTATGAGACTTATAAGGTAAGCAGATGTCCTCCATCCTATCCATTTCATTTTATTTATTTTACTTTTCTGTCCTGTCCACTTTAATCTCTTCCTTTAAGATCTTTCTACTGTTTTTCCAGGAATTTACCTCACTCTAAGAAACAGTCTCATGCTGAATGAATGAAAAATGGACAGGGACTTAGCAAAGGAAGGAAAAGAAGGCAATTGTAGAAGTGTGACGGCGTTTTCAGGAACTACAGGACGCATTAATTTCACTTCCTCTCTCTAAAAGAAGTATTGTGTTCTGAATGATTCCAGTTTCTACACAGGTTTTGTGAGTTGGCAATTTGCCTTAGCTTCTGATCCGTGCTTAAAACGTTTGTTTGTGGCTTCTCCAGGTGAAGTTTGTGTGCAAGTAGACACAAAGATGACTATTATCACCAGACTGTATTGGAAAAGCTGGGCGCTGCAGGGCGCGAGTCTTAGGTCGCCTCATTGTAGTGGTCTCGAGTGTGCCTGAGTTGTCCACAAGGTTGAAGCTATTTTCTCCCTCGAGCTAACACCCACATGTGCCACCTAATGGCTCTTTGGTCAACAGCAGGCCACGTATACTATGGTGGGCCCATAAAATTTAATGGAGCTGACATTCCTACCAGCCCGTGATGTAGCCGTCATTGTAGTGTCAACGTGACACACATCACTCACATGTGTGTGCTGTGCTGCCAAAGGGACAAAAGTGTAGACACACAACCACGCACCGGCCCCCTGGAACACTCAGTGACAAGCGATCACACCACTGGCGCACTGCTCACGTGTACTATGAAGATAAATTACGAGCCAATCTTATAATACTACTTCTCCATTAACGTGTTGAACACGTATGGATTCTTACTATGATATTTGGAAATTTAGTTTTCTTCCTCCTCCCCTGTGGCAATAGTTATAGTTTCTACTATGACTGTAAATATTGCAGTCATAATTGTGCCGTTATTATAATTCTTTGCTTGTATATCCTTTCTGTTCTCCCGGAGCTATTTATTTTTGTTTGCTGTGATGGTTGGGTGTGTAACGCTATATTTTTCTTTATATTTTCCAGGAGAACAGGAGAAACTTACCAAATGTCACTGCTTTTCTTCTGGGGACATTTTCATTGTTCTTAATGGCTTCATTGTCCTCTAGTTTCCGTGTTGGGAAGAAGTTTAATCTGTTATAATTTCAGATATTTTTTGTCATCATTTTTTTCTATTAACTTTCCATTTAAAAAATACTGCTGGTGTTGTGAAATTTCCAGTGATGCACCCTGGTTAGACATAAGTTCTTTTATTGTTTTGGGTTCTCGATAACCCTTTCGAGCGGCAAAGCTCTTTTAGTTCTGGAATCTCTTTTTTAATACCCTTTCTTCTATTTTGTCTTGGTAATTATTGTTAGTCAGATGTTGGGTAACCTGAATGCATTCTTCACAGATAGTCCAGCATCTGACTGTCAAGATACACACACACGCTAAAAATATTCATGCAAAAACAGTGAGGAGCAAGACTGCAAAACCAAAGGAAAATGATCAGTAGGAGCTCTGAGCTCGGGGCCTTGGGCCAGGAGCCTGCACACCCCTGCCTGGGGTGGCTCTAGGACTCTACGGCCCGCACCTGGAGTAAGCCTGCAAAGCAAGGGTGCTTGCATGTGGTGCCTGCTCTTTTAACGGGGAAATGGTTTATTATCCAATATGTGCCATTTCAGATGAGCACGCTTTTGTACACTGGATGTTGAATTAAAGTGGCTGTGACATTCTAAGAGTTCATAGAGCAAAGCTGGCAGAAAACAGGCTATAGTTTTTTTTTTTCTTTTTCCCTTTTTAAAAATTTTTATTTTTTCTGAATCTTGTCCTCTGAATAACTACTACAAGGACAACACGCAATGTATTAATCATTGTAACTGTCCTACTAACCTGCTTTGAAACGGTTTCATTGCTATTTTATCTTTTTTCTCATTAAAATGAATAAAAGAGATAAAAATTTAAAAAAGGGAAAAAGTTGTCTTGATTTAGAACCTGGCTTTTTCAATGGATTCTCTGTGCCACACTAACACAAGACCAAGGACGGCGGTGTTGCAGCGCCACCTTGTGGCTCACGTAGCGCCAAGCAGAGAGAACTGCAGTCAATATTCCTGTTCTAACTTTAAATTTATTATGCAATTCCTGTTTCTAGAAGAACCTGCAAATAGCCTTAACAGTTTTTTAATAACGTCATATATGTAGAGGCTTCTAGTTGCCAGAGGGTTTACATTTTGCTTTTACTAGAGTATAATTTGGGAAAATTTGAACAGGACTTCTCCACTGAGTTGTTTTGTCTTTTTTTTTGTTTGTTTTTTTGTTTGTTTGTTTGTTTTTGTTTTGTCTCCACTGAGTTGTCTGTTTTTTCTCTTCATTTCCCATTAAGTCATCTCATTTCTGAAAGGTTGGTATTTAGCTAGTTGAGTTCCGCATGTGAGATTTTACCTTCTTGAAAGTCAACTCCCTGATCTCCAAGGAATTTCTTTCTGGGCATCTATGTAAGTTATTAAGGAACTTCCAATCTTACACCCTTGAGGCATTTCCTCGCTGCTGAGGACCCCAGGACAGCTCCGTCTTCTCCCTCGGGAGGCTCGCCCACGCTGACTGCATCTGGATGGGTGACGGAGGTGACTCCAGGGTCAGGTCCCGGGCCGGGCGAATCCTGGGCCGGGCTGATCCCCGTCTGTAACGTGTGTCCGCCGCGCCCGTCGGTCGGCGTCCTACACTGACATCGTCTCTGTGCGGCTTGGGCAGGTGCCAGCGATTTCGAGCTGCAACACAGTCGCGGCCCTGGAGGATGCGCAGGAGTGACGCCCTCAGGGTCGTCGTGCTGCCCCCAGATGACAGTGTCTCTGCCCCAAAGAAGTGAGAACTTAAAAGCAACTTCCAAAGAGCTTTTGGGCAGCAAGGGGGCATGTCCAGGGTAGGCAAGGTCGTAATGAAGACAATTTTTAATTTAAAACCAAGAAAGAAATTAGCATACAAATTACAGAAGATAAACTTTAAAGAAACTCTTTCCGGGTGGTGGCTCTCAGTCCAGGAAGGAGGGAACATCCTGAGATGTTTGTGTTTATCCAAGTAGGTCTTGGGTTAAAGCGGTACTGCAAAGTTTGTCTTAAAGAGTGCGGGACCCTAAGCATATTTTATACTCCCTTATTTTAAAATCTTCATTTCATTGACTAAAATTTTCATTTTAGGAAGCGAGTTGGTGACATATATGGATTACTGAAACGATCCATCAGCTATGCTTCCACTTTGGTCTGAAATAATTTAATAGGTTACATAGTTTTGTGTGTGTTATGACCTAAGTTACTATTTTGAGTCTCAAGACGCTGTGGGAGGGCCGGTCAAATAGCTCAGCGGATTAAAGCGCCTGCACTCAGGCGCAGGTGCGGGGGGTTCAGTCCTCGGGTCTACCGTGCCGACCCGCCCCCGGGATGCGCTGAGCCTTGGCAATTGAGACTGGCCGTGGTGGTGCACACCTGTAATCCCAGCACTTGGGAGGCTGTAAATAGGCGGATCACTAGGAGTCTGATCTGGTAGTGAGACCCTGAACACCCTGTAGACCGTATCCGAAAATACAAAAAAACAAAAACAAAAACAAAAAAACAAAGCCAAAATGCTGTGGTTATTCTAGATTTATAGGACAGACACTTCTCTAAAGGCTGTGACTTTATAAAAGACATTTAAAATCTTTTCCATTTTTTCACCATAAAATCAATCACTATTTAGTATAAAAATTCAGACATTGGTAAAAGAGAAAATTAATTTTTTTTTAACAAAGGGAAAATTAGTGATTAAGTACACGTCGTGGTCTGGTAATGAAAACAATGTCATGTGGCATTTGGCGTTCAAAATATTGGGCTCCTCATGCAATCCCCAGTCCTGCCGCAAGAGGGCAGAGAAACCTAATTTTGTGACCGAGTTTTTTGAAACTGGAACTGAGGTTTCAGGCGGCTTTTTGCAGATGTGACAAAGAAGATAAAGAAGAAGGGAAAGAAAAAGACAAGGAGAAAAGGAATCTTTTTCCATCAAGCAATTTCTCAAAATAAAAAAGAGAAAGAAAAACAAAGCTGCATAGTTTTGCTCAATTCAGTTAACAACCCTGGACAGCTGCACGTTTTTGACTGTATGCAGGTGAGCCAATCACAGCAGCGCAATGATGCCTGCGGCTTGGAGCTCCAGCAGGAGAAGGGAGGGGAGGAGCTCAGAGGCCGAACGGCCGAGGAGGTTCGCAAGCCCTTCGCTGCTCTCCTACACAGGCACGTAGTGGGAATCTAGAGAATCGGCCACGTTCACGTGTGATATAATTAGTGAATTAATGCTTATGTTCAAATATAAAGATGCTCCCCAACTTACGATGAGTTATATTTTGGCCGGGGAGATGGCTCAGTAGAACAGGCACCTCCCTGGCAAGAGTTACAACTAACTGAAGATACCATGGTTTGAACGTATGCATTGAAACGCATGGCGAACGTGCAATTCACCACACGTCCCTCCTGGGCAGCGCAATGCACTACAGGGTGTGGAAGGACCCAGGGCCCGAGCGCTAAGTGCTGCTTGCTGACACAGCCCTATCTTGCTAAAGGCTACTACCTACCAGCTCTTACTGGCTTGGGAAAAGATCAAAATCTATTTTTTCCTAAATGCTTCTGGGTTTTGCCCCACGATAAAGTAAAAAAAGAAAAGAAAGTCAAGCTATTGTTAGTGGGAAGCTATCGATATAAATGAATATATTTCCTTAATATCATTCAAAGTAATTTTTCAATCAACTGCTTCGATGAGATAAAAATTTTAAATAGATTTAAAATTTTAAGACCTTGTTTCTTGTAAAGCTTAGAACCTGTTAGAAGAGAAAGATAAAAATTGCAAACGTATTTACATATATTTGCATAAGTACATGGGTATCTCAGATGAGAACTGTAAGCCAAACAAACAAGATATAGTGTAAAGAGTACCAGGAGGAAGTTTCTTGAAGCAGCGCAGTTAGGGAAGGGCCTGGTGAGGGTCTCACACTTATTTATTCCTAACCTGAAGGAGCAGACAGCAGAGTAAACGCCATGCTGAGCAGCATGCATGAAGGTCACCCAAAGCCTCCGAGAGAGACCGCGTCTCAGGAGACAGGAACCCAGCGAGACTGCACAGTCGGGCGTATGAGTGTCACTAGCACGCAGTGACATGTCCAGGCGTCTGCTCCTTTCCTGCTTCATGCACTCCAGTGTGCAAGGCAGGAGGCTCCTCTGGGAGGGGACAGAGCGACACTGCTACCCATGGGCCGGGGCGTCACTGTGGCCTCGGATGCAGGGCGCACTTGCGCTCGTGAGTGCAGGGCCAGGTCTCTGTGGGTCCGTGCATCATGGAGCGGTTGTGTCCTCGGTCCCCAAATGCAAGACTGTGATGGGGACAGAGAAGTGGAGAGAATGGGAATCGGAAAAGTGTTCTGCCAGTGGTAGGAATGAGAGAGGGCAGGATCGCGTTATTGCCAGATAAATGAGTCATTAAGGTAGGGAGGACTGCTGGAGACGCAGGAGC
>NW_004524615.1:15087449-15092676 GCF_000260255.1 Octodon degus
CTGTCTCAAACACTATTAGAACAAACCTCTCTATTCATTGAATTAGGACAATGGAGCTGTATATCTATCCTAACTATTTTGAGGATACAGCTATAAAAGGGTAGTTCATTTCTATCCCACATTTTTGGTTAGTTTTGTCAGAGAAGGGCATTCCAATGTCATTTAAATTTTGTAGGTGGTTGAATTCAGCAGAATCTCACAAAATAGTCCAGTAGTCCATGATAGTAGTGGGTTTTCTGTAAGACTGGCAAAGTCCAAAGTTGTTGACTTGAGCTTTTTACAACTGAGCATATTAATGTGGCTTTACTTTTTATACTTTGTTTTCATATTTTTCTGCTGGATGGCTAAGACCAAGATAAGGCAACATTCATATAACAAGAAATGTAGCTTTTGTATCTGATAAGGTTAGTCAAATCCCCTCAGGATTTATCCTGAAACCCTGTACCACAGTTTGCAGATCCTTTGTCAATGTTAGTCATGTGGATGAGTCACGACCATTACTTGAACAATTTGCTCTCTGTGAAAGCCTGAGAGAATGTTTTCTCTCCATGTGACTCTTCTTAGGCACACTATACATCATTGATTACACTCCTCTGTGGCCCCATAATCTCCTTGATCAGAAAATTTGGGCCACAACTGAGTTGCATAATGTTACAGTATATGTTCTCCTATGTCCTGAGTCTTCACTGACCTTGAAAGGCTAGGGCCAAAATGTTGGCTATCCTTACAGCCCTTCTTTTTCTCTGATTTTTGGTCTGAAAACTTAGGTTGTTAACCCTCCAGAAGAGAAGCTTATTATTACCCTACAACATATGCAGTTGGGTTTAATCTAACTATCTGTCTGAATATCAAACATCCTAGGCAGAGCATGGAGCAGGTACTTTCCATCAAGTATTGATATGTTAATCTTTAAGTCCCTGCAGAATATGAAGATAAAAATTAAAAAAATAAAAAAATTGAAAAAATATGAATAAATAATTACATAATTTTGCACAGAAATTAAGAAATCTAACTATATACAGCATTGTAGCAGGTCTGTCCTGTGACTTTTTTTTCCTGTCTCTTGCATTCCAAGCATGACCTACCATTACACATTGCTATCTTCAGTGCAGCTGCTTAGTTCACAGGTATCAGCATATCTAGTTAGTCAGGGTGAGAATCCTACCAATTAACTGCTAGTTTCAAAATCATGCTGCAGATTCTCAGGATCCTTGCCTTATTCATCTTGTATGAGCACAACTTATCAGAACTTATGGGATGCGATGAAAGCAGTACGCAGAGGGAAATTCATAGCTGTGAATGCACACATTAGGAAAACAGAACGGGAGCAAATAAACACCCTAATGCTGCACCTCCAACATCTAGAAAAGGAAGAGCAAACCAAAGATGGAAAGAAATTATAAAGATTAAAGCAGAAATTAATTCAGTTGAAACGAAGAAAACAGTTCAAATAAGTAATGAATCAAAAGGCTGGTTCTTGGAAAGGTGAAATAAAATTGATAAGCCCCTAGCTAACCTCATCGAAATAGGAAAGAAAAAATTCAAATACAAGCAATAAGGAATGAAAAAGGTGTAACTACCACAGACCCAGTGGAAATTCAGAAGATTGTCAATAGCTACTTTGAGAACCTTTACTCTCATAGGCCCCATCTCAATTGCAGTCTCAGCACACCCTGGGGGCAGCAGGGCAGGCCCTGGGAGATCAAACCCCCAGGGCCCTGCACCTGCTTACAGGCATGTTCATCTGCTGAGCTATTTGGTCAGCCCTTCATTGTGTATATTTTGTGCCTGTACATTGTATATTTTAAGTCTTCTTACTTCCCCTTTCCTTCCTTGTACCCTCAGTCTCCTGGACCCCTTTCCACTTGCAAAAGATCTGCCTCCTTGTTTCCTTCAATCTATTCTTTATGATTTCTTTAGAGGTACTGTATGGTATCTAAGTTGTGTTCTTGATTTATTTTCCTGATGTGTTCATTTTTCTATAGCTGTCTCAAATTTATCCTTCTTTATAGCAGCTGAGTAGTATGGCTTTTGCATAGATACCACATCTTCTTTATCTGTTTGTCCATTGATGGACATATAGGCTGTTTTCGGGATTTAGCTGGTATGCTTTGGGTTACTATAAACATGGGCTGACATGTACTGATGTAATGTGATATCTCCAGCTTTGGGGCAAGAGATCTAGGAAGGGAATATCTGGATCAAATGCAATTTCTTGTATTGGCTCTTTGAAAAATCTAATTAAAGCAATGCTAAGGCTGTGTCTTATACCAGAGAGAATGACGATCATCAAGAAGTAAAATAATAACACATGCTGGCACGGCTGCAAAGAAAAAGAAATTCTCTTGCCTTCTGCGAGACTTTTTGTGTTGATGCTAAAGCAGTGCTGCTCCCACCCAGTGCTGCACCGAGGATTTAGGAAAATTGATCTCTCACTTCATCATCCTTGTCTTGAGTAAAACTTAACTCAGTGCTAAGAGGTGACGGTGACATCCGGTAAAGGAAGACTCTTTCGGTCAATAATATTTTTGCAGATGCTCTTGAAAGTCTACTTAGATTGAAAACACACTGACCAAAAACAACAGTTCTGATTCCAGATTTCTAATTTCAACTCTTTTATTTTTAAGGCACTATATAATGTATGTTTTTATTGTAGCACAGATGTTATTCATATTCGGGGTGACAAATGTCTGAACTGTAAGCACAGTGAGTGAGCAAGTCAGTTCACAGTTCTGCCCGGATGATGCCATAGTTCTGAGCTTTCTTTGAAATTGTAAAATAGTAGTTTACCAGATTGCTGGTATTATGCAAATCAAGTTTCATACTGTAGCTGTACAAAGATACAACATAATCAATTGAACAACAGACCCGTATCACACTCAACCATGGTAGACAGTGTAGTTCTGTGATTCAAATATTCACCCAAATCTCTGATGCCAATGGCTTGATCTACCAAGCAGCTGGGGTCAGAGACAAGGCACAGAGCAGTGGCTGTGTCATGAGTGTACCGACTTTATTAACTGAATGAGTTTTTAGGAGATGGGACCTGCTTGGAGGAAGGAGGTCACAGGAGGTGTGTGTCTGAAGGTTCCGTCTTGCCCCAGCCCTCCCACTCGCTCTTCTTAGGTTCTACTTCTGTCTGTCTCAGGAGGGACAGCTTTTCTTTGCCACGTCCATCCACCAAGTCATATCTGCAAACATTTGAGATCATAAGGTGAAAAGAAACCTTTCCTCCTGTAAACTGTAAATGAGATATTTGGACACAGCAATGAAATGCTGAGTAGTACATGTGGTGGTCAGGCTGGTAGACGCTTGCATACAGAGCTGGATTCGAATCTCAGCTATGCCCATTACCAGCCATGACCATGGACAACACATGAACTTCTCTGTAACTCAGTTTTCTTTTCTGCAAAAAACAAAATACCTACCACTAGGGTCTCCATGAGGATTGAATGAGCCAATGTGTGCAAACACTTAGTAGGGTGTCTAGCACACAGTAAGTCATTACTGAGTTCTACATATACTGGGGAACAGTATTTTAATTTTTATTTATTTTATTTTTTTGTGGCCAGCTCAGCCTGCCCTGGGTGTACAGGCATGGCATGTGGTGCTGACATGGTCCCTGCCCTTTGCCTAAGCTTGCTGAAGCAGGTGCTTTGCACTGCTGAGCTATCCCATCAGCCCATCATTATTTTTAGTATTGTTAAGTATTTAAGTATTTTAGTATTACTACATCGTGGAGATGCTATAAAATGTTTCATATCAACGCTGAATAGTGGTATGGAAGAGAGAGTACAAGCAAAGGATCTTAGAAATAGATATTTCAGTTTCACTGAAAATTCAGAAAAATCAGCAGGCAGGCAAGTCTAAACTTATAAGCCTTCCAAATTTAAAAATGGAAAAGTTGTGCTTCTTCAAAAGTTTTAAACATTGCACTACTTTTACTACTTATTGAATATGTCTGAAAATTCAAGAGTGAAAAAAAAGCCATTTTGGCACCAAGAAAAAAATTTTCAGGATGCCCAATGGTTGGTTTTACTTATAATTTTAAAGTAGCTATTTTTTTTACATATTAAGATATATTAAATCTTAAACTAAATACAAACAAATCTTAAACAATATTGTAGGTTAAATAGAATCATTTAAATCACATTAATTAAAACTTTGCCTGGCATAAACAGGCAAACTTTTGATTTGGTGTATTTTATCCCCTAAATTGAGAGAGAAAAAACAATAGTGACAATAATATCAATGACAATAACAGTAACAATAACAACGATGATTTACCTGGTGGTCAGCACAAATTCAGCCCATAACTTCTGGTTTTTCAAAGGGATATTTACATATCTCATAGGGCCATGGGAGAAATAGGCCAGGTTCAGAGATTCACAGGAAAGTACGACACCTGGGAAATTTTTTATTGTATTTTTAAGTTTGTATCAACCATAGACACTACCAAAATTATCAGAACTCTACTTGGCCATGTTGCTCAGATTGACCCAGGTCAGGCTGAGAACCACACTGAAAGATGAAACTCATATGTAAGGGGGCAGAAAGAGATGGCATTTCAATTTCAAGACCCCAAAGAACACAGGCAACTCGTCAAAAACTCAACACAGTTAAATATGCTCTGAGGTCAAACTTGAACACTGAACTGATAAAATGAAATTAATCACTTTAATAATCCTTTATAAAAGGATCTGAATTAAGTCCTATATTATATCTTTACTGCTTTTTGTTTTGTTTTTTGCTTTAAATATGAATATATTTGAAAAAAATTCTTTGTAAAATGCCAAAATGTGATGATCTGGTTTGTTTCTAATTAAACTTATTTTTGAATGGGGAAAGAAGGGAGCAGGTTGCTGGAGTCAGGGCCCATCTAGGACACCAAACCCTGCAGCAGACACTCTGCAGCTCTCCTCCCCCATCAGAGAACCCATCTTGACTTCGTTCAGTGCACTAATCAGATGGGATCAGTGTGCACAAGCCCACAGAAACATCCCAAAGCAGCATGCTCCGCTGAGCCCAGGTTTCCGGTTCCTCTGCACATTCAAGATGGCCCTGAAGATGCCGGAGGCACAGAGAGAGATAGAAAATACAGAAAGTACAGCACTAAAAGGAAAAAGCAAAACATAACAGAAGTTCTGAAAGCTCATGTGTGCATGCATGCTCTTGCAAACGTGTGTGTACATCACACAGCTAGAACAACAAAATCTTGAAATTCTAC
>NW_004524615.1:15093111-15120374 GCF_000260255.1 Octodon degus
TATATTGAAGCCTTCTGCACTTGCCAGGGTTTATTCAGGTACAGTTATTGATCTGTAGAGAGAGATGCTGAGAAGTTTCTCAGTGGGAGGGTTTAATGGAATCCTAATTATTTATATAAACTCCACTGATATACCAGTTTAGTGCCAGCTTAGCCTAACTTTCAAAATGTATGGCAGCAGGAATCATTTACCACCCTCATGGGCAAGATCTTGTTAATTCATAGGTGGATCAATACAGATGATTTTCAAGTGGCTTTTGATATAAAACATGCATATTAGCTAAGCCTACTTACAGCTGTGGCCCACAAAAGATACCCTAAATTGTCTGAACCTGACAGTTTTCTTATTATAGGAGAATTGTCCTTGGACCGAATTCATCTGGATATATGAGATAATACTTTCTTATTACTATCCATTAGAATGCTTTTGAAGTTATAAACACTTACTCATTCATTCCAGAGTCTTTTATATAACCAGCTGTAGACCAGAAAGAGTTCCAAGATGTCAGGGAGAAACACATGGCCAACATAGACAAGGTCTTATCTATTATGAGATAGACATGCAACAAATAATACAACTTCAAATAATAAATCAGTAGAATTGGAGAACAAGGGTAATAAGAGAACTAAAGGGGGGTTGAGAGAAGAGCTGGGTAGAATTATATGGGAAGATGTCTTGGAGAAAGTAACATTTAAGTCCAAACCAAACAGTGAGTCTCCAGATTCGATGGAGCCATCTTCAGGCCTAAAGGTCTTCAGTTGGAACTAACTTTGCTGTGTTCTAGAAGTGCCAGCAGAGGCAGAGATCATGTGTGAGGGAAAGAGTGGTGCTGATCCAGTGACGTAAAGCCTTGGGAGCCAAAGTGAAGAGTACCTCGAGAGACTGAGAGTCCGCTCTGTGTCTTAGCGTTAATATGCCTTAAACACCTTATTATGACTTAAAAAATTATCCCTCTGAATAAATGATTCTTGGATTTGTTCCCTGGTTTTAAGATAATCTGCAAAGCCCTTTTACATGAGTTGGTTTCATTGGACATAGGTGAGGGAGGTCAGAGCCATAAAATGACACACAATTAGTGGGTAAAAATCTATCTTCCTTCAAAACAGGTAATGACTTTATTTGAACAAACTTGTTTTTTATACACCAACAGAGTCTTACCAATGCTAGGACAAAGTTACTGGCTGACTTCCTATTAGGACATGTGATTCTCTGATTCCATGTGCCTTTCCATGACAGGGCAGAGAAAATATACCTGCATCATGTCTGATAGATAATGGTAGCCTCAAGGATGTGTTTTACGAGTCTGTTGAGCTTTGAAAAGCTCTTGGAACTTTGCTAAAGTCAAAGTTTTCTTACAGAAAGGGAAACTCACTCAATAAGGACAAAAGCAAAGGTTTCATTTCAATTTGTAAGTAAGTAATGTATATATTATTACAGTTCTTTGTGATTTATCTAGAAAGTATGCTAGTTGAGACATTTGTCTTCTCAACTTCTGATGCCAATGATTTTTCTTTATTCCATGATTTCTTATTAAATTCTGAAGGGAAGCCAATGGATTGAAATGTTCCATTTTTGATTTAACAGTCATGGGCACTGTCATTTACAATTTCTACACAGATTTGACTTTGTTCTGAGCAGCAGAAAGCTATTGCATGTTTTGAAAATAGGAAAGCAAAGTGATGTAATTTGTATTTTGAAAGAACACTGTAGCTGCTGTCCTGGAAATGATAATTAGCATCTGGGGTGAAGGTAGTGTGGCCAAGGAAGAGGTCATGGCAGTATTCAGGGTGACAGATGTGGTGACATGGACAGGTGAGATGAGGAACAATGGTCAAAAGTGATCAGGTTAGGAAATATTTGGAGATTGGAACCATCAAGACTTAGTGATGGACTGCTAGGGACACACACAGTTGGTTTAAAGAGGGGAATCAAAAATTATTTCTAGGTTTGGAGTTTGAGCAGTTGAATGGATGATAGTACGAAGATCAGATACAGAAAATTTTGCAGGTGCAAAGCAAAATAAAACATTCTGCCAGGCATCTGAAACTTAACATGGTCAGTGACATACAAGATGGAGACCGTGAAAAATGGTATACTCTATGTGTTTGATAACTAAGGGAAATTTCTGGGAAATCATATTTGCATCGTAGGACTGAATGAGATTTTCTTGGTACAGAGTGTAGATAGTAGAAAAGAAGACTGAAGATTGAGCCCTGAGTCCTTTCAGCATTACAGAAGAGAATGGCAGAAGATTCAGCAAACTGATAAACAAGGAGAAACCAAAGAGGCAGAGATAGTACTTATATGTTTCCCCATAAGAGAAATCAATAAAAATATATAGGCCACTGAGGGGTTGCCTGTGGCATGGAAATTTGTGCACTCGTCAGGCTGGATCCCTGTATGTTGGTTGAAGAAGTAAACTATCAAATGATTATTTCTTCTTACTCATGCTGTGCCTAGAGTGCATGGGCTGGGTGTTCTTGTAGCAACTCAGGGACATGCATTGGCAGACTTCCTGTTAGAACATGTGACTCCATGTGCCTTTCCATGACAGGGCAAGGAAAATACAACTATATCATGCCGTGCATTTGTTCTTGAAAGTCTACTTGGAAACAACTCAGACACAGTTCACTTCTATTTCCACTTCATTGGCCAAAAGAAGCCGTGGCCACAGCTAACATCAGAAGAGGTGGCAAGGCCAACGTTGCCAGGTGTGTAGAATGACATAGACATGGGAACTGATAAGCAGTGCTGGTGGCATTCAGCTAACTGGGTGCTAGTGCTCAGTCACTGTAGGAGCCCAGCGCTGCTCCTTAGCACTTGCATTCACTTAGAAACCAGTGAAGGTTTTAACAGTTCCACAGTTTACCTTTTCACTGGGTTTCAAGTCTATCTGGGAGCAATGACTTTCTTCAATTTCTTTTCACAATTACTATAGAAGACTCAACTAAAATTTCCAGTATGTTCTCGTATAATGTATCTTAGATGCTTGCACACATCTCAGGCTTGCTTAGGTGTCTTTAGTTTTATTTTCTTGAGATGTAATTTAAAGAAATATATCACTCAAAAATAACAGAAATACTCTAGGTAGACAATAAAATAATTTTTAATATATATATATTATAGAGAATAAAAATAAAGAGCTATATATGATATATTTATATTAATTATAAACTACACTATTAAACATTTTCTGAACATTGGTGAGAAAACCCAAAATATTGTTAGTCTTCTTTATATTTCTTTGAAGTTCTTTTATGTATCCAATGTTTCAGCGGAGAAAATTTTTTTTTAATTTATGTATTTGGTCCAGGGGCTTACTACACTGCTCAGACTTATAGTTATCTTCTTGTTTCAACCTCCTCAGTGGTGGTTTTACAGGTGTGCTCCACCACACGCAGTCTTGGTGGCTGGCTTGATGTGCCCAGGGGTGGGGCTGGCATGCCATGTGTTGTTGGGAATTGAACCTGGGTCTTTGTGCTTGCCTGGGGCAGGTTCTTATACCTGAGCTATTTCTGGGGCCCTGGTGGAGAAAATTTAATGGAAAGAATTGTTGATAAGGTAGCAGTAATAAATACCAAGAAGAACAAAAGAATTGTAAGAACCGAGAAAGCTATCTTCTCACGGGCACAGAAGAAATGAGGTTGTGGAGTTCAGATGTGACAGGGAATCTTAACTGTTAAGTGGATTGGGTTAATGGACTCCTGCAGAAGTGGCTGGATCATGGGAGCTCCAGATGTGCTGTTGGGAGGAGGAGCCCAGCTGGCAGGCCTGCCACCTGGACTGTGCCTTGGGAAGGTAAACCTTTTTCTGGCTTCTTCCACTGTGATCTGCTCGCCAGCTGCTGAAGGGAAGAGCTTTGCTTCACACATCCTTCCACCGTGATGCTCCTACCCTGAAGCCAGGTGACCTGGGACTGCAGCCTCTGAAAGTATAAACCAAATTCAACCTCTTCTCCCTTAAGCTCAGGTGTTGGGTGTTTTGTCCCTGTGATGGGAAATCTGGCCAATACACCAGAGTAAAGAGCAAGATAAAGAAGGGTGAAAGTGGAGCTGATGGATGAAAGAGGGATAACTGTCCCCACTTGTGCAACCAACCACGGACTTCGCTGCTGCTCAGTGTCCCACACAGAGTGTACAATGATGCCACATGCATCCTTGGAGTGACATTATGAAACTGCACAAGAACATGGATGCAGTCGACCTGGTTTTACGTCGTTGAAAATAAATCACTTAATAGGATGCCTCTTTATACACTTAATGTCATAAACATGAGTTGAAACCAAAGAAAAAGTTTTCTGACCTGTGGAGGAAGTTTATGGCATGCCCACTCTTCGTTGTGGGAGCTAAGAACATAATAAAATTCCAGCTGTCAGACAACCTTAAACCCTGGTATCTAGAGATGGAAGAGGAAACATGTAACCTCTATAAATCCCGCCAGCTGAGATTTCACATTTAGAACAACCTCCCACCAAAATCTAAATTAACATAAACCCTTAATCCTTTCAGAATCTCTAGCAACAAATTGAATTTAAAGAGGTAAACAGAACATTCAATTAAAAAGAATGTTCTATAACAATGTTACACAACACACAGCGCCAATGCCAATAGCAAAACACGGGACTCCAGGGCTGCCAGAAAGTGCCTTCTACTGGCTGTAACTTGTTTGGTCTGGAAATTTTTCTTGCTGTCTGTACACACAGCACATTTCTCACAACGCTAAGCAACACTGGTGAAGTTGTCTTGATTATGTTCACAAGCTATGTTTTAAAACAAAAACACAAAAACTGAAGATGAAGTGAGACTCATTCTAGAGGGCAACTGAAGAAAGTGTGTTCTAGGAAACAGCTGTAAGGAGGCTACAGAGATGCAGACTTGTCTGTGCCGTCCTTAGCACCTGCGTCCTCAGAAAGCACAAGAGTTCACCCTAGAGGAGAAGCAGGAAAATATGGAGGCTCGCTGAGGTATTATTTATATTTGGGACAATTTTTAGGTCCTGATGATATATCATCAAGTGTGACCCCCAACGATATCTACCTACTTCCCAGAAGAGCTACTCCTCTTTGTTACATGCCTAAGAATATGTTCAATTCTGTACTAGGCCCAGGGAAAGGAAAGATGAAGAAGATCCAGACTTAGAGGCTGGTGGGAACACCAATGCACACCCTTAGTGCCACATGCAATGATCTGCTTTTCTGCATCTTGCTGTGTTTAGAATTTCTTGAAAGCATTTGGAGGTCAGATCTTTTTTTTTTTTTTTTTTTTTGGCAGAACTGGGGATTGAACTCAGGCCCTTCCACTTGCCAGGCAAGCGCTTATTCTACTGAGCTATCTCCCCGGTCCCTGGGGTCAGATCTTTGAGGGACTGCCCTCAGGTTTCCTCTTAGATCCTTAGAACTCATCTTATTCTGAATTTGTTCTTTCAGAACACAACCACCCAAATCTCATCACTTATCCTACAGTTGGACTCTGAAAAGTGTCTGACTTAGGCCCGTGTGACCTCTTTGGCCTAATCCATGGCTGGATATCAAATGTTCACTGCTCCATATTTCTTAGAGTTCACTTAAGACAATCATCTTACATTGTCTGATTTCACCTTGCATTATTTTTGTATCTGGTTCTAACAAAACACCTTGCAAAAGGCAGAGCTCACCCAAGAGTTACAGGAGCAACAAAGCTCCATTAAGTGGTCACTCGAGCTCACGGGTAGTTGTGCAAGTATGGTATTCAGTGAAATATTTTGAGGACTTTTTCAACAGAACAATGTTCAATACCTAAGTATTAAGTAAAAACTCATAAATAAATACATAAAAGCATCCTGGGGAAAACATCCTATTTTCTGATATCAAGAGGAGAATTGCATGAACTTTCACCATTACTTTCCCAAATCCCCAGAGCACTGTCCCTTTTTCATTTGGCAGTGTGACAATTGAGATGTAGACAGGTTAAGTATCAGCCGAATCAGCAAGTGAAACAGTCATGTCAAAATCATACTAGTATCAAAAGAGGGCACCAAAAGATAAAGTGTTGTCACATCCTGTTGCAGAGTAGTCTTCTCATTAGATCTTCTTTTCATAATTGTGCTTTTCCTGGGTGTGTACAAGTTGCTCTTTATCATCTGATGGTCTTCGGCAATGTCTGCAACAGCCAGAGTGAATGCAGCGTGGAGACTACAAGCAAGTGTACAGGAAGAAAGGGCGTCCCTACAAAATGTACCAGTGGATATGCTGCCCATGGGCAGGACCAACCCTTGGGGCAGAGGTGTTGACATCTATGGAACATGCTTCGAGATTTCCTTGCAAACGTCTTCTCCACTGTCTCAGAGTATCCAGGCTTCGGTATTGCATAAGGACCTTAGAACTATGCATTGCACATAGAGTGACAGATGTGGAGGACTTGCAGAGTTGAGTGTATTAAGAAGGCTTTGTTTTCATGCTTATGCTATAACTATGGCTTATTGTATAACTAGATTACTGCTCTGAGGGGGAGAGACTCAGCTAGGGTCTCTGAGAGGATTACTATATTGATTTGTTCATAACTAAGACCAGTGAATTATTGTCTGAAGTACACATTTATTGCCCAGAGAAGTAGATGGCACCCGGTTAAGGTAGAGTTTGGGCTCTTGAGTTCGATTTCACAGGTGTGTATTTCAGATATGCCATTTCCCCCTAGCTGTTTGACATTTGAGAATTACTTAAACCCACTATGTCTTGTTAGTTCATATACCAAAAAGGGATAATAAAAAATTCAACTTCTGATGGTAAGTTTTATTTGTCAATAATACATATGGCATATTTTGTCATAAATTGCATCTTTCCTACCAACTATGTTGTGAGCTTATTTTATATAGGCAAGAGACCTTGAATATTTTTATTCCACATTGCTTGGCATGCTAGTAGATACTTGATAGTAACACCTAATATTTCAGTAGTCCTTAACAGTTTCTTTGGTAGCTTTGTGATATATTTACAGTTTTGAAGTTTGTTTAGTCTTTCTATAAATCATGTTACAGACAGAGAACCTTTTTTTTGGGAAAGTAGAAGCTTTTGGAGCTAAACAACTTTTCTATTATCATCCTATAAGAAATATCCAGGGCCAAACTCTGCAAAGTAGTGCTTGTTATTTGGAACTCACTGGCTATTCTGCTAATGTTATGGGTCATTCCTTAGTAGTCTCCCCATTAACATCTGTAGCCCCTTTGGGGGTCAGCCAAGGTGAATATAAGGTGCTTGGGGAGGTCCCGTAGGAGGATTATAGGCAGGAAGGATAGGAATGTAGTATCTTTCTACAATGTCCTAGATTTAGTCCTGCTTGCTGGAGTCACCTACTTTTGACATGTTTTTGGTACATTAGGTGCCTGATGTTTTGGTACATGATGCCATGGTACCCTCTTCCATGCAGCGCATTGATCACACAAAAAAAACCTGCCACAGTGGCAGTGGATGGTCACACTGGTCTTTGTGTATCCCTGCATATATGTGTCTGGGGACAGTGAACAAAGGCAAGGGAGGGAAGGACGGTTGCTAGACTCTTAGCTCAGTCCTTGTTTTAAGGAAAATGTCTGAGGAGGCAAGGATTTATTTCCCAAGCTCTGATGGTGTACAGAGGAAGATGCTGGGATGCAGCTCACTCCAGAAGCAGGTGCTTACTGCGCATGGTTATTCTTACTGCCATGCCAATGGTTATTGTCTTAAACAAGCTAAAGAATAAAAAGCTTTGGAACTGTGCTTTCATATCTGAACACAAACTGTTTGCAAAGACCATGTACCCTGCTCTTCATCAGTAATTTAGCTTTTAAAAACCTTGCATTGTACATAGCGTAAGCTTTAAAATTGTCACTTGCAATCACATAACTTGCTATGACAAAGCCCTGGATAAGGGAAGACAGTCATTGTTTTTTCTCACTCCTCTGTCTCTCTGTCCCTCTTTCTGAGCACAGTTGTCTACCTATTGATGTCCTATGCATGGAGGGCACCCACTGTGGATGGAGCCCACTGTAGCCAAGAGGCAGCATGACTCGAGTGTCTGAGCCAGAGAGCTTTGAAATGGATGAAGGTGCTGACTCTGCAAGTCGGGGGAGGAGTTGGAAGTTCTGGCCTGCACACTTACTGAGAGACATGCCTGCACCAGGAGCTGACAGCAAGCAGCTCTTCTGTAGCTTGTAAGTTCATTCAGTGGCATGGAGCAGGGAGGCAGCTTGGCACAGGCCATCCTGACAACCTTGATGAAACACCATCGACCTTTGGTGTCTGTTATGTTCTACAAACCCTAGGAAGAGCGACTTACAGCCTTCCTGCTAAGTGACATTTCTGAGATGTTCTTAATTTTGATAACTTTCCTGGGGTTGAACCGGAAGCACTTCAACAAGGGATTTCCTAATAGAAGGTGGGGGCTAACGTGAGCCTAAGTCCTGTATTGGAAAGGATGCTTTGTTTGGTTTAATACTTTTTCTGTGGCTGTCTTGAAATCCTTAGCAATGTCATCTCTGAATTGGTGTCTTTAAGTGAAATGTGGTGATACAGCACAGCACGTGTGTGATCGGAGGAGAACATGCAGCGCGTTCTTCCCCTGCTATTCCTATTTACAAATAGCACTCACAAGGTTCAGTAAACAAAGAGTGCTTCTGGGTTTAAGGCACTGGAGTTCAACGATAACTTGAAGCAATTTCTAGGCAAATGTGTAATGTCTGATAGACATACCCCATGATGCTGGGTAAGATGGGTCCCAGACAATCCGTGTGTTCTGTCTGAATCAGAATCAGCTTTGAACAGGGAAAGTGAGAGCACCCTAAGAGGCCCCAGTGAGCAAGAGATCCCATCCTATTCTTTCTTAATTGAATTGTGTCACTGAATACAACAATGGCCTCCACTGACAATGATGACATGGGAAGAAAGGGAAGGGAAGCCCATATTTCCTTTTGGTTTAGGTTTACCTTACTCATATGAAAATCAGAGATATGCTTGAAAAAGTACAGAAAAATCCAGCTGAATTCATTTTGTGCATCATTTCCATTATTCTGGTAAAACCAAACATGCACACATGTCTGAGCTCTAGAACATGGCTTACATGATTTTGAGAATGCTTTGCCTAATTTTGCCGTTCTTATATTTGCATTTAAAACCAGCATGGCATGATACATAGATAGATGGTAAAGTTATTGTTGATGACTGAAATTTTAATTTTTTTTAGTTTAAAATGATATCAAATAGAATACTTAAAAGCACCATGATAGATCTAGAGACATCATAGAAGAAAGGAAAAGGCTTTATGTCTTAACAACTTTTCAGGCAATTGCTCTCTGCCCTTTAAACTAGGTCGCCCACATTTTCCTTTTGCAATGGGGCCAGTGAATTATATACTTCGCTTTGCTCGAGGTCCGAGGAAGTGCACAGGTTTACAGTGCAGAGACTGTGGCCAGTCCAGGAGACAGTGTCTGCAGAAGACACTGTCCAGAGCTCAGCTCCTCTAGGGGGGGGTGATGAAGACAGCAGGACCCTAACCTGATAGAGACCCGTGCTCCCCTGGAGCTCTTCTTTTATCCTAATTGGTCTGGCGGGTGGTTCTGGGAGGACAGATTCACAACATTCACCTTCATCTTTGCACACCTCCCACCCACTGCTGTCTACCCCTATAGGAATCACTGTGGCATGACTCCAGAGGTGACAGAAAACTTGTTTTGGAGAGTTTCTAAGGGAACAGAGTGACAGTAGACCTTTTTCAAATAAATACATAACACAATGACCAAATACAGATGTATTTCTTCAAAGAATAACCCTTGGAGATTGTGGTGACCTATTTGTCCCTAGTTAAAAATAAAGCAGAAAGCTCATATCTAAAGAGTAAAAGGACTTCTAAAACCACAGGCCTGGTGATCTGTGTTTTGACATAGATGAAAGAGTCATGGAGGATTGCAAAGGCTGGAAATAAAACGAACTTTGAAAATTGATTACATACAAATGAGTCACTCAATTCTCGAAGCATAGATTAGCCAAGTAGGGCATATATTGTGCCTTTAATCATCACTAGATCGTTGGGAGAATTTAACAAAGGTCTGGATACGGTTAAGCTCACAATTTAGACTAAGGCAGGGTTTAAATTGAAAAGAATGTTTTAAAAAATCCAATTTAATAAAATATCAATCTGTTGTAATTTGGAAAAGAGGAAATATAAATCGCTTAAGGATTTTAACTGTCATATATCAATGTACAAAGCAGAATAGAGCAGACTCTGGAGGATTGTCTAGGAAAAGCCAGAGACAGGAAGAGTTACTGTAACTTAATTGCGTGTTTTTATTTTTTCTAAGGCTGACAGCTCAGGCAAAGTGCTCTAAGATGAAATGGGATGCTCTCTTTCCACTGGAGTTATGTCATATTCCCTTTCAATCTCTCTTTTTTTTTTTCCATATCAGTTCTTCTATATCCAGACCCTGTCCATCCCAGTGATAAGCTTGTATGGCTTATTGTTCATAAACTCCAGGCTAGTTGAAAACTATTTTGGGTTTCTTACTCACATCAGATTTTAACTTTGATTTTCTTGAAGGTTGATAGCTTAGTCCGGTGGCCTGTTGTGTCAACAGAACCCTAGAAAAAAATTAATCATGAAATCCATACAAAAGGTCAAAAGTAAGAAATTGAAAATGCTATAAGAAAGAAGTACAGAGGCTCTTATGCCTGTTTCCAAGGGTTTTTTTTTTTTTTTTTAAATTCAGATACTGAATGAAAAGGAAAAGAAAATAAGATGATATTAGCCAATTGCAGCTGCTGTCAGGTAAAAGTGACATGAGACACTAGCGGGACAAAGAAACACATTTCATTAGCTCCTAATGACCCAGTGTTCTCTAAAGAAGCTAATGAGACAGAGAAATCCTAGCAGAGGTAGCAACAGAATTTCTGTCAACAAATTGTCCTTTTAATGTTAGGTGAAAATGCACATAATCATTGCTTCAGCACAGAAGAATGTGAATCTCTGAACTTCTAACAGAGTGTGAGGTGAGTACTTTGCTCATGAGGTGAGGTCGGGCAAGGAAAATCCAGAACAGTGCTAGGATAGAATTTTTCTGCTCACTTCCACTCTAGTCATCCTATGTTAATTGCTAGCGATGTCACTTGGAATGCATAAAAACCACAACTTGCATTAAGGATACTTGGCAGAGGGCTAAGGTGAGTGCAATTTCACATGGTGGGTGTCTGAATAGGTACACAGGTAAGGTCTTCATGGTTTTAGATGTTAAGAGACACATTACATGAAAATCTGGTAATGCTTTCTTAGCCTGATAACAGACTTAGCATTGGCCCCTGAATCTATTTGTCTTTTTTAAACAAGAAGTTGATTTAAGAGATCCCTGTGATTCTTATTTGAAGTTCTTATTATACTTTCAAAGGTCCAAAAAGAAAACAAAGGAATAAAGTCTTAACCACAAAAGTAAATACTAGAAGATGAAAACCTGAACAAATAATCAAAATGCGATTTATAATTCATATGACCCAACATATAAATAATGTAAGAAATATGAAAGATTAATCTTTAAGGTAACAACAACAACAACATTCCTTCAACATTTCATAGGACGTTCTTGTTTCTTAGTAGGAAATTTCTAGTAAAATATTTGGACTGAATATTTGTTAAACAGAGAACCTAACGGAAAATAAATTGGGGGCCAGCCAAATAGCTCAGCAGATTAAAGCACCTGCAAGCAGGCACAGGGGCGGGGGGTTTAATCCTCGGGCCTGCTGTGCTGTGCTGGCTCCACCCCCAGGGCTCACTGACACGGCAATTGAGACTGGGCGTGGTGGCATGTGCCTGTGATCCCAGCTCTTGGGAGGCTGTAAACAGGCGGATCACTAAGAGTTCAATCTAGTAGTGAGACCCTGAACACCCTGTAGACCCTTCCCTAAATACACACACACAAAAAAAAGAAAGAAAAAGAAAGGAAAAGAAGTTGGGAAAAGTATTTGAGATAGCTTTCATTACACCTCCCTACGCAGGTATTTCCAAAGACACTGCAGGACCTCCCTCAAACCTGTGTACCAAGGCATGAGAAACTAGGTGGATGCAAACCACACGCGTTCATTATCCCCTGGTGTCCTCGAGCCCAGGTTAGGAGACTACACAGGGTTCAGCACCTCCTCCGAGTAGGATCCCATATTTTTTGTTTAGAATAACCTCTTCCCCAAATCCCTTCTTAAAAATATCTCCATTTATGCAAAGCCTGCCCAAGATCCACCTCAATTGTGTGCCGCGTTCCTCTTGGAATGTCACATTGTGCCAATACATCTCATGACAAGGGTCAGTTTTGCATATTCATCTTTGGTACATTCTAGAGTGATTGTCCTTCAGCAGCACTGGACACTTCCCAGAAAGACACAGCCCAAGATCGGTGATCCATGTGCTGATGGACCCTCATCTCCAGGTTAGCTCCGTGGGGCTTTCCTTCCTTTCCTTCCCTTGGCTCTCTCTCTTCCACTTGATGTAGATACTCACCTGCCTTGGTTGTCATAAGATGGGGCTTTCAGACACTTCTCAAGTACTCAGTATTGTCAAGTAGAGCTGCCCTTCCGCGTTGTGAATCACTTGCCATCCAATCTCTTTCCCTCCACCCTCATTCTCAGCTGGTCCCTTTATTTGGAAAGTGCCTGGACAGTGTGAAAGTCATTTTATACTGGAGGATATCATGCACAAGCCGAGCCCCCAGCTTCATTCTAGGAATAAGTATCAATAGGGCTGGCGTGGGTTCCAAGAATATCCTTTTTTTTTTTTTTTTTTTCCAAGAACTGTACGGGTCCCTTATGCAGATAATCCATGACCACATTCTGAGAAATAACTTATCGAAGCTCCCATTCTAATTTCAGACATTTACCAGTTGTTCAGATGTCACTTTTCACTCTAGTCTCAATCTCGGTAAATAATTTCATGCAGTGTTCTTTAAACTTCCCTTTATTTTATAACTACCTGGAATGCTGATGGAAATCCCAATGTACGACTCTCTTCCCATACCAATTTAATAAAAATATTTTGGAGTTAATTAATTTATAATTGAGACATAATTACATAGAGTAAATTCACAGCTATTAGGTATTCAGTTCAATGAGTACTGACACATATTTGTGGGGCTAACACTGTAATCAAGATATGGAAGATTTACGTGAAGTTCTTTCTTGTTATTTCTGGTCAACGTCTCTCCTTTTCAGAAGCAACCACTTCTCATATTTATCAACATAGATTACTTTTTGCCTATTCTTGATAGAATCAAGGTACAATCATATGAGGCGAGTTCTCATGTTTCTGAATCCTTTTGCTCAACATAACATTCTTAAGAATTATCTAGGCTTGACATCAGTATTCTTTGGATTAAAAAATATTAGGGTATGTTTATAATATGTAATGTTCACATTCTTCATGGGAATGTGGCTTGTGCCCAGCACATCTAATTCCTTTTGATTCTCCTCCCCGTTCCTTTCTCCCTTCCTCTGTCTATTCATTTGCCTCTCCCTGTTTCGTATTATCTCTCTTTTATTAGGCTCCTTAAATTATTTCTCCTTTGGGTTTCTCATATACAAGAAGCCAGGTGTTGGGGAAGCTTGTGTGTCTGACCTAGTTCAGTAAACATTTTTGTCTCAAGGTGAACTGTGCTTATACAAAAGACCCAAATTTATCCTTCTTTAGGGCACAGTAGTATTCCATTGTGAACTATTTAATACCAAATTTGAGAAGTGAAATTTATTCTAATCGTTGTCCACATTGATTGGATTTTGATAATCTAGTGTCATTCAACAAATACCAATACTTATGTCAAACTTCAGTTTCTGATTTAATAGCTGTAGTGTGGGTTCTGGGCTTTGGTATCTCTAAAAGATCCCCAATCGGTTCTAATATTTTTCTGGAGCTGATAACCTTTTTATTAACCTCTGAGATAGTAGAACTGTACCTGCAGTTTGTGCAGGCTGTCCCCATCTTTTTTATTTCCCATTTCAAGGAAATTGGTGGGTTTTTCCTTTCTATTTGTACCCCTGGCTTAATAATAGCTACTACTTTAGGAATTCTTGACATACATGGAAGAGTCAGCAATCAGTCTGGTAGAGGAAAGGCTGGCCAACAGGATAAACCTCAGAGTCCAGGAAACTGGTACCTTCCATACATGGCGCGTTGTTTCTCCAGCTTGGGCTCCTTCAGTGAGCCTGCTGTGAGATAAAAGCCCAGAAGCAGAATGTTTGCACAAGATGATGAAAATTATTTCCAAGGAAATAAAGCTATATAAACCTTCTAACTTCACGTGCTTTTGGTTAAGAGATCACTAATTTCTGAAGTGACACAAATGGGTTATGCATTACTGGTCTCCCATTAGCTTTGCTGTAGGTAGCATCGCTGTTACGCTAACAGTTGTCTGGGCTGCCTCTCAGGCACTTGCAGCCAGTTACTGAAAGCATGAACTCTCCACTTGGGCTGAAAGAGGTCTGGTGGATGACTGTGATCGGATGAAAAGGCCTGGTGTCTCTCCTTTCTTACTGTGCCCTGCCCTTCTGCTGCCATAATTTTGGGGTCATATTTTGCTCATCAGGCACATGTTTTCTCACATCCTTCCCTTTTGTTCTTTTCCTTGAGCCTCATCATGAAGCCTGTCCAAGCCACAAGGTCAGGGTATGTTTTCAGAGTGATGACATCAGTGGCAAGAGACTAGCTGGACATCCCTGTCCCATGGTCAAAATCTTGCATAAGAAGAAGCATTTTGGACCTGTGTCTCTGGCCAGTGGAAAATTACCAGATGTCAGCCTGCCCCAGTAAGTCAGTGATTGTGCAGCCTGGTCCTGATTTCTCCTTTCTTGATCAGTGTTGTTTTCTTTCCACTGAAGCTCCAATCAAAAAGCTTTGCCTGTATTTGCACCCCTCAGCTTGGTTTTCTTTCCATCTTTTCCATGCCAGTGTACTCATTTCCAGTAACAAAAATTGACCAGGATTCATATACTGTGACCCCAGACTTCTGCCTTCCAATGATTTTCAAGACTCGTGGCTTCAAATGAATGCATTTCAATTTTTCCATTGACATTGGCATATTTCCCTCAGTCTATAGTTTCTTCTAAAGAAGTAATACATTTTAAAAACCCTCCTTTAACATGTTAACTGACAAGACACCATCAAGTTCTTTTCTTCTCATCACTTACAATAAATTGTAACATCTTATTTTACCTCAAAACTTACTTCACAGAAAATCTTTGGTCTCTATCCTGTGACTTAGTGGTTCAAAGGTCATCAATGATTTATTAATTACCTAATTCCATCTTTTCAGTTTAGTTTTCATTCTGTTAGATTCTTGACTACCCTTTCCCCATGTTTCTTTTCTGATGTTCATTTGGCTGTAGCAAGGCCAGGGGAGACAGGTTAGTTTCAACTAGTACCTAAAATCTGAAGAATTTAGTATTAAAGTAAGTGAGGGGTAAGATTATTGGTTTCAGTAATTGCCTGACAACAATAGGCAATTGTTATTGCCTATTACACATTTATCTAAGATATTATATATTACCCAAAGAGGATAATATGAACTGTTTTCTCTTGAAATGTGGACAATTTTGTTGAGTGGGTAAACTTCAAGATGATAAAACTATTGCAGTTTTAAAAACTTTTGAGGTGTAAAAACCATTACATTCTATGTTATTTGGTATAATGGCTATGGTTAAAGTTAAATATTCAGATAAGTAAAAATACTTCCGGACAAATATAGAGAATGAATTTTATTAATCAATAAAGACCCAGAACAGAAAGTTAGGATGGGACTGGACAGTCAAACCAGAGGCACTTGTACCAGCAAAAGTAAAGAACTTGATTTCTTGATAGATTTCTCTTTTCTGTCTTTTTTATTCTCTTTGTCCATACTGTTTCCTTTAGTCTTTTCCTGCTTATATTGGCCAACATACTTCACAGTGTAATATTTCCTTAGTGTTATTGTTTAGATGCAAAATGTTCCCCCCAAGTGTCATGTGTTCAGACGTTGGGATGCGGGATGGGGATTGGGTCCCAGGGTGCTAGATTCACTGGCTGATTAGTGCACTGATGAACTGCTGTGCTGGGGGAAGCAGGGCCTGGCGGGAACAGCCAAGTCACTGTGGGTTGACCTGGAATAATACCTTGCCCTCCTCGGCTCCTCCTTTCACTCTCTCAGTCCCATGATGTGAGCAGCTTTCCTTCACCAGATCCTCCCATCCTGCCCTTCCTTCCAGTGGTGATGGACTGAACCCTCTGCATCCTGTGAGCCAAAAACAGTCTTCCTTTATGTCAGAAGAGCCAGATATTATGCCTCAGCGACAAAGAAGAGATGACTACGACATCCTAATTGCAGTGAGGTTGGATCCAAAGATGGACAATCTAATTAATTTCTTTCCCAGTAGTTTTTTAAGTTGTCCAGAAAAGCCCCCTTTTAAGCAGTCAATAATGACACATCATTTTGACAACATTCAAAAATCACCAGCTCATGTTCACAGAGAAACAGCAAGCAGCTCCCATTGCTCCAGCAATAGTATACTTACTGTTCTAGATTTTTACAACTGAGATCCTTTTAGTCTGGAATTGGCCTGGGAGAGTGATTTGTGCAGCCACTATTTTCCTAAATGAACTCAAGGACACTTCCAATTTTCCAACTAAATGAGTTGTACTCAAACTAAAAATTCAAGCCTTAAGCTCTTGCGCCCTCTCCCTCTACTGTACCATAATGTTTTTCTCTTCATCAAATAAATTCCATAGGAATCTGAAAGGCAATACTGTAGATGAACATATTGCCCACTACAATGTAGATGAAAGCTTGCTTTATTTGATCCGTCCTTCGTATTGAGCAATCTACTCTAAATGCATTAGAAAATAAGTCAATTATTTGTTTTAAATCAAGATAAGGCATCTCATGAGAATGCTATTATAAAAACAATATCCTGATGTGGTCAATGTTACAAAAAAGTAGAACAAGGCTATAAATAGGAATGGCAAGTCAACTATAGTTGGAACATTGAACACGCATTTCATGATCACGAAAATTTGGGTAATGATGGGGTAAAGACAGACACAGAACTGCTCACATTTTGACCAACTATTCATCCCTTTCTCAGTAGAACACTGAACACAAGCTAAGACAATTTCTAATATGTTATCGCTCTCCCTTCCCTCTGCCAACAGCAACTCAATAATTAATGGCTCTTGGGAGAATGCTACTTTGCTTTTTATGTAGTCTCGCAGGACTTTTGAGAGTAAGAGACTCTGAGGTGTCAGTGTTTCCTAATTAGAGTGATTTTGTGCCTATTGATCATCATGGAGGCAAATTTTATCCTGTCTCCAAGGAGAGGCTGCCGCACATGACAGGTGACACCCGCGCTTCTTCAGTAGCTCTGAGTGAAAGCACCTTTCTGTTGAGTGCTCATTGTAAGAAAGAGCACACATTTCTGAACCTGGATGTAGGTGCTTCCTTTAGGGTTGTTAGGGGACAAACACAAGGTCCTAGATTTGAAGCTTAGTACTGTATGGGCCCTACAGAGACATCATTTTCTAATGGGAGCTGACACATATAGTAATGTACAATACTGTGGTGTACTATTTTCTTTCTACACATACTTTTAAAAATCTACGTGGGTTAATATTAGTACTTTTCCATGCAAAGCAGTATGTTATAGGTGGGGATTTTGTGTCATGGCAAAAATTGGTACAAAACACACACACACACACACACACACACACACACACACATAATTCAGTAGTTCAATAAAGGCTGTGGTGCGCACTGCTCTTGGGTGCGGCTGGGCCCAGCAGGGCCAGGTGTGTGTCCACTGAGTCGGGGCTGCCAGGTGAGCTGCTATGAGGTCTGGGCATAGTTCAATTTAGTAGTAACACCTTTTCTTCCACCCTTGGCTTATGTGCCTCATAGTGCCTTGACTCACCAGTGCAGACCTGATCATAACTTTGGTTCATTATTTTTTCTAGGATATTCATTCCTGGAGGAGACTACATCGTGTTCTGTGTTAGCTCCTCAGTAGTTGACACAGAACAACCAAGTCTCAAATGCATGGATGGGTGGGAACAAAGTAGGGTCTAATAGTCTCATAGGATGAACTGAATAAAATAGTAAAATTGGAGAATATCTTGTCTGTGATGCAAAATATTTCTTTTGAGAGAAGAGGACTCAGACAATTAGAATAAGCATAATGATAACAGTATCCAATATGGTACTGCCTCAATCATCTGCTAGGGTGTTTTTTTCACCTGGGCTACGTATGGTGGGAAACACCTGATTCAACATGCTTGAGGGGTGGCCAGATAGCTCAGCGGACTAAAGCGCCTGCTTAGGCAGACACAGGGACCAGGGCTTGGTCCTCCTTGTGCTCTGCCAGCCCTGCTTCCAGGGCGCACTGAAATGGGGACTGACACTTCTCCTGGTGGTGCACGCCTGTAATCCCAGGGCTTGGGAGGCTGAAAACAGGAGAACCACAAGGAGTCTGATCTGTATAGTGAGATCCTGTAGACCCTGTACTAAATACATTTTTTAAAAAATAGCATGCTTGGTCCAGCTGTTTGGCACTGACAGAGGACTGATTGTGCCAGGTTGCTCAGTATCCATCAGCGTGGAAGCATAGTGTGCGTTCAAGCCCTTCCACAGCTGAGCCCAGAGCCGGCCTTCTCCACCAAGCCCACTAGGTCCGGCTTGGAGCTTGTGTTTTGAAAGGGAAGAGAGTTTTGCAGTCAAGAGCTCCGGCCTTAGGGTGCTGGGCGATTAAGCTGACCTTCAGACGAGGGCAGAGGCAGTTCCCGAGTGAGTCGTATGCAGGAGGGTTTCATCTCAGATCTGGAGAGCACAGACGCAAGCTCTTTCCTAACCCACAAAATACAAAGTACTGGGAGGGCGGTTTGCAAGGCCGAGCAGGACAGCAATCAGCTCAGCCAAACCGGGCCCGCAGGTCCTTTGCCTCCAGCGCTACGGGATCGGCCAGCGCTGTGCTGCCAGGGGGTGCGGCCCCTCCGCCAAGACTCCTTGCTCGTGCGCTCTCCCTGGCTCGTGCGCTCGTGCGCTCTCCCTGGGAGAGACGATGACTGGAGATCCCCAAGCTCCTGGCGCGGTCCCTGCGCCCAGTAGCAGTGGGAGAGGGCTGGTCCCACAGTGCGCTGGGCGGGACCAGTGCTCACAGCTCTCAGGTGCGGCTGGGCCCCGCAGCGCCGGGCGCGCGTCCACCGAGCCGGGGCTGCCAGGTGAGCTGCTATGAGGTCTGGGCACAACTGGCAGGGTGCAGGGACCCCAGTGTACCGGGAGGAGGCGGGCGGGGGGCGGGGGGTGGTGTACCAGGCGGAGAAGCAACCCCCCCTACAGTTTTCTCCCTGGGAGGTGCCGAGGTCCTCTCTGTATCCTCTCTCTCTCTCTCTCTCTCTCTCTCTCTCTCTCTCTCTCTCTCTCTCTCTCTCTTTCTCTCATACATTTTGGGAAACAAACTACTTAGAGACTTGACTCAGAGAGTCTGGGTCGAGGTTTGGAGTACCTGTCCCATCTCATACTCTTCAAGAGGAAGAGGTGTCCCTGTTTTGCGGGAAAAGGCAGAGGTTACTTCTGGGACTGAACAGAGTGCTTGCTCATCTTTGAGATCCCTCACCACCCTCCCCTCCCCTCCCCCAACACTCGGGCTCAGCACTGTAGGGCTCTGGAGCTGAGAGTGTCTGAAGGTCTGATGACACCGGCTTGTGTACCCACTCTTGGGATGCAAGCTTTTTTCCTGAAATGCCCTTTGCAGTGCTTCTTCCTTTCTAGGAATTCAGCTCATTAGATGGGTATTTTCTCTAAACCTCCAAATTGTATATAAAAGTGGTTGTGCATGCCTTTAGTTCCAGCATTCTAGGAGGCTGTGGCAGGAGGATCACAAGCCAGAGCCCAGCCTATGCAACTTAGTGATAAGTGAGGTCCTACCTCAAATTAAAAAAAAAAAAAAAAAAAAAAAAAAAGCACCACATAGGCAGCTCAGTGAGAAAGCACTGGGTTAAGTCACCAGTAACAGGACAGAGGGGTTGTGTGTTATAGATTCATTTGTCTGAAGAGACTGCCCAAAAGTCTATTTGTTTCTCCCAAAGACCAAGTAACTAAAACCACAGCTTTGGAGTCCATGCGCATGGCAAGACTTAAAGGAATCTCTCATAACTGAATTGCACATTGCTGAAGGTAGGGATTGGGAGAAGAGCGCAGAGGCATCTAGAAGGCCTGGGGAGAGGGATTCTTCCCTGCCTCAGAAAGACAGCACTCATCAATGTCACAGATTGCCCAGGAGAACAGTTGGCCGTTTCCACCTGAGAGGAATCAGCTTAGTTTGCAGATACACAGACTAGAACCCCAAGACGCGTCTTTGTGAATGGAAGGCCTGTAGAGTTCTCCTCTGAAGTGGGAAGCAACACCAGTGATCACACATGCCGGGGTCCAGGTGTCTCCTCCTAGTCCTTAGGCAGCTTAGATAAGGAGAGGAGAGCAGGCCAACCCAGGCCTGGAGCAGCAACTGACAATGCCCAGGGTGAGAGGGGAGGAGGAGGGTAGCTGCCCCAGTGGACGAAGGAGTTTGTACAGAGTTCATGGCTGCACTAGATAAATCCCCTGCCAGTGGTTATCCCACTCTACAGGTAGACACAGCCTGTGGAGGTAGCTAACTGCGGTACAAGTTGTGATCAAAAACACACTAAATGTTTCAGTTTCAAAGAACTTATTATGTGAAAAGACACATTGCCAAGAATGATGGGATAAGTGAGTTCTGGAAGCAAGGGGACGTGTCTTGGGTATTTTGAGGAGGATAAATGGCCATGTGTCTTTTACTGCAATGCATTTTTCACTTGAACATTCACTATTTATTTTGATCGCCTCTTGTATATGGCCCATCAAATAGCTCTATTTCTAGTCCTCCTTCTTTACCCATAGACTCTCCAAATGCAGACCTCAGAGACTCACAGGTGATCTGGCATTAAGATCAAAATCTTAGAGCTGGATGCCCCAATACACTGACATCAGCACTAGTAACAAAGAGTCACAAATTCTTCCTGATTTCAGAAAAAAAGACTGTATTTTTCCTTTTTCATCAAATTGTCCCATACCTTTCGCACTCGCTTTTCTTCATGTGATATATATCTAGATTGGTTCACACCTTTATATTTGGTAATACTGAAGCTTGCTACCTCTTTATTTCCAGTTTGTAAAGAGCCTAGTAGTTCCACGTGGTCCATGCCCCATGTTTCAGGAGCCACTACTTTGGCAAAAGATTGGAAAGATAGCTGGAGCCACACCAGTGTTGCTTCACGTTCTCTGGGTCTGTAAAGCTGTTTAGCTCTCTGGGTCACTAGGGTGAGCTGCACAGAACCCCAGGACTAGGGAAGGAGCAAAGTGCCTTTCCCTACTTTCACTGCACAAACTGGTTTTTGTGCCGTGTTTTTCCATCACACCTATTTTGTAAACCCAGACCATGCTTGTGGTGAGGTTTTGCAAGGAAGCTTAACTTTCTCAGCCAAGCTCCCTTCCCTTCCCAGTGCTGAGGCAGCTCCACTAAATACCACGCTGAACTGCTCTTTTCCCAAACAGGAGGAATGTCTTTCTACCTACAGCCTGCTGTATCTTGATAGGAATATTTTTAAAATGTCCACAAGGTAAGGCCAGGGTGCTATTTGGCAAAGGCATGAGTGCTAATTTTGCTTTATGCTTTATTTTTTGAAAACTTTTTGTTGTTTTGATTTTGGAAATAGTCGCTGATTGCTGGCCTTATCAGCTCAGGACAAGTTTTGCTGCTGTTACTGATTCTTCTTTAATGTATTGAGTAAGCATTCATTGAACACCTTCTGTGTGTCACCTTCTGGAGTGGGCATGAGGTGACTCACACTTCTGCTTTCAGGGAATTGGCCCACAAGCAGATCAGACTTGAGTTGGGCCCGGTCATCTCCCCCTTACTTGTCTTTTGAGCTAAATCCCACTTAGAATGAGACAGTGTGAAGATTCTTGTGGTTGTTAGTAAAATAGTCTTTGCATCTTTGCTCCAACAAAGATGACAACAAACAACCTGAGCAAGTTGCTGGCCTCTTGGCATCCTGAGAACTGACTACAGGAGTTAGGGACTTCCAGAGCTCTGTGGTCACAACCGTCTTTCAGCTTTGAGTTACTGCCTGCTGTTCCTGCTTGAGCCCATGTAAGACATTTGGGCACCGGAGAAGCTGCCCTGTGTGGCTTCCTGGCCTTAGATCACCCTTTCTGGTCAGTAGGGCCTGACTGTGGTCATCTGTGAGTGACCACTGTTCTCTGAGTGCACTGTATGCATCTGTACAGGCAGTAGTTTTGTGAGTAGAACCTGTAGTTAGTGTAATAGTTATGTGGATGGAATTTCCAGGTAGACCAAGTTAGTCAGAGATGGAGAAGCCCTCACTTTTCATAGGTCACACAGCTCCCAGGGAGAGCCAGAGGATCCTAGAAGCTTCCCAGGACAGGTTCCATAAGCCTGGGCTAGCCATCCTCCAATTCACACTGAATAAAAGTAACAAATCTGAAAACGCATTCTGATCTGTGCCCTGCATAAGCAAGCTCTAGAAGAGAATATTGTGAGGCCATCTATGGGGGAGGAGTCTACTAATTTTGGATTTGCTAAGAGGCCTTGGCTGACATGTACCTCTCCATGCTGCTTAGAAAATGCTTGCTAGTAGACTTACTATCAGATAGTAACGATAACGATGGCTAGCACTCAGGCCATGATCACCAGCACCAGGCACCTTCTAAAACTCCATGTTTGAAGTCTTTAAGTCATTTTATCTCACTCAACTCAAACAAGCAGGCTGCATTGTTGTTGACATTAGTCCTGGTTCACAGATCAGCATCTATGATGTATCAAGCTCCTTTGAGGTAATGTCTAACTCTTCATTCTCAACATGGGATGCCCACGATTTCTCTCCTGCCTGCTGGGCTGAGAGGCAGCCCAGCCCTGCAGATAGCCTGGCCCTGTCTGCACCCCGTGGCACCACCGACCTGTAGCAGCACCCCTGCCCTCTTCACAGTGCACATTTTCAATCTACAAAATGTGAGGGATCTCAGTGCCACCTGTAATTGTGAGGATTACCTGAATTTGTAGACACAAGACACTTGGTGCAATGCATTGTACACAGGAAACACTGTTACTTTTCTTGGCAATTGTTTCTAGCTTCTTCGCCAGTGCCTCCTAATAGGAGTCATTCTGGAAAGCCTCCACCTGGTGCTCTCTGAGTGCTGTAATGCTTCAGGGTTTTGCATATGTTGGCCCCTTGCATAGAGCACAGTCTCCTTCTCCTTCAATTAGAAAAAATCTTTTTTTTAAAGCTATGATCAGCTTAAATATACCTTCCTTAGCAACCTTCTGTTAGTGCTCCCTCTTCTCCAGGTAAAGATCCCCTCCTTCATTTGTTATCTCAGTGGCTTTCTAACGTGCATTTATTGAGCTATACTTACTAACAACTATCTAATCTTTACTGAGCACTTATTATGTGCCCAGGAGTATACCAAATGTCATCCTTGCTATTTAAAAAAAAATACATTGAGAGCTCTATGACATAGAGCTGTATTTTGTGAAGATAATTTCATGTGCCTGCCTCTCCCAGTAGACTCAGTGGTGGCTTACACATCTGTGTGGGTTCCCCACTTTCTGTGTCTGGGATGTGGCAGAGTGCCTAATTAATACACAGTGGGCTCTCTATCAGTATGGAAGTGAATGTGTTTTACCAACAGCTATTTATATCCAAATAATAGACTAGTTATAAGTGACTCTTTTAAAATAATATTCATGCTTTTTTATTCCAGAAATTTATTGTCAAAATTTTAGACGAGATTGAGAAGCAAGAAGGAAGTTAAAATTGCACTCCTCCATCCATAAAGAACTTACGCAGCTTGCTTAGGAACACACCATTAGGACCTGAACATCAGCACCAGTGCCTCCCTCTTGAGAGCCCAAACTTTTACTGCTGTGTTATACTGCTGATCCTACTTTTAAACACACACACACACACACACACACACACACACCCACACACACACCCCTTAACCTCTACGTAAATTATACTAGCTATTAAAATGGATTGGAAGAACTAAAGTTTGAAATTAAATCGACCACACAGGTGATATTGCAATACAAGAAATCTACACTTAGTAGTCAGGGCTGGGGATGTGGGTCAGTGGTAGCAAATTTACTTCGTATGTGGGAGGCCCTGAGGTCTATCCTCAGGACACTCCCAGAAAATCATAGTCTCCAGTCTTCCTAGGATTCCCTGCTTCTGGTTCTCTCAGTCATTTACAGTTGTGCTGGTGAATATCAACGAGGGGGAGAAGGAGAGAAAAATAGAGAGAGCGGAGTGGTCAGGTGAAAGGGAACAGCTTGTAACTCAGACAAACGTGGGTTTGGACTCCAGCTCAGCACCTTGCTGTGTGGTTAGGAACAAGCTGCAAAAGTTCTGTTGGTCATAGTCTCTTCTTGAGATAGAGATAATTAAAAGTACTTGGCACATTTTGTAAAGTTTAGAGGTAACAACAAGATGGTGATGACCGTCGGGCTTGATTAATGGCAGGTCTTTCTCGTGCTGAGACTCTACCGATGAGAGACGGTACCCCGTGACTTGATGGTTTGGTTTACATAGCTCTGCAAGGCTCCCACATCCAATCCCTTACTTTGACTGTCCTGGCAATTTAACTTTTACATTTCTGTTAGGTGCTTTTAATAACTTGCTATGGGTCATTGACTTAGAAACTCAAGAGTCCTCTCTCATAGGATCTCTTTTGAGATAAGGAGAAGTGGAGAATTTAGGGCATGAGAGCGACTTTCAAAGAAAAGCCGATCATTGTTTTCATTCAGCTCTTGTCAATGTTTTCTCTTCTCCTTTATCAGCGAGCTACTTCTCAGTGGACTCCTCTGGCCAGATGGAATGCTCTTGTTTTCTTGAAAGATGAAAGGAGGCAGCCATGAGTGAGCCAATAGACAGTTTAGTAAATGCTTCTGATTTTCCCAATGATGGAGCTGCTTTTGGAAATTGCACTGATGAAAAAATCCCATTCAAGATGCATTATCTCCCCATTATTTATAGCATCATTTTCATCGTGGGCTTCCCAGGGAATGCGGTGGCAATTTCCACTTACATTTTCAAAATGCGGCCCTGGAGAAGCAGCACCATTATCATGCTGAACCTGGCCTGCACAGACCTGCTGTATCTGACCAACCTCCCTTTCCTGATTCACTACTATGCCAGTGGTGAAAACTGGATCTTCGGGGATTTTATGTGCAAGTTCATCCGCTTTGGTTTCCACTTTAACCTGTATAGTGGCATCCTCTTCCTCACCTGCTTCAGTGTTGTCCGCTACCTTGTGATCATTCACCCAATGAGCTGTTTTTCCATCCACACAATTCGATGGACAGTGGCCGCCTGTGCCGTGGTGTGGGTCATTTCCTTGGTGGCTGTCATGCCCATAACTTTCCTGATCACATCGACCACCAGGACCAACAGATCCGCCTGTCTGGACTTCACCAGCTCGGATGACCTCACTACTATCAAGTGGTACAATTTGATTTTGACTGGCACCACCTTTTGCCTCCCTTTGGTGATAGTGACTCTGTGCTACACAACCATTATCAACACCCTAACCCAGGGGCCTCGGACGCACAGCTGCTTCAAGCAGAAAGCCCGAAGGCTGGCCATTGTGCTCCTCATTGTGTTCTATATATGTTTTTTACCCTTCCATATCTTGAGGGTCATTCGGATTGAATCTCGCCTGCTTTCCATCAGCTGCTCGGTTGAGAATCACATCCATGAAGCCTACATCATTTCACGATCGTTAGCTGCCCTGAACACCTTTGGGAACCTGTTACTATACGTGGTGGTCAGCAACAACTTCCAGCAGGCCATCTGCTCCTCAGTGAGAGGGAAGCCCAGTGGGGCCCTGGAGCAGACAAAGAAAGGCAGCTGCTCGATGAACCCTTAAAATACTGTACTTACAACAACAACAACAACAGTAAAAAGCGTGTTGATTCTTTCTCTATCACTGCTAACAAGTCCAGACTACTTCACCCAATGGAATTCCTAGTAAACATTGTGAATTTGGGTTATTTTATGCCAAAGCCAAGAACAGGACAAATTGTTCTTTGCAAATGTTTGTTGAGGTGCTCCTGAGGGTGGAAATAAGAATAAGACACTTATACAATTATCAACCACTGGGACGCAGGGCATCTGGAAGAATATTGTTCCTGCCAAACTTTGCTTTAAACTGATTAAACTAGAGATTAATCAGTTTTGTGGATTGATGTAAGCCAATGAAAACAGCTCATTGATGTGCATGTGAATGGCTGCTGCGAGTGCTTGCGAGGTACTTGGTGTGTTATGTTGTTATTGTCATAAGACATCTTCAAAGTTGTTATTGAATGCATTTATAAAAATTAGCAAGTCATATTTGTAATTATCAACATTAGCTAGGGAGAGAGAGACACATTTGGGGAACAGAAGTGCTTTCAAGTGTCATGTACGTACTGGGCATGAAGGCAAATCTCACACTTGATTTCTGTGGCAGAATGCTAGGGAAACTCTAAGTGTAGATAGATTTTCTTTTTTTAATGACCATAATGTAAATATATCTATTGAAACAGTTTTGATTTATCAGTTTGCTTGTCAATAAGTGTAAATATTTCAGAATATACCTAGCCATGACACTTAGAACTGTAATAAATATCTTGATATAATTAATAAACTTATTTTTTAAAATCACTGAATAGGTTGGTTGTATTTTTTTTTCCTGCAACAATGTTACTTTGCCACTATTATATTGACATGAATCTTATTTTGTCCCTTGTTTGGAGACAAAAAGGATTTGACAAATCACTCTAGAATAAGGCTGGAATTAATGGCTTCATCAGGGATTCTTCATGACTTCCAGGTTGTCTAGAACACTGCCTCTGACTTAGTCCTAAGTTAGGATGCCCCCCAGGAGCCCCTGGCAGGATGTAGGATGGGTGGGAGAGCAAAGGGGAGTTGACAACTCTGAATGTGAGCTTCCCTGCAGCATCTTGGTCCTCTCTATCCAGCTTTCCAGCTGTCCTCGCTTGGGCTTCTGTAACCTAGACAGTAAGCTATTTCCTTTGAAGATTGTGCCTTGCTCTGTCATGATGTTTGCACAGGAGGTTCAGAGGTCCAGGTGGAACCTAGGCAGCTCTCTGGCTCACTCTTTCTTTCTCTTTCTTTCTTTCTTTCTTTCTTTCTTTCTTTCTTTCTTTCTTTCTTTCTTTCTTTCTTTCTTTCTTT
>NW_004524615.1:15120606-15129255 GCF_000260255.1 Octodon degus
CTCCCTTCCTCCCCTTCTCTGTCTCTGTCTCTGTCTCTGTCTCTCTCTGTCTCTCTCTGTCTCTCTCTGTCTCTCTCTGTCTCTCTCTGTCTCTCTCTGTCTCTCTCTCTCTCTCTCTCTCTCTCTCTCTCTCTCTCTCTCTCTCTCATAAGAGGAACCTAGGGCATGAAAGCGCTGCCGGATGAGCACTTATGCTCTGCTCTGCTACTCTAGCTCTCGGCACCTGTCTGTCCCTTCCCTCCATCTCTATTCCTTCAACGACTTCTCCCAGCAGAAAAAAGCCACCTCAGCCTCCTTTTGTCCAACTCAACTTTTTTCTGTAGTTTCTTTTGTCCTTGTCTTTCTTGCTGCCGATGTATTTAAAAAACCACCTTCTGAAATAATTTTTTCCTTCATATCTAAGGTTCTTATTTTGCTCTCTTAGGGATCTGGCTCCAGCATTTAATCCCACTCTTTCAAATTTTTATCATTTTTATTACAGTAGATAATTGACCTTAGCTCAGGAGCATGCATAATTTTCCATTATCCTCAAAATACCTTCCCCAGACTCAGCCTTTCTGTCATTCTACTGCCTGACCCGCTTCCTGGAGTTATAGCTTAGATAGAGAAGGCTGTCTGCCCTCCAGGGCTCTGCAGATGGCACACACTTACAAAGATCTCAGCTAAATTGAATTCAGAGGGTCAATTTTATTTTCCAAAGTAAAGAGTTCTGGGCTAATTATGCTCGAGGTTGAATTTTGAACTGAGGCCATAAAAGGGAACGGATGATACTTCCAGGCTAGAACTGGACGCTGACGACCTTGCCTCTTACCATTACAGGCCGAGAAGACCTAGGAGCAGAAGAGCTGCGCTCGGCCTCTGTGCGCTGTGGCGACGCTGTCTGGGCTTGCTTAGTGCTGGGACCAGAAGCACAAGTGGGCTCACAGGGCCTGAGCACGGGGGACTCAGGAAATCTGCTCCTAAGTCTGAGATGCAGTCGTCACCTCTACCCTGTGTTTCTTGTATCATAGTAATCATCTTTCAGCCACAAAAATCAGAAAAAGGGCCCAAATGACTCCATAGACTGGTGTCTGAATTGTACCAGTAATCACACTATTGCTTTATCTGTCTCTACATTTTTTTCTAGAATGTTCAAAAGCAAATCTTAGCCAGCATATAGTGTCATTTACAAATGTGTTGCCACTTATCTCCTTCCAAACAATACAAATACAAGAAAAAAATATTCTTTAATATTATTTTATACCCATCTGTATTCCATTTTTTTTTTTTTTTCTGCTGTTTTAAAAATACGCTTCTAGGAGCCAAGGAGATAGCTCAGTGGAATAAGTGCTTGCCTAGCAACCACAAGGTCCTGAGTTTAATCCCTGGTACTGAAAAAAAAATGCTTCTAAGGATGGAGAGATAGCTTGGCGGTCTAAGCACCTGCCTGGAAAGTGGGAGGATTCAGTTTGATCCCTGATACCGCATGCCGAGCTGGCCCCGGGATGCCGTGGGCACCATAACAGCCCCAAAGCTGGACGTGGTGACACAGGCCTGTAATCCCAGCACTGTGGGTGCTGAGACAGGAAGATCACTAGGAGTCCTAGACGCATAGTGAGCCTCTGTACCACCTAAATAAGTAATTCTAAAAAATACTTCTGCGGTTTCTCCCCTGCAGATCAGGATCTAAACAAGCACCATGCATTGCACTCGGTTCATTTATCACTTAGAATTTTGTTAACTACTTTCTCCTTCATTTACATATTACCATTTATTTAACAAGAGAAATGAGTTGGCCTGTAGAATTTGCACATTTCCATTGTGGATTTGGTTGTTTTCATTCAGCTGTTTGTGATGTCCCTCCAAAGCTCTACAGCTTGTAATTTGGAAGGCAGAGTATACAGTGTTATAGTCTAAGAAGATACTTGCATTTTTTCTTCCCTCTTTTCTTTCCTGTCTCCTTCCCTCTCTGTTTCTTTCTTTTCACAAGAATTCTAATCATTCTCAGAAGCTGTGTAGTACCTGACTGCCCTATGCTTAGCAATTGAGTAGGGTTTTAGGATGTACCATCCTGATCCTTCTGTCCTGAAGTTCCCAACTTCTTGGCTCTTATAGTTTTATCCGTTGCTTATTGCTGATAAACACTTGATGCTTTAAGCATTTTTTAGATTCTTCTGTTTTTATTAGTTCTGTCTTTTTTTATAAAATCTTTGGTCCAGGCTGGCCAAATAGCTCAGCGGATTAAAGCACCTGCAAGTAGGCTCAGGGGCTGCAGGTTCAATCCCTGGGCCTGCCATGCCTGCCCAGCCCGCGAGGCATGCTGAGACAGCAATTGAGACTGGGCATGGTGGTGCGCACCTATAATCCCAGCTTGTAGGAGGCTGTAAACAGGGAGATCACTGCGAGTCCAATCTAGTAGTGAGATCCTGAACACCCTGTAGACCCTTCCCTAAAAATATTAAATCTTTGGTCCAATATTTTTTACTTCATTACTGTTAACACACTCCCTATGAATGATTTTTAGCTACTCTTTCTTTGAGGAGGCACAAGTAGAAGTTGAAAATAGACAGGAAAGATATCTCCGTACTTCCTCAATGAGAGGTCACTGCGGACAGAAATTTTGACAAACCTTCCTTTCATTACGGGTCATGTTCCTATTCCTCTAATTTGTTGGAGTTAACAGACAGGCTTACAACACACAAGGTTGGAGCAGCTTTCTGGGTAAGGAGAACCTGAGACATCGCCTTCCTGTTGCCATACTTCTTTAAACCCTCCGTAGTGTATTTTGTCTTAGAAATATGAGTAATTTAAAGCTTACCAAGTTGGTTTTAGAATTCTCTGTGGAATATTTTTTGACCATAGTTGACCACAGGTATGTAAAACTACAAAAAGTAAAACTGGATTAAAGGCAGAATAAAAGGGAGGCCCTAAATAGAAATATTTGGTTCTGCTGTCACTGGCAACTCATACTTAGAGATCCTCGCAGGATATTTGGTGAATTTCTCTCTAGGAAAATACAAATACAGTACTCACCAACACACAAATCCAGCTTACATAGATCTAATGGTGTGCTGGACTGTGTGCTAACTATTTGCTTCACGAACTCAGGCCACCTGACATCCCAGGGTGTGTGCAGAGTGAAGGGGAGGCCACTCTGGAGGGACAGCCTGCTGACCCTGTGGGGATGCTCAGCAATCAGCCTCCCTGCCACATCACGTTCCAAGGATTTTCTTCAGCATGAGTGAATGGTCACGAATAACTAGAATCTGCCTTAATCCAACAGTAGGAATCAGGAACTCCAGAAGGAAAACAAAGGGAAAGGCAAAAAGAGTATTCATGAAAATGGATACCTATGGGCAGCATAAGAAAACTTCAAAACCCACCAATTAATACCCTCAGAGACATGTTTAGAACAGTTTGGAGGCTCTGAAGGAATCAATGTTTGAATAACCAAAAAGAGCTCTTGGCTACAAAACCTGGAGCTTAAGGAGTGATTTCACGTGCCCTTCACTAACTGTTTACAACCGCATGCAAGCTTTGTGCTGGGCAACTCAGGGGATGCCAGGCCTTTCTGGCCACTTATGTCTCCTAAGCACCTGTCTTTTATACTTAGAAGGTGCTTAGGAGGCTGTCAGTATGATGGCGGTTATTTCCGTACTTCACGTGAAGCACTCTAATTTATATAACTTTACATGCATTTCAGACGTTTTTAAGAATGTTGTTTTTATTTATTTATTTATTTTTGTATTTTAGGGAAGGGTCTACAGGGTGTTCAGGGTCTCACTACTAGATCAGACTTGTAGTGATTCTCCTGTTTTCAGCCTCCCAAGAGCTGGGATTACAGGTGCAGGCCACCAAGGAATATTGTTTTTAGAAAGTGCATTTAAGTCATAAAGGTTCTTTTCAATTTTTTTATTTTTTAAGATATTACAAATTAGCATTAAAACAGAAAATATTAAAAGTGATGCAGAATTTCACTTAGCAAAATAATATGAATTTCACAATATTTGTTGTTAATAATAGTGTTATTTTCCAACCAGTTATTCATATTACCAGATATATGCATATAAAATTGAGGAAGAAAGAAAAAAGAAAGAAATGTATAATAAATTAAGGGGAGAAAAAGTACAAATAATCGAAAAAGGAGATAAAACAAATTAAAGCATTAACTGCTCCTTTACATAGATCAGCAGAAATGCATAGTACAGTTGTTCAAACCATCCTGCTTATATGCATAGATATATCTCTTTCTCCCTGTCCTTCTCCTCAACTCAGTAACTCTTTCCTTTTGAATAAATTCATTCCCCTTTACCAGTATCTATGGTACTCTTCAGATTCCATTTTTCTCTTTCAGGTTCTCACACTAAGGAGACAATATGATATTTGCACATGTGGGGCTGATTTATTTCACTTAAGAGTATGTTCTCTAGTTGCATACATTTATTGACAAAAGACTCAAATTTATCCTGCTTTATAGCTGAATAATGCTCCACTGTGTAAAAATACTACCTCTTCTTTATCAGTTCTTGAGGCAATGGACATCTGGGCTGCTCCCAGGATTGGAGCTGGCTCTGTTTGCTTATTCTGTCTCTGTGACTACATATTATGCAGTGCACAAATATGTGTGTAAAACAACATAGAATTTGTTTTCTATGATTTATAAATGTGCCCATAACCTAGACATATTCCTTTGCTTTCTTAAAGTTTTCATTGACATTATATTAATACTTCGCAATAAATTTTTTTGTTGATCAATGTAGCTTTCACAAATGTTTGAAAACTAAAGCAAAGAGCAAAAGAATACTTTTAGCTTAGTTTTGGCTTTTCAAACACGGGGATGCATAGAACAGATCAACGCATGGCTCACATTTTTTTGTTTGTTTGTTTGTTTGTTTGTTTGTTTGCAGAACCAGGGATTGAACTCAGGCCCTTGCGCTCACCAGGCAAGCACTTATTCTACTGAGCTATCTCCCAGCCCCTATGTTTAGAACTACAATATTAGTTCTAACTGCTCTTCAGGTACATTAACCCTAGCATGCTTTTAATTCTCTCTGTGTATAAAGTCATGCGGCATATACTAAGGAATGCAAACCTTAGTCAGAAAACAGTTCTACTTCCAATTGCAACACGTTCTTGTAAACTAACTGCATTGTTCATATGTGCCTTTCAGGTTAGTGCTTGTTGTGATACATTTGCATGTCAAAAGTCAATGAAACATTTATACAGCTCTTTTGTTGAGTACAGTTTATCATTATTCTAGCTGTATCATGAGAAGTTTATCCAAAGGATGTATTTCAGAGCCATGTACATCTATCTAAGATCCTCTCCTCAGTAACCTGAAGTGTCCCAAATACACACAAAAATATTCTAGGGTGCTAGTTGTACTTGGTTAAACTCCTTATGGATCTGTTCAAATTTCCATAGAAGATGAACAACAAAACTGCTCTTGTGTTACACACTTGGTTTTAACCCACTGAGGTGCAATATTGCAAATATTTGAATATTAAAGAGAGAAAGCCAAGGGAATATTCTACACATGAACCACAAGCATCGCTCAACCAACTACTTCCTACTTAGAAAATACTTAGAAATTTAAATAATCATGATAGCTTTCTTTCTTTCTTTCTTTCTTTCTTTCTTTCTTTCTTTCTTTCTTTCTTTCTTTCTTTCTTTTTGAGACAGGATCTCACTAAGCATGTCAGGTGGCCTTGAATTCACTGTGTAACTTAGGCTAGCCTCAAACTCGTGGCAATCTTCCTGAGTCAGCCTCCCAATTGCTGGGATTAAAGGTATGCACCACCAAGCCTCATTGATGATGCATTTTCCCCTTTTAAATTCAGGGGAAAACAAGATAGTATTCACATAAATATATTAAAACAATACTAATACGAAAGCCTTTATTCAAATTTTACCCATTAATGAGCACAGTGCTAAAATACAGCTCTTGTGAATCCTTCTACAATTATTTTGCTCAGACCAGGCAGTCGCACAGCTTCTTTTTCTTATTTCTGAAATGTTTGGAGTGCTTTATCGTACAGCATTTGGATTACTACTCTTCCACATCCCTGAGATTCTTTTCTCTCCCTTGTGATACTAACTTCTCCAATGCATGGCCAGATGTATTTGTGCTCCTGGAATACAGTATTTTAGGAGGTAACCTATATAGAACAATAAAAGAAATGAGCCTTTTTTAGAATGAGAAATGTTTGCTTTAAACCCCAATTCATACTTGGCCGATTGTAAGATATGAAAAGTTCATGCTTAAATTGAGTCTTTGGATTGCCTTTGAAAATGAGAGAAAAAGGCTTCTATTTCTGGCATCGTGCTAGATTGAATCTATTGCATGCTCTTCCAGTTGGAAACAATAAAAATAGATAAATAAAATATTTTCATAAATACCTGTAGAAATACTCACCAAGCTGGTGTGAAACTAAAGAATCCACAAAGGAAAAAATGATGGTGTGAAACTTAGAAATCAGCAGGTAGCCAAAACAGCAATTTTCCCAGCAGTCTCTGCAAAACGCTGGTAGCTTTTAAGCCTAGGTTTGGACATCTGTGCTGGAATAGTGATTGTACATCCTGTGTTTCCAGAGATAGTACTAGTTAACGCTACTTTCCCTGATATAATTATTAATAGTACCCACTTTACTTCTCACAAGTGTCAAGAATGATATGTAGTCACACTAAATATGAGAACCAGGACATAAAGTATTCAACTGTACAAAGGTGGGGATTCTAATAGGAGACTCTTGCAAAAATCTGCATGTCAATGGGCTGCACTTCGTATGTTAGAGTAAATGATAAATAAAGCTACAGAGTAGAAAGGGACAGCATGTAAAACAGCCTGTATTGGCTTTGACACTTGGTAGAGATTGCCCTTGAGTAATCGTAGGCAGTAGCAAGCTTCCATGCAAATGTGTTGTTACTTGCATGTTAAAAAATTGAAGTTCAAGTTCGGAATTGATTTTAAAGTGATTTCCAGATGGGAAGTGTCACTAGACAATTGCACAAGCATATGCAAAATCTCTTTCAGGAAGCATAGCTTTAACCTAGGTTTCAAAGAATTCCCACTGGTAAAATTTGAAAGATAATGAAAAATTCACATAAAGAAAACAACCCACAAAAATACCAACACAAAAGCACAAGGAGAGAAATATATCAAGACTAGAAAATAGAAGAACCAGACTTTCAAGGACTTAAAATATGAGAAATAGCAGGTTCTGATTTTAAATAGGAAGCTCACTTCATTTAAAACAAAGAAAAGCTTGCAGAAATGTGTCACAAAAATGATACTGTAAAAATGATTCAATGTGTTTGAAAAAAATAGACATTTAGAAGTAGTTAATACAGTAAATTGAAATACAAAATTTAGCAGGTGGTAAAACAGTAGACACAGGAAATGGAGATGAAATGAACTGGAAGAAGTGAGATTAGAAAGAACAGTCTGAAATGCAATCCAAAGAGCACCCTTCCCCCACAAAAACTAACCCTAACCCTTCTTGCTCTAAAGCACAGAGCAAGAAGGTTCAATATACATTTGAGTCAATTTTAGAAGACAAAAAGAAAACAAATCAGAGTGAGACATGGGACAGACACAATACTTGAAGGGAAAGCAGCTGACATGACCCAGGATTATTGACAGCTCCCAGGACCCTATGTTTTCTATCCACTAGATACAGGTGGGGTGATTCAAAACAAATTCACAATCGAACACTTTAAATGAAACCAAAGACCACTGAAGACAGATCTTTAAGACAGTGAAAAATGATAAATATCCTATGGGGATGTGTAAAACTGAGGATAGTTTTTAATTGCAAAATGTTAAGTCATTACACAGCAATTTATTATCTTCAGGATGTGTTTGTTTGGTTGGAATTCTCTATCCAGAAAAAGAATATTTTGAAATATACGGGAAATGTGCCCTTTATAGGTTGTCTCAGTTACTATTTACTCTTTGCTGGGTCTAATACCCAGCACTCATAATGAAAGAAGGAAAGTTTATTTAGCTCACAATTAGTGGAGGTTTTAGTCCATATTTTGCTGGCTCCAAGGCAGATGGCAGCAGTTTATGGTAGAAGAAGACAATGAAGAGCAGAAGCGGAGCAGCAGCTGTGGCATCTAGCAGGCCTCTCTCTCTTCTATGCTGACTGCAAAGACTGGAGCTCCTCTGAGAAAGTGGTGGTGGTGACTGCTTTGAAGATCCTAGCTCCTCCGAAGTGGCGCCACTGCATCCATCAAGTTCCTCCAAGGAAATGGTGCTTGAAGATCAGAACTCCTCCTAGGAAGTGGGGCACACAGAAGCCTTCCTCTGAGTTAATTTAGAGTGGGCCTTCCCTGCCCTACGGCAGGACCCCCATTCCCCAGGGCATGCAATTGCCAGGTAGATCCAGCCAAGCTTCTAACATCTCATGTTGATGTGATGTATCAACCACCACATAGGTAAAGAAGAGACAGAAAGTCTACCACTCACAGACTTTCATACCAGAAAATTCTAAGAAATCAATTCAAGAGCAGTGACTCATCCACATGGCTGACACTGACAAAGGTTCTACAATCTGAGGTACAGGATCTCAGAATAAATCCTGAGGGCATTTCACTGACCTTCTCAGACCAAAAAGCTACAACTCTTGTTGCACAGGTCCTGCTTTACCTTGGTCTTAACCATCCAGT
>NW_004524615.1:15132462-15134628 GCF_000260255.1 Octodon degus
CATCATTTCCAGAACAGATGTTGTAAAACTGTCAGAAGAATCTGAACAAGCCATTGATTGGTGCCAGGAGAATACTTCTATTAATTTATTTCTTTTTTGTTCTGACCTAGGTATTAAATGACTGTCATTATTGGTATCATCTCCTGTGTGTAATCAAGTTAATTCACTTCATCAAATATTTTTCTACAATAAGACATTACTTGTATTATTTTCCCTCAGCTCAGGGAAAAGCTTAGATTTATAGAATATTAACGTGGAAGGAGCCCTAAGGGACTGTGGAGTTGGCCTCTAATTTTACAGGTGGGGAAATTACTGGCAAATCTTTCACAGCATGAGCAGATGCAGGGATCTGAGATGAGGAAAGATGGTATTTCTTTTCTATTTCTTTTGATAAATTTCTTTATCAACTCTAGTGACCCAGTTTCCTCAGAATTCTGTTTCTTTCACCATTTCTTTTCAATTCTGTCCTTTTCTTTCAATTTTGGCATCCATGTAAGCATGAGACTTCCTGCTTTATATCCCCAAAGTTTCATTTTTGTGGTGCCAATACAGAGTGAAGTCTTTCACTGGGGACAAGCTGGAGTAAGGACATGCCAAGGTGGTGTCTCATAAGAAGAATATTAGATTTCTTTTTTTTGTTGTTGTTGTTTGCTTTTGTACATGTCTTTCGACCAAATATGGCAACTCCTACCTTCTAGAAATTTCCACTGTAATCTCTGTATCTTCAGCAGACCTCCCAGTTAACCTTTTCTGTTTTCTGCCAAGGTCTGTGCCAATATTAGGGGTCACAGTTCTTTAATATGCCTCTATGTTGAACTGCGAATATAGCTCAGTGGCATAGCACCCACCTGGCAAGTGTGAATGCATGGGCCTGATTCCCAGCACTAAAAAAGAAAAAAAAATTAAAAATTCGAGCAGAATATTCTTGGCCAGGGAGATAGACCAGTGACATATGTGCCTGGCTGGCAAATGTAAGGTACCGAGTTCGGTCCCTAGTCTGAAAAAAAAAAAAAAAATAAATGTCTCTGTGTTGTTCTTAGTTCCTCACTCCCTGAGGCCTTAATTTCTATTAGTTTCAGATTTTTAGTGCATTTTCCTAATTAAAAATAAATCTTTTTTCCCCATAATTTTATTGAGAAACAAATAGCTATAAGACAGTTTCAAAACATTAGTAGGACAGTTTCAATAATTAATACATTGCATATTGTTGTCTTAGTGGTTATTCATTGTACAAGATGCAGACATGATATCCTATTTACAAACACTATTAGAACAAATCTTTCTATTCACTGAATTAAGAGAATGGAGCTGTATATTTATCCTATTTTGAATATACAGATACAAAATGGTCATTCATTTGTATCCCCTTTTTTTGTTTAGTTTTGTCATTTAAATATTATAGGTGTGTGATTCAGCAAAATATTCCAAAATAGTCCAGTAATCCATAATAGTAATGGGTTTTCCATAGGACTGGCAATGTCAGAAGTTGTTGACTTGAGCCTTTTAAAGCTCAGCATATTAATATTAATATGCTTTACTTTTTATACTTTGTTTTTATCCTTTTTTGCTGGATGGTTAATATAAAGATAAAGCAAGACCTATACAACAAGAAATGTAGCTTTTGTATATCACAAAGTCAGTCAAATCCCCTCAGGATTTATTCTGAAACCCTGTACCACAGTTTGTAGGTCCTTTGTCAGTGTCAGCCATGCGAATGAGTTATGGCCATTGCTTGACACATTTCCTCTTTGTGAAAGCCTGAGAAAATGGTTTCTCTCCATGTGACTCTCCTTAGGCACACTCTACATCATCAGTCACTTTCCTCTTTGGCCCCATAATCTCCTTGATCAGAAAATTTGGGACACAACTGATAGAGATTCTCCTATGTCCTGAGTCTTCACTGACCTTGAAAGGCTAGGGCTAAAGTTTTGGCTGTCCTTGCAGCCCTCTTTTTCCTCTAAGTTTTGGTCTGCAAACTTAAGTTGTTAACCCTCCAGAAGAGAAGCTTACTGTTATTACCCTACAACCTCGGCTATTGAACTTAACATCACTATCTGAGTATCAATCATCTTAGGCATAACATGGAACAGGTATTTTTCATCAAGTATTGATATGTTAAACTTTAAGTCCCTACAGAATATGAAGAAAAAACATTAAAAAATTAAA
>NW_004524615.1:15134728-15148635 GCF_000260255.1 Octodon degus
GAGACAAAAAGAAGCAGGGTGCCAGGATGCTTGTAATTATCTAAGTAAATAAGCAAACAGAACTGCACAAAATAGTAAGGATGATGCCTAACACCAGTTAAAACACAAGGCGAACCTGAAACACTATGCTGTTAGCATGTACTTTGGGAGACCTAATGCTGTAATCAATGAAAGAAGATCTGATGCAGGAATTAATTAAGAAGATCTTTGTGTTGCTTAGGAGAAAAATCTCATTAAATGGCTTTAGGGTGGGTCAAATTTTAGTGTGCAAATATTAAGGATTTTAAAATCTCTAAAAGAATAGAATCAAAGAATTAAAATCTAAGGTAATACAAACAAAGGAATGGAATAAGAAAAAGAAAAAAAGGAGGGGTAACATAGCACTTGGGGAGCTAGGTATTGATATCATTTATTTTCAGGTAAACAAGAGTGTTGGTACACTAATAAGTAAGAAAACAAATGAATTAGACAAAAAAGTCTTTTCATAGGCCAGTGTTGAGAATCTGTCATGAATGAAGGATTATGATTAATCTACTTCTGTTCACCCAAGTCATAGAAGATAAACAAACAAAAATCATTTAATCCAAATGAAATCAAGAAAGAAGGGAGGGAGAAATATGAAAAGGGAATAAGCACAAGTCATAAAGTAAAATGGAAGGTAAATGCAAATACTACTAATCATGGTAAACATGAGGGGCTAAGTAGCCCAGTTTTCAGAAAATTGTTTCAGACTATACTTAGAGTAGTATAACCTATGTTTTCTTTTAAAAAGAGATATATTTCAGACATATTTTTAGATTTTTGTCTACAGATATGTAGGCACATCTAAAATATAAAAAACAATTTGCTGATTTATAAGGGTATTTTAAAATGATACCTTAAACTATAATAACAAAAGAAATAGAAATTTCACATGTTTCAGTAACAAAACACTAATTCCAAATGAAAATGTAAGTAACTTATATAAAACATTCAAAAGCAGGTTATTTCATTCATTCAAAAACTATTATGAATAAAAAATATGAATAAGCTAGCTTGGATAAAAGCAAGCAAGTAAGAAAAAAGGGGAGGGAGGGAGAGAGAGAGAGAGAGAGAGAGAGAGAGAGAGAGAGAGAGAGAGAGAGAGAGAAGAAAAAGAACACTAGAAGAAGCTGGCCTCACTTATAGATACAAATATAAAACATTCCTCTGAAGCAAAATAAATTCAATAATGCATCTAGATAATTTAACACAGTAAGATGGATTCAACTCCTAGAATTAAAGACTGGATTGATATTTCAAAATAAATTTATATAATTTTCCTTACTATGGAACTAAAAAAGAAAATAGCATAAGACTTTCAATGAATATGGAAAATTTCAATTAATTCAACTTAACATTGGCGATACAAACTTTTAGTAAACTAGAAATAGAAGCAAACTTCCTCTACTTGTGTATCTACTGAGGTACTTATAACAAATATAAAACTTATGGTTAAATGTCAGAAGCCGTTCCTTACTATCAGAGTCAGAATGATGGGGTTTACCTATGCTATGTTCACTCAACATTGTACAGATTTTCTTACTCAGAGGCCAGTAAACCATGGGCCATCAACCAAATTCAGTCTACTGCCTGTTTCTGTAAACCCTTTGAGGAAAATAAACAGACAAGCACAATCATCAAAACCAAACAATAAAGAATACTTCTGATTCATGAAAATAACCTAAAATTTGGACTTGAGTGTCCACCAGTGCAGCTGAATTTGAGCATGCATCACCTAGAGCTGTTCTGAGGCGGTAAGTGCAGACCACCCAGAGGCTGCTGTGTGGGCCACAGAACATCGCTGACCCTTGATGGGAAGGACTCGCTGAGCTCTGCTTTGGTGGACAGAAAAACAGTAATTAGCTAATAATCATAAGTATGAGAAATTTTGTTTGGTTAGATTTATCAAAATATAATTTGTGTACAGTAAAATCGATTAATTTTCAATATAAAATTCATTGTGTTTTGAAGAACTGGCACAGCTGTGTGAACCTCGCCACAGTATTGAGATAGAACATCTTTTGTCTTTCCCCCAAATTCCCACTTGTACGTTTCTGTAAATTCTCATGGGTCACCTCCATCCTTCAGAGCCGGATTGCTTTTTCATTCTTTAAAATTTCTTATCAATGGAATGATAACTCTGACATCTTTATTCTTATTTCTTTCATTTACCATACTGCTCTCGCAATTTATTAACCTTTTCTCTTCATTAACGGTTCTTCACTTTTTCATTGATGTTTAATACTCAATTTGTGTAGAAATTCATTTGTGCAGAGAAGTCTGTAATTTTTCCGTATGAAGACTCCTAAGCAGTTTCCCCCCTTCTTTTTTACTATAGTACTGTGTATAAAGTTCCTGTGCACATTTAGGCACAGAACTTTGTGTGGATGCATGCTTTATTTTCCCTGACATAAACACTTAGAAGCTGATTTACGTAGTACAGATGTGTTTAATTTTTATTAGAAGTTATCAGACTTTCCCAAAGTGGCCCTCTCCAGTTGCTCCATATATTTGCCAGTATGTGGTATTGTATATTTTTAAAAATTTGGCCCTTGTAGTGTTGTTAGTGGTGTCAGACAGTGAAGGAGCATGACTTGAACAGAATTTGGGTCTTGAGCCATTGAGAAGGCAAAAGCTACTCTCTGGGCGAGGAACGTCATAATTTGAAGTTTCTCGATAAATAATATTTTTGCACCTTTCTAAAGAAGGTATATTTTGCTATTTGTGTACCTTCTTTTGTAAAACTTGATCAGTTCTAAGTGCCTCATATATCTTTTATTACTGATTTGTAAATGTTCTCTGTAATTCTGGATATAAGTCCTTTGTTATAAATATATTTTGCAAATATTTTCTGCCAGTTTATGACTTGAATCTTCATTTGTTCTTTTATTTTTATATAATTCATAGGTGTGGTTTGGGTTTTTTAGCCCTATAAGACATCTTTACTTAGTCAATGATTACAAAGAATTTTTGCTACATATTCTTCTAGATGTTTCATTTTATCTTATATTTAATTATACTTAACTAGCTTTCAAATTTCATGATCCATTTCAGTTAATTTTTATGTATGGTGTGAGATAAAGGTCAAGGTTCCTTATTTGGCATATGAATATCACATTTTTACAGCAAAAATTAATGAATACACTACCTGTCACTTAGTCATTTTTGTCAAAAATTAATTGTCCATACAGAGCTATTTCTCAACTGTCTATTCTGTCCTCAAATAGTTTAATGTATCTACCTTTAGTTCAATAATACAGTCTTATTAATATAGTCTTATAGAAAGTCTTGAAATTATGCTGCTCTTTGTTCTACTTTGTTCTTCATTTTCAAATGAAAATGAAAAATTTTTTATTTTGGCTTCTTTAGTTAACTCCCATATAAATGTTAGCATGATATTGTTAATTTCTCCAAACATGTCCTTAACATCTTGGCTGAGATTATGCTTTATAAATGCTTGAGAAGGATTAACAACCTAAGGATACGAAGCCTTCCCATTTGTGGACACAGCACATCTTTCCATCTATTTAAATCTTTACTTTCTGTAGGAAGTTTATTTGTAATTTTTACGATGCACATCCATTACTTGCTTCTAGCTGGAACTTAAAGTGACAATAAATGAGACTGAAAAGGAAGAACAAAACAAGATACAAAGGCAGAAATAACCAAGAGGTAGTTAAAGAACATAACTAGGCAAGGGAGATCCAGGTCTATTACAAAGCGGCAGGGATCACAGTGAGACACTGCTGGGGCAGGGATAGGAAAATAAAACAGTAGACTAGTAAGAGAAAGCCTGGAAACGGAGGCTTGGATATTTGGAAATTTGCTTTGTAACAGAGTCATCACTGTGGGCATGTGTGGAGGAGACTGATTGATTGACAAATAGTGCTGGGAGAGTTGACAATTTGTATAGAAGTACAGACTCCCTTATCATACTATCACAAAACTAGTTTTGGGAAGATTAGTAACCTAAATTGATCAACAATTTACAAAAAAGTTTGGTGCCATACACTTGTTAAAAATATTAACTTTGCAATTTTGATGTTGCAACATAATAAAGATGGTTGTAGGTGTTCATGATTAGAAGGCACCTCTTCTCTGGGGTGGGAGTGGGGCTATCAGGAATTGAACTCAGGACCTTGCACTTGCCAGGCAGGGCCTGAGCTGCTGAGCTATACCCCTGGCCCAGAGCATAGCTTTTGATTTCACAATGGCTCAAGGTCCAAATTCTTTTCAAGTCATTCTCCTTCACTGCCCAGAGCTTCCAGGTCTTATTTTTAATCATCTTCTCTCCAACCATCTTTCTCCTATTCCTCTGGAAATTGTTGGTCACTGTTGTCTCTATTAGGTCTAGTTGGAGATGCTTATTACCTGGCTGTTTAGGAGCAAGCAGACAAGTTATCCGGCTTTAATTCTCAGTCCTAATATAGATTGAAGATACATGGACTATAAAACCTCATTTGAAACACAAGGAAAGTAGAGAAGCCAGCAGATATATGAATTTTCAAACTTGGCTATGCCAGCCGCAGGAAATACCCTGCTCCTATTCCTTTGCTGTGTAGAAATTTGTTTGCACAGACTCAGTTTTACTTGCTAAGAAGAACGTCCTTCCCACTGCTCTGCACTTTCCAGGAGGCTCTTCTTGCTTTTTCTCCCATAAGGCCATGGTGCTAAGCTTCAGCGAGTACCTGGAATCTCTTCTAGGGCTCATTCCAACACGCTGTGGGGCCCTGACCCTGGAGTTTTGATGCAGTAAATCTAGGAAATTTGCAATTCTCATAAGCCTACTGGTTCGGAGATCGCACTCTGAGAACCCTACTGCCTATGGTACCCCGTGAAATGGGCTTCAGGGTGTGTGTCCTTCTTAAGGAAAAAGTCTTTACTGTCATCTTCTTGCTAGGGCAAGTTTGGAGGCATGAGTGTTATTTTATAATTGTGGGCTTTTACAAATCAGGTTTCAGTTTATTTAGCAACACAATCCCTATAAAAACTCAGTAGACCTCTCCTCTATTAGCTTTCAGTAAACCCAATGTTTGAATAATCACATTAATTCTTCACTAGTCTTATTTTTATCTCACTCAGATCTTTGCTTTTTGCTCTCCAGGTCCAGCTGTTGTCTCTCTGGATGCAATCGTGGTACCTTGAGGCCATCTCAAAATATAACCTTGATTTGATCTCGGCCACAGCCAAATCCTTCTGTGTAACTGAGAATTCCTGATGGGCCTTTGTTGCTGGAAGTACTTTTTCATTCTAACTCTTAATCCATAAAAATGGCTTTGCAAATCCTTGATTCTTAAGCTTCTGCACTGGCTCCTTGTCCTCCCACCCGCACTTGCAGACCATCATTTCTCCTTGTACTCATCTTATCTCATGGATGTGAGTCGTGAGTGAAAACCAGTGCACACTCCCACTGGTAGCACATTTAAACAACTTCTTGTGCCTTCCTTTCCTTATACTGTGTGTCTGCTTTCAAACTATAGTAGGCAACAGCTTATGTTACTACATAATAGAGCTCTTGTTGACTTTTTTTTTCCTGACTCTCTGTTACCCAACTACTAGGTCAACGTCACAAATTTTAGAATTTGTTAAGATAGACTCTCACTTTCGGATTTCAATTTCCATATTTTCATAAATGGTGAGACAAAATATCCCCTCCCATCCTAGTTTCAAACACAGTAGAAAGGTTTTCCTTGTGCAAGTGACTATTAGTGGTTGGCAGGAGTCTTACTTCAGCTTTATATAAGAAGTTATCTCAGATTGATGGCTTATGGGCAACAGATTTGCATTCCTCCCAGTTCTGAAAGGCAGAAGTCTTGAGATGAGAGTATGGGCAGTCTGATTCTGGGACAGATTCTTCCTGCTTCATACACTGCCATAATCTTACTGGCACCTCTCAGGAATGTCTTTCACTAGGTCACTAATCTCATTCATGAGCTTTCTGCCTTCATGACTAATCAACTCCTCCAGCCCCCTCTGAAAATGCCATTATATTGGGAGTCAGAATTTAGCACATGAATTTTTAGGGACACAAACATTCCATCAATACTCACTTTTTACCTACATGTAGTGATTCAAGCATCTAAATTCTTTCTAATTATAACAACATTCCATCCTAGAATCTCAGAGTCCCTGCATCTTAGTAGGGGAGGGAGGAGAGAAGAAAGCAAGTGATTCTTATACGAAGGCTACTCCATTTCTACTCATACTGCATTGACAAGAAATAGCTCCATGGCCCCACCTAGCTGTAAGAAGGTTAGCTAATTACTGAGGAGCAGTTTCTGACAACTCTATGTTCTGGAGGGGGCAGGGACTGGTGTCTCAAATATAAGACTGTAGTGTAACACTTCAGAAGACAATGGAGATGATTTTTAAGAACCTGAGAAAGAAAAGATATTTGTTTAAAAAAGACAAACCACAATAAATATGAAGTAGGAATAATTGATACATAGAACTACCCTAAAACATTTGGAGCTTCTGATTATCAGATGACACCATTTAAAAAGCAAAATGATAAGTTTCAAACTGGGAGGAGATACTCGCAACATTAACAGCTGACCCTGCTCGTCAGGACTCTGCAAAAGCTCCTACAAATAATGAAAAAATCAGAAACAGTTCAGAAGAATCAATATGTAAACATACGTAAATATATGAAAATTGCTCAAACTTATTAGCATTCATGGAAATGCAAAAGCAAGCATCTTCCAGGTCGGTGGATGTTGAAAGGAGGGGTGACTTGCAGCCCTGGTAAGCAGGCTGAGGTTAGGGAAGGTCATTTGCAAACCAGCTCTTAGAACAGTGGGATGTTCCATCATATAGGTGGTAGAGTGCAAGAGTATTTAGTTTTATTCTTTAAACTACACTTGCATGTGCTGTTCCACAATATAAATATTTAGGACATAATCTTTTGCACATGTAATGTTAAACTATGGAACAGCTGGTCTTGGAGGGCCACACTGTACCCTCACTAGAGACACATCAGGGCACCTGATGCTGCTTTGCATCCTGCCACCCTATGTGGCACTGCTCCTTCCTCCCCTCTACAAATCCGCAAAGGATACCATAACTCCTATTAGTATGAAATACTAATATTAACATGAAATAGCAGTTTTGAACAGGTGCGTCTTACCATTTCAGTCATTTTTTAGAATTAATTTTATGGGTACATTTTAGATATGCATAATGTTTGCAGCATAAATAGCCAGCAGAGTCCACCAGGTTAGCGTAAAGGCAACACAGCATGAAATTGACTTATTGTGTGTGGATTCAGGCAGAGAGCGCAGTAAGACCTTCTGCCCCAGACAAAGAGATGAGGGTCTCTTTTTATAGGGATGAGCAGAAGGCAGGGACATTAGGTGGGAAGATCAACCAACATCTGTAGTTAAAGTTTTCTGGCAGCATTGCCTCTCAGTGGGCTGAGTCCTTTGAATCACTCCATGTAGACTTTTGGGTGTCTCTAGATGTCTCCAGGACCTGAAAAATTCCTTGTGCCTTCTCATCTCCTTGCCTGTGTTTGCCAGAGTGCTGAGCTGAGCTCCCTGCAGAGTTGTGCTTCTGCTGGGGGCTGGGAGAGTCAGGCCACGATGGAGCCTTAAGATGGCACTATTCGTCAAGGGAGTTTGTACCTGTTCATGATATAGCTTGACTCTTCTTTTTGGTTTTCCCATTCCCTTTCCTTCCCTCCAATCCCTCTTGCATTTCATTCTCTGGAGCGTTTCTAAGAACAGGAGGCACAGCAGACCTGGGCAATCTCTCCATCCTTCCATCTGCACCTCGGGAGGAAGCAAACCTTCTGTTTGTGTCAGAGGGGTTAATTAACAAGAGTCAGTGTTGCTTCTAATAATTGCTATGCATCAAGATTTTCAGAAGGCAGTGAGTACCCAGCAGTTGTCCCAAAATAAACCTGCCTCTGACCATGTAGCCACAGCTGTTCCCTCTCAGGAGGGGTTTGCAAATCACCTTGGCTTCTCTGAAGCCTGACGAATGAGTGTCACCCAATTCCCCTGGAGTGTGAGGGGCTTGGAAGCAGGAGGAAAGGCCTATAAAATGCCGGATGGGGATGGATTTCTCCAGTGGCCTCCTCTCTAATAGGACTGATTTTTCTTTTCTCAGAGGAGTCCATTTCCAAACCTCTTCTCCAGGAGGCAGAATTTAGGGAAAACATAGGTTCTTCCTTGCTAACTTTCAAATGGAAATAGCTGCTTCTGGTAGCGAATTATGAAATGTAACCCAGAGGAGCACAACTTCAAACAGCGCTGTGCTGGAGCACTCAAGGAAGGAGGTTCGAAAGACAAAGCAAACCTTTGAGCCTGTCTTAGTGGAAGTAGCCGTGAAGTCGTCCCGGAGACCCCCTCCACCCTTAAACGCGCTGCTGAAATCACTTCAAATGCTGCACAGAGAGTGGAAGCCCCTGCTCTTCCCCACCTCAGGCAAAATTTATCGCCTAATTGTACATTTTTTGGATGTAAATTGCAGAAACAGAGCAACCACTAGAGGTCACACAAAACCTTATCAGAAATAAAAATGCCTCGGAGAAAAGCATCTATATCTGAAAGAAAGGAAGCTGGAAAAGCTGTCCTAGCCAAATACAGGCCACGAGAGCCTGCGTGATGTACAGCGTCCTTCTGTGAAATGCGACGCTCCTGTCGGAACATGAATTAAACTAGCCAATTTAGCAAATGTACCGATAGGTTCTGGCCCTAGTACGAATTGTTAGGTTATTATGGTGGTCATCTAACATGGCTGAGGCCCTTAGAACAACAGCTTATCTTCCAAGAGACCACCTTTTCCCTCCTTCCCCTACCCAGCGCTGGATGCAATTTCCTTTCGCTCTTCCCGCTGTTGCAGGAGACCCCAGTCAGCTTCTCCGGTGTCTCTACACATCCCCTCAAACTCCACCCTTGGCCAAAGACCATAAAATCCTCAACCTCGCATTGCCTCAGATCACAGAATCTCCTACCTTCCCTTGGATTCTCTCCGTGTCCTCAAAGATAATAAATCCCTCCTTTTCCCTTTACTTCTGCTTCTGGGCTGCACTGCCCCTGAAAAACTGAACATTTGCATATCTTCTCACCAATGTAGAACAGTCCGTACATTGTAGATCAGACTGCAAACATCACGTTTTAAAAATAATTCTTAAGCATAAAGGGTCTTTTACAAAAAGTAATGTGGTAATTATTAAAGATTACACTCCATAGTACCACCATTTTTCAAACCTTTTCCCCCTTTTTTTAAAATTAATTTTTATTAGTGCATGTTTTCAGTACAGAATTATATTTGTTATGTATTTCAATTTTCCTTTCTCTTTCCCGCCATTCTCCACTTTCATCAGCATGAGATTCATTTATTTATCTTCAAAGGCCCCATAAAGTTAATTTGAATGCCAAAAGTAACAGCCATACTAAAAGGCCAAAAACATAAAACACTTAAGACAACAATTTGCAATCCAGCATGGACAATATGTGTGAAAGTCTATCTTTTCTTTCTTTCTTTCTTTCTTTCTTTCTTTTTTTTTTTAGTAGGTGTCTACAGGGTCTCATTACACAGATCAGACTCATAGTGATCCTCCTGTTTTCAGCCCCCCAAGCACTGGGATTACAGGTACGCCCCACCACACCCAGTCTTAGTCACTGGCGGGGCTGGCAGGGCATGTGGTGCCTGGGATTCAACCCTGGTCTCTGCGTTAGTTTACTGAACTACCTGGCCTTCCCTAAAAGTGTATCTTGATTTTTCATAACAGTAACTTTCTCATCTTGAAAAGATGTCAAGGGGATCAGAATCAGAAAAGATGGCAAGGGAGTTGTATGGAGACCGCATCTGGGAAATAGCAAAATCCTCCGTCATGAATCCTGTGGTGCTCTGCACCTGTGGGGAGCTATGGTAAGGGCCTGATGACTAGCTGAGTCTTCAAGTGATCATTTCTGCTCCTGTTTGCATTGTAGGAGGGAGTTTTAAGTGGGGGATGTTTATCGTGAGTCTCTGTGTGTTTTTTTCTCCAGAAGGAAATACGTGCATATCGGCTTTGGGGTCCTGCTTCATGACGAAAACGAATTGCTGGGCCATGCAAGAGCTTTCTTCGCCAATGACATTCCCTCTGTGTTTGCTGAAGTGTAAATATATCTCCATATGACCAAAATCACTGTAAGGCACAAGCTAACTCTAATAAGCATTGATGCAGAAAGAAAAAATAACCTACCCTGAGGCTGCACCTGCCTGGAAAAAGGATAGAGCACAGTATACGGGATTGGAAGGAGATGCTGGGGAATTTTTTGTTTATTCCAAACCACAGTCATTAGTTTTAAATCTTCAGAAAGAATGAAAGTCAAGAGAGAAATTGTCAGGAGCAGATAGGAAATTATCTTCTGAGTTATTTGGTTAAATGGAGCTTGTGGAAAATTAGAAGGAAAAACAAGAATAAGAAATGAACCACAAAAGAAAAAAAGTTACAATAGGATGATCAGAAAATTCAACATTGAGATTGCTGATGTATTTTGTCTTGGGGAATAGGATCACAGATGCAGAAGAGGTGGAACTGGAGGCTTTTAGATGTGACTTTCTCTTCAGCAGAAGGTATAGTTTTCAGACCACAGGGTTCAGTAGACTCTCTATGCAGTATTTTGGGTGGTAGAGGAATAGTAAGGTACAGAAACCAGAAGGATTGAATCCCTTCTTTCAAAACCAGTTCATGTGCTTAATTCTTTTCTGTGTGCTTGGCTTGCAGCGCACTACAGCAAAGGGAAACATTTTAAATCAGAGTTAACTGGAAGCACCCTTGGCCAAAGACCCATTAAACTATGCAATAATGATGTCTGTAATGAGTGTGGTCATGGTGACCAGGACAGCAGGCTCTTTATAGTGAATGCTTTACATATATTAAGGTGCTTATTCCTTATAAAAACCCCTGAATTAGAAACTATCATGATCCCATTTTACAGGTGGAACTAAAGTGGGAGAGGAGAGGGAATTCATTCTAGACCATGCATTCATTTGAATATATAGCAAAGTGGAATTAAACTCATGGTTTGCTTCAGGATCTAGAATTTTTATTTTTGACTGAGCTGCTTCTCTAAACTCATAAGTATGCTTTTAAAAAGCACTTTTCTTTTTTAAGTCTATTAGTGTTTGCTGCTGTGTAGGTGATAGTTTGAAAAACCTTTGGCTTTCAGGTGTCCCAAGCCAGCTGACGTGGGTCCTTATCTGGGACATACCATAGAAGCCCAACCAGATGTAGATGTCGGCTCTTGTGTGCACAGCATACCATCCACATTGTGTGTCCTAAGATACACAGCCATATCTTGAATACTTAACTTAAAGGGATGTGCCTTTATGACAATGTCTCAGAGAAAAACCACCCTTGGTTTGTAAATTCTCATTACCTGGATGGACATGTTTAGAGCAATACAAAGAAGGAAGATTCATTTACTGGTGTCACTAACTCAGCATCTCATTCCCTTTGCTATCTCCTCTGCATTTCCACTCTGTTTCTTACTTTTCTAGACCTTTGCTCATGCTAAATAATACAAAATTTGTTCTCACCAAGAAGTTTAAAACCTTTAGTAGGACTGATGTCAGACAGTGTTGGACAACCCAGCAAGAGGTGAGTGGGCAAGCAATTTAGCTACATCTGTATTTATTGCAGATCTTTCACACTACTGTCCAAGCTCCACCTCCTGTCAGATCAGTGGCTACATTAGATTATCTTAGAGACTGGATTCCTGCTGAGACCTGTACATGTGAGGGTTCCAGTTCGCATGCTCCTTATGCGAATGTAATTCCTGGTGATCTGAAGTGGAGCTGAGACAGTGATGCTAGCGCTGGAGGGTAGCTGCAAATAAATGAACATTAATGGAGAGACTTGCTTGCACAGCAACCATAAAAAAATAGTTGTTTACAGACTCATACCAAAACCTTACCAGTTAGTTGCTGGTGACAGTTATGCTGTATCTGGGGGGAGTGAGTTGATATATTTAATTGTACAGCTACACCTGCTGGCAGGCTTGAAATCACAATCTGGTGTTTGTTTTAGTCTTCACATGGCTTACCCATTATTTTCTTGAGCACTTGGGTCTGTGCCCCTTCCCATCACTGTGGAGAAGTTGTTTTCCACTAAGCTGGTACACAGGGACAGAATCGTTGGGGTCTCATGTTCTATGGGGCAAAATGTGAAGTGTACATGAAGCACATCATTCTGAAACCCATATCTGTTTATAGAAAATACTTGTGTAGTTGCCTGAGTTGCAAGCTTACCTAGTTTCTTTCTTTTTGAAACATTCTCTTCACTGGAAAGAATGACTGGTATACTGTAGTTATTGATCCTTCATCATTTGCCAAACATTTTCTGCAAATCACCAGAGCTCATTTCTTGTTAGTTCAAGGGACATATTGTCCAATTCTTGTTTTCAATGATAATGTTAAAGGTTTTTTATTTGTTTGTTTGTTTTGTCTTTGTGAGATAGGTTCTCACTATGCGATTCGGGCTGGCCTTGAGCACACTTTGTGTTCCAGGCTGGTCTCAAATGCACAATGACCTTTGTGCCTCAGTCTTAAAGTTAAAGTTTTTATGTGAAAAGTAGAATGAAGTTTAACAACTTCATGCTTCTTAAAGTTTTGATGAAATATGAAGTAATGTTAATGTGTTTTTTTTTTTTTTTTGGTATTGAACTAATGAGATATGTTAACATTAGGAAACCACATAATTTGGTGAAACAATATTTATGTGACCAATGCATCATGTAACGACATGAAAAATTTTAACTTAAAATAAATTTATATAGTTCCAGATTCAACTTTCAAATTCATCTTTAAGAAACTATCATTCATTGAGTTTTGCTGTAGTATCAAGGAATAATGTCTGAAATTTTCCTTAAGTCATACTTGTATCTTTTCAACTGTGGACCTCAGTGGGAATGGTCAGTTCTTTACATATTTCAACCAAAGCAACACATCCAAACAGATTTAACTGGAGCCATTTGTATTCTAACATACATATGTTAAAGGGATTTGCAAAACCTGTGAAACTTTTCATTAATATTTTATGTTTTGTCTTGGGGACTACCCACTTGGGCTCCCCTCCTTTCCATTTCTCAGACAGGAGCTTTCTTTCCCTCAATAAATATATTCTGCTCATAAAAAAATATTTCATGTTTTGGCAAATGAAATTATTTTTCAACAAGTACATATAATTAGCATTATTTGTTACACACTTATAATGGTCATTTAAAATAAATGAATAAATAAAACTTTTAACAATTCCATTTCAATCTCCAATATGATTTATCTACAATAATCAAAGCTATTTTTGTCCTCACTATTTCTTTGTGAGGATAAATTGGTCCAAAGTATGGAAATTTTACAAATTTTTGCTTCAGACTTCTGGCCTTAGTGGCTATGAGATGCATGATACTCATGAAATGGTTATTCTTAGTAGTGCAAATATTATAGGATTGGAATCAAGGACTAAATCTGGTCACATCTCACCCATTTACTCTCTGTGTGATCTTAGCTGAAAGACAGCATTTCTCCCAATCCTTTCACTAAGGTGAGCATAATTACCTCTCAGAGCACCAGAGAAAACTTGTGTGAGTTGCCCCCAGTAACATGCCTTCTCCAGTGTTTGGAATGGCGGGAGGCCATAAATGCACAGAACCTCTCTTCTGCTTCCCCAGGCGCCTATGTTCACCCTGCTATTGCATCCTATTTTCTCTAGTATCTTATTTTTCTTCCAATGTAGTGAGGGAAAAAAAAAACTTGCTTACTTTTATACTCTCTCCAAATCCTTCTTTGTGAAAAGAATCTTCTAACCAAAATAATAGCTGATATTTTTTGAGTGTTTTCCATGTGTCAAGCAGAGGTTGGTCTAACGCTTTGTGTTAATTCATTTAATCTCCACA
>NW_004524615.1:15151623-15166589 GCF_000260255.1 Octodon degus
TGCCTTCATTCACCACACCCTTCTTTTTTAAACAAACATCTACCCAAGAGACAGCACAGCAGCAACCAGCATGTCATGACAAGCAACATGTATTCAGAAGACCAGAATGACAGGCACTCCAAGCATGACCCTGCTATTACAACTTGCCATCTTCAGGGCAGTTGCTTAGTTCACAGGTATCAGTATATATAGTTAGTCAGGGTGAGAATTCTACCAATTAACTGCTAGCTTCAAAAACCTGAAGAGTTTGCCTTACCCATCTTGTACATATAAATGTATGGCTTTGCCCCTGTCATGTTTCCTAGCTTTTTTTGTGCTCTCTCTTTATTGTCTAATCCTCAAGTTCTCTCTTTCCTTTTAATTGTATTATACCTTTCTATTTGTATTTCTTCTTTTGAGTTCTTATACCAGGGAGACTATATGATATTTACACATGTGGGTCTGGTTTATTTCACTTATGAGTATATCTTCAAGTGACATCCACTTAAATATAAAGGCTTTAAGTTTGTCATTCTTTATAGCTGAGTAATACTCCATTGTATAAAAATATCACATCTTTTTCATCCATTCCTCAGGTGATGGGCATCTTGGTTGTTTCCAAGATTTGGCTATCACAAATTGTGCTGCTAAAAACAAAGGTACACATATGTCACTATGATATGATGTTTTCAGATCCTCTTGAATGGCCAGTGAGGTAGGACATATTTTTCATGTACTTATTTGCCTCTTGTATCTCTTCCTCTGAGAAGTGTGTGTTCATCTTGGATGCCCATTTTTGGATTGGATCTTTAAATTTTGGGGCCCTAATATTTTTTAGATCTTTATAAATTCTAGATAGACTTTTGTCTGAGTACTTATTAGTCAAGATTGTTTCCATATTTGTGAGTTGTCTTTTCACTCTGTTGGTAATACTTTTGATGTGAAGAAACATCTCAGTAACAGGCGGTCCCATGGGGCCAGGGAGATACCTCAGTAGAATAAGCACTCGCCTGGAAAGCACAAAGGCCTGAGTTCAATCCCTGGTTCTGCCAAAAAGGGAGGTCCCAGTTGTTAATTCTTTTGAGTATTTCCATGCAGCTTGATTTTTGTTCATGAAATGTTTGCCTACCCCTATATCTTCAAGATGTCCCTCTACTTTCTCTTTTAGGAGATTTAGTGTTTCTGTTATTATGTTTAGATCTTTAATTCATTTTGACTTTAGTTTAGTGCATGGTGATAGTTTTAGTTTTCTGTGTGTAGAGAGCTAGTTTTTCCTGCATTGTTTTTTAAAGAGACTATCTTTCTTCCAGTAAGCATGTTTGGTCCCTATGTTGAAGGTAAGATGGCTGAGTGCATTTGTAGTTGTATCTGCCTCTTCTAATCTATTCCATTGATCCCCAGGTCTATTTTTTTGTCAATATCATGCTGATTTTATCACAGTAGCCTTGTACTATAATTTAAAGTCAGGGATTGTATTGCCTCCTGCCTTGCCTTTGTTTCCCAGAATTGCCTTTGCTCTTCCACGTCTTTTCTGGTTCTAAATAAATCTTAGGAATGATTTCTCTAGATCTGTGAAGTATGTTGGTGGTATTTTGATAGGGATTGCATTAAATCTGTACAGCAATTTTGGGAGTATGGCCATTTTTACAATGTTGTTTCTTCCTATCCAGGAGCAAGGAATATCTTTCCATTTTCTTAAATTCTCTTCAATCTTATTTTTCAGAGTATTATAATTTTCATTGAATAGATCTTTGACTTCTTTAGTTAGATTAATTCCTAGATATTCCATCTTTTTGGTACTATTGTAAAGGGTATTGTTTCTCTAATTTCTCTTTCAGTGTGTTTGTTAACTGTGTGGAGGAATGCTATTGACTTCTGGGTATTGACTTTGTAACCTGCTATGCTACTGAATTTGTGTATTAATTCTAGTAGCTTCTTGTTGGAGTCTTTTGGGTGTTCCAAGTAGAGTATCATGTCATCTGCAAATAATGATAGTTTAAATTCTTCTTTACCTACTTGTATTCCTTTTATTTCTCTCTCTTGTCTAAGGGCTCTAGCTAATGATTCCAGAACTATATTGAATAGGAGTGGGGATAGAGGACATTCTTGTCTTGTACCTGATATGAGAATAAAAGATTTCAGTTTTTCCCCATTTAGAACTATGCTAGCAATTGGATTGTCATAGATGGCTTTTATCAGATTGAGGTAGAAGCCATCTATTCCAATTTTCTATAGGACTTTGATCATGAATGAATCCCAATTGAGCTGATCATATGGTTTCTGAATTTGGCCCTATTGATATAGTGTATTACATTTATAGATTTGCATATGCTGAACCATCCTTGCATCCCTAGGACGAATCCTACCTGTTCATGCTGTATGATCTTCTTAATAGTTTGCTGTATTCTATTTGCTAGGATTTTATTGAGGATTTTGCCATCCATGTTCATGAGGGAGATTGGCCTGTAGTTCTTTTTTAGTTGAATCTTTCTCTGGGTTTGGTATCAGTATAATATTTGCCTCCAGAAATGATTTTGGGAGGATTGTTTCCTTTTCAATTTTATTGAAGAGTTTGAGGAGCATTGTGATTATATCTTCTGTAAATTTCTTGAAGAATTCAGCTGTGAATCTATGAGAATGTGGGCTTTTCTTTGTCGGTAAGTTTTTTATATTACATTTTGAATTTCATTGGCTGATATTGGGTTATTGGAAGGTCTTATATATTCTTGATTTAGTTTTGGTAATTTGTACCTTTCTAGGAATCTTTCCATTTCTTTTGTGTCTTTGATTCTGTGAGAGTAAAGATGTTCAAAGTAGCTATTGATGATCTTCCAAATTTACTTAGGGTCTGTGGTAGTTTTGCCCTTTTCATTCCTTATTGCTTGAATTTGAGTGTTTTTTTTTTTTCCTCTCTTAGATGAAGTTAGCTAGGGGCTTATCAATTTTATTTAATATCTCAAAGAACCATTGTTTTCATTCATTAATTTTTTGTATTATATTGTTTGTCTCAATTGCATTAATTTCTATAGTTATAAGGAAAGAATTACTAAGTTATCATTTGTGTTTTTACTTCAGAGATCATTTCTGATCTGATTTCCTCTACACTTTTTGTAGTTGTTTCTTTACTTCATATTATTTCAGAGATCTGAGGAGTGTGACTTCCGATTTCTTCTATGCTAGTGTCTCATTCCTTTCTTCTGTGTGGGCTGAGAGCCTAAGGATGCATTTTGCCCCTTCTCTTTTTCAGTTTGTATAGCACTGTCCTCTCTGACCTTTGGTGTAGAACTTTGGTGCATTTATTACCTTAGCACCTACCAATATTATTACCCAGTTGAGGTTGTGTGGTTAAGGCAGTTACAGTTTTGTATTTATAGTACTACAATTAGCAACACTAATAATGGATAGTGAGATTTAGCAAATGACACACTTTTGTATCTAATGGGTTTGTATTTTACACCATAAAAGCAAGCATGATAACTGTATAGCTAATCAGATATTAAATTGAAAATTTTATTTAAATTAGTTCCCGTAAGGAGGTTCTATCTGATCACCTCCTCTTGAGCTACCTGGAGTCTTCCAGGCAGACTGTTTCACTTGCGTTACTTATTGCCCTCTATGTCAATCAAAAGGAGAGAGAGAGAAAGACACACACACATACACATACAGAGAGAGAGAGAGAGAGAGAGAGAGAGAGAGAGAGAGAGAGAGAGGATTCTTTCATAGATCTGGGTCTAACAGTGTGTCTCAGCTTACCAGGTCCAGATAGACTGAGATCAAACTAGTCTAGCTGAGCCTGGTTTGGATCTTGCTCCTGTGCTTGGCTGCTTCCTGCTGTAGCCCATGGATGTGAACCCGCTGTGCCCCACTGGCAAGATGTTCTGCTCATGGATTAGCTGGCTGGGTCTTGCTCCTCCCTCTCTGCTGGGAGTTCCACTGCAGGTTTCCACACTAGGCCTGTCCACTTGATGAGGTTTAGGTGGGCAGCAGGTGCCACACACCAGGTCTGTCTGGTTCACAGCACTGGCTGTCAGGCTGGGTTTTGAACAACTATGGAAATTACTTCATTCCACAAAGCAAGATCAGTGTCCTTTAGTTTAAGCTGACATCACAAAATTCGTTAGGAAAAAATAAACAAAACACCCCAGAATGCCTTAGACTGAGTCACTTAAATAATAAACATGAGGGTTGCTGAGTCTAAGACCAAGGCACAGAAGATTCTGTGTCTCAAGAAGGACACTTCTTGATTTGCAGATCATTGCCTTCTTAGTGTGTCTTGAAAAGGCCCAGAGAGATCATTTTTCACCCATCTCTTCTTACAAGGATGCTAATCCTATGGCCAAGGGCTTCATTTTCATGACCTAGTCACTTCCCAGAAGCCTTACTTCCAAATACTACCACACGGACCAGCAATTAGAGTTCAACGTAGGAATATAGGCATAGGGGTCCACAAACATGCAGTCAAACACAGCAGTCAAGTAAGGCAAAACCATTTTTTTCCTGGAGAAATCAGTGAGGCAAGATTGAGAATAAAATATATTTAGCCAATAGAACTACCAGAAGGTAAAGCCAGAACAAGTTTAGGAGTAGCAGCTGCCTAAAGTTCTTGGGGCCCATGAGAGGTGATTGGCAAAGGAGCACAGGAGCAGAGAGGCGTACTCTCCTTGTACCATAGTAAAAGATTCAGGTAGGAGCATAAGGTGCCAGCATCTATTTTTCTCATTCTTTGACCTCTATCCATACAGACTCTCCATCCTCTCTTGTCCCACATGAGTTGAGCTACAGCATCTTGTCCTTGGAGTCTTGTTGTTCTAAAGCGCAGAGACCAATATGAACATAATAGATTAGGAAAACAGGCCGATAGCTCAAGGTAATTAGCACAGAAACATGTGGAGGTGTGGCAAGGCCTGAGATCAAGTGACAAGTAGTCACCAAGATTCTTCCCATGATGCCTTACCACTTATTCAGCTCTGTTTCTAGATCCAGCTGACTTTTCATCTACCCAGATTTATTGATTCCAAATCTAAAGGGGAGCATTCTTACCACAAAAAACTTTCTTCCCAGTTCCCTTTAAAAGAAGCATAAGCAATTTGCAATTTTAGCATATTTTCAATGTAGCATAAAGTTTATTACAAAAAAATCAAAATACCAATATTTTATTGATAGAGATCAGAGAAACTGGTGGAGAAGCTCCACATTTATGAGAACTGGCTATAATAATGTTTAGATATTCCTCACCATCTGTGCGAACATGGAAATAGCCTCATTATATGTAAACACATAATAATAGTAGTTATTAAAATTTGATTTTCTTTGTACTGTACTCAAAAGGGAAAGTAGAGAATCTAAAATATATTTTCTATGAATGTGGAATTAGGCAAACAATTAGATGTAAAAGGAGACTGTTGAGTTTTAAAATTCTTTCCAGAATATCTAAAATGTTATTTGAGAATCCCAGATTCCCAAGAGACAATCTAAGCTATTGATCATGCAGCAATTACCAGGAACTTTGATGTCCAGAGTAAAGCAGTCCACATGTATTAGAATCAGCTGGCTACCTTAAGAAGTCCTGGCCCACACCAAGTCCCTGGTGTCCATCAATTGGCTAATACATGCTAGCGTCATACTGTTTATTGGGTGTGAAGAGGGCTCTGTCCCTACCACTGGATTTTGGCTTTTACAAGCTCTTTTTTTGACTCAGTCCTGCTCTCCTCTGAGTGGTACAAAATAGAACAAGTTTGTTGAGTTTCTGCTATGCTCTAGGTTGTATGCACAATACTTGTCATGCATGTAGGTACATCTATGTGTGTGCTGTGTCATAAATACAACTATCTAGTGGAGTGATTGCTACCACTTCCATTTAGAGATCAGGCAAAATGATTGGGAGAGTTCTCAAGAGTGTACTTAGTCAGTGCTCAGCTGAGGATCATGACTTCCTGTGGGCAACCCTTTTCTCCTTGCACCTTCTTGTTGGTCTTGGCCTCTGCTGGACAGGCTTGTGACAAGTTCATGACTGCTATAAGCTTGCCTTTGGAGAACTGAAAAAAAGGCAGACACATTTTGAATCATAGATTTATGTTTCATAATCACAGCAATTCATTCTTCCCACATTGGATTTTAGGATTCTTTTGAATATGAGCTGTCCTCATATCTGTAAACTGAATCTTGCAAAACGACCTTAGCAATCAGGTGGAGAAGTTATGACTATTCTACATCCTTTAATATTTTTGTCAGAATTTAGAATACCCTTACTTTTAGTTATATATATATATATATATATATATGATGAAAATAGTTAAACTATTTCATAGAATGTAATTTAAAATATTAGAAATAGTATTGAGAGCAAAATAATTTTTTTCATTGTAAAGAAAAATCAGAAATAGTATAGAGAGTGCTTACTTTCTTACTATAAAACTTAAGACATGGAAAAAACAATATTTTTGTTCAGCGTCACTCCCACTCCTTTCTACACTAGAATTGATATATTGTATTATATCCTTTGTGACTTCAACAGGGTGCAGTATATCTGAGATTTTTCTGAATGTGGACTATCCCCTTCTTTAGCCCTTTCTTCACAGCCACCTCCTTCATTTATGTAGGTAGAATTCACCTTCTGAGCTGCTCTGGCTGGACCTGGAATACTTACCTGACACAACACTCCCATTTCTTCTGCAACTCCCTGTGTGTCTGGTGGAAATTCGTATCCAGTGCTATCCATTTTCATTTCTTTGTTGAACAACATTGTTGGCCAGTTTTCACTTGGATTACTTATTTTTGTAAAATGTCATGTGGTTTTATCACTGAGAGACAGGAGACAATGCAGCTACAAGCTTCAGTGGCTGTCTGGGACTTGAGTCACACACACTCAGGGGCCAGGCAGCAGTGTGTCATAAAAGAAATGCTTAGATTGGTGCTGACTGTGATGTACAGGACATCTGTTTGGGTGATGGTTTATGGAACGAAGAGCACACAAAAAAAAATCTGTACTTTATAAAGTTTTTCATACTTGCTATCCCATAGAAACTGAAATTCAAACAAAGTCATCAGGGAACTGGCATTATTTAACTAAACCATGACGATTGGAACTTCTATGGTCTAACCATGCACAGTGGGCACTATCTGTATTCACAAGATCAGTCACTTAAGCAAGAATAATTAGAGCCAGGCATTGCGATGTGTGTCTATAATCCCAGCATGCTGCAACCTGAGGTAGGGATTGAAAGTGTGAGTCCAGCCTGGGCAACTTTGCAACTTAGAGAGACCCTGAGCAGAATAAAAATAGGAAAAAGAGCTCAGGATGAGCTCATTGCAAAGGTCCCATATTCAATCTCCAGTACACCAAATAAATAAGCAGAAAGCAAGATAGATAGATAGATAGACAGACAGACAGACAGATAGGTGGTAATTGGCGTGTTCTGAAATACACTACATTTGTTTGGTCATACTGACTGCTTTTCCTGGTTACATCTCTGCTTGCCAAGGCAGCAGCTAATGATAGTTTACCAGACACAGGAGCTGAATTGCCTGGGTCTTCACCTGCTGCTGTGCCCTCCGATCTGCGCCTGTAGTGTGCCTGTGTCTCCGTCTTCTTTCATTTTCTCAGCTGGCAAAATTGTATACCTGTCTTGTAGAATTTTGTGAGCCTCAAAAGAAAGAATCCATGTAAAGTCCTAAAAAAATGTATTAAACACAGAGTAAGAGGCCAGTAAGTTCTTTCTGTATTAACTTATATTTTATTATTCATAGTTAAGAGGCTCTGAAAATATTTTATTGTAAATATTTGTTGTTCTGCTATATGTCAGGTGCTAGCTGGACAGATGGGAGTTGTTTCTCCCCCAGACCTCACTAGCGAGAAAACAAATAGAAACATAATTTTGATTGGCCATTTAAAAAGTAAAAATAAAAAGATGAAACATAAATTCATAAAAGAAAAAATATATACTAACAGAAGTAAAAAATGTCCAGTAAATCATGTCTAGCATTGTTAAAAGTGAGGTTATAAAGCTGCTAAGGGCAGAAAGAGACAAGTAAATTTCCTGGAGGGCCTCAGAGCTCCGTTCTTGCTTCCGGCACCGTGTGAAAGAGTTACTCTTAGTCTGTCCCCAGTGCACATCTGTAAATCTGCTCTTTAGAGAATTATTTCCATGATCATGTATTTGTCCAGTTCCTGAAGTCAAAGAAAAAAACCCACTCTCACTAATATTTACTTACTGCCGTTCGCAGATCTCCATGTTGAAGGGCAGTTGGCAACTTCACCACCCACGGGGAATGTTATCTTCTTTTAGAGATGCGTTTGTTTGACTATGTTATCCCAGTCTTTCTTTATGGTAAGTCAAGCTATTTGCTCATATAAATATTTCAGAAAGCAATACACAGAGCCTCGGAAAGAACGCTTGAAGAGGAGACAGATTTATGTCTATTCTCTTCCTATAACACTTAAAGTTTTTCTTCCTGTTCTTTAAAAAGGGAAAGAAAAAGGACAGGTTAGTTCTAAAAATACTTCATCTGTGCAATCTTTCCAGATCCGAAGTGTCTCCTCGAGAGCATCTGGCTCCTTCCTGTAGAAGGGTCGGGAAGGTCTCCTGCCCTCCGGGGTGTCCTCATGCAGGCTGCTTTCCTGCACGCGGTGGGAGGTAACCCTAGGGTACAGCTACTACTGCTTTGAAAATCCAGAATTGTGGCAAAGGGTTGACGATTCTTTGAAGAGTGTGGAGCAAAGGAGGTTTAAAGAGCCAGTGAAGTGTTTGGTGGGTTATTCTGAGGGTTGTGTGTGAGTGGGAAGGGTCCCCTCCCTCCTCTGGGTGGAGCGCTGAGTCCTCGGGGTGGAGAGGTTCTGAGCCCTACTTGGCAGACCAGCCACTGCCGGAGTGTGTGAAGGAAATGACAGTGGGGCTCAAGCCTCTCAGCGGTGATCCTGAGCGGCCAGTTTCTGAGTCCCTCAAGCCCAGGAGAAGATGAAGTGCAAGGTCCTGGGTCTGTAGAAGGGGCCATAATGGTGTCCACTGTAGCCTCTCCCTCCTTCCAGTCCTCCACAGGACTAAGAGCAGAAGGGGTCAGATTTTCTTTTTTTAAAAATTATTTTTATTGAGAAACAAATAGCAATGAGACAGTTTCAAAACTGATTAGTAGGACAGTTTCAATAATTAATACATTGTATATTGGTTTTTTTGTAGTATTTATTCATAGTACAAGATGTAGACTTGATATCCTGTCCAAACACTACTAGTACAAATCTTTCTTCTCACTGAATTAAGTGAAAGTAGGTGTATATCTATCCTATTTTGTATATACAAATACAAAATGGTCCTTCATTTGTATCTCCTTTTTTGTTTAGTTTAGTCAGACATGTGTACTCCATTGCCATTTAAATATTGTTGGTGCATGAATTCAGCAAAATAATCCAATATAGTCCAGTAGTCCATAACAGTAGTGGGTTATCCGCAGGACTGGCAATGTCAGAAGTTGTTGACTTGAGCCTTTTACAGCTCAGCATATTAATATAGCTTTATTTTTTATACTTCATTTTTATACTTTTCTGCTGGATGGTTAAAACCAAGATAAAGCAAGACCTATATAATAAGAAATGAAACTTTTGTATCTGATGAGGTCAGTCATATCCCCTCAGGATTTATCTTGAAATCCCATACCACAGTCTGTAGATCCTTTATCAGTGTCAGCCATAGTCTGTAGATCCTTTGTCAGTGTCAGCCATGTGAATGAGTCATGGTCATTGCTTGACCAATTTGCTCTCTGTGAAAGCCTGAGAGAATGTTTTCTAGGAGTGAAATTTTCAATGAAAACCATACATCCTCTTTGGTTGCTCAGGTGGGCATCTTGGAGAGAAGTGTACTATGAACTCCAGTATTTTCACTTGGCAAATAATAGTACAAACATCTTCAGTTAGGAGGTTAATTTTAAAAGAATGCTCTAACACACTAAAGCAAATATTAAAGGGGGAAAGGGACAGCAACCAAGGCATTGAGGTGTTCATGTCAAAGCTAGAGATTAATTTAGTTTGATGTGTGTTTAATGAGAAGATATTCTGTGCCAGGGTGGGGCTGCTGGCTATGACTCTGCAGTGTGTAGACCACACAAAAGCATGTGGCTATGCACAAGAAAACCACACTGGCAAATAGAGGCACTGGAGCCCACCAGGAATTTGGTCTGGGGACAAAACACTGAGCTCACTAGACCATCCCTCTTCGGGCAGAGGAAGAGGCAGGCATGTTAGCAGGCATAAGGTGACAGTGTGTTGGACGTTCTGTATGTGTAGAGTCACAGGTGCGTGAAAGAGGCCTCTCACCCGAAAGGGCCTTACCGGAGGGTAGCAGCTGACCACTGTTAGAGGATGATCTTAGAGTCAGAGTTCTGGACCACCAGAGCTTTTCAGACAAAGGGAAAGAGGTTGGAAACAATTCCACGGTGCTGCTGAATGTGGCACTTTCTAGGTTCCACTGAACCCAGTGGGGGCATCCAGAGGAAGAGCGGGAAAGTGGGACTGGGAGACAAAGGCAGCTCCCAGCTAGCTGAGGAGACTATGCTGGAGGGTTGGAGCAGTGGCCCAGTGCATTTAAGAAAAAAGGGGTGCGGGTAGCAGAACCTGCTTTCTGAGAGGACCACTGTAAATGCCAGGCCCAGACTGATCTGAGAGGAGCAAGAAGAAAGAGAGGAGACCACCAGCAAGACTGTTGGGACTGCGCCTCCTATTGCAGATTTTGCTCAGGAAACATGTGCATGATTGATTTAAACAATATTTAAATGAATTAAAGGGTAATTACTTAGAATTGAAAGTAAAGTTAAATGAATGACCTTAGCTATATATCCATTTGGTGAAGAAATCACACGGAAAAGCATTATTCTAAGCGCCTTTGAAAAACAATAAATGGATTGTCAGTCTTAGCCCAATATACCCTAAGGAAAAAAATCACTGCCAACATTTTTTTCTTAAACAATTTTCAGTAATCAAATTGTTGGGGGAAATGTTTATATAATTATCCTGAGAATTTTGTTCTAGTTTGTATAAAGCCATGAAAGAATTGTCATTTTAATGGCTCCTTCTGTTCTTGTATTATGGATTGTACAGACTTTAAGTAATGATTTATTTTTCCTCAGAAAAACATGGTAATGGGCCTTTTGGCAAGAGCAGGTTAGACTCAGGGGTAATCTGTAATGGAAAGATAGGGACAAAAAGAGCAAAGTTATTCCATAATTAAATACTAAGAATTGTCTGTTTTCTCTTAGTAGCTCAAACAGGAAAAGGGTGGGAGAAGGGCTAGATTCTTGAAGAAAGGTGGCAAAATGAAGACAAGAGAAGGTGGCTCTGAAGACAGAGAGGTGGCTCTGGAAAGAAGAGCAAAATGGCTGCCAGCTTTAGGCTGGGAAGAGGAATCAGTAGGGTGTTTCCTGAGGAGGAAGTGGCTAGGGAACCTCAAAGTCGGTGGGATTGGCGAGAAGGCAGTGTGTGGAGGCAGGAGGGCGGCATAAAGGTGTGTGTGATCATGCTTTTGAGAACACAATTCAGAAGGCCAGCTGAGGCGGGTTGCCAAGCTAGCAACAAGACGGCCAGAGTGTAGATGGGTAGTTAGAAATGGAAGCTGAGGAGAGGGTGAGGCTGGAAGTCTTGATTTAAGATTAGCCAAGAAGTATAAGGTGGCAAAGTGTGGCAATAAGATATTGTCCCTCTAGGTGAGGAGGGGAGCCAGTCTTAGTATGATGCAGTAGTAGACACTCATAGTAGCGCTCTCTCCATACCTCGGGCAAATCATGCCCCTTGTGCCTGTGAGGATTGTGAGCAAGTTATTGAATGTCCCAGAGTCTCCTCAGAGTTCTGTGCTGGAATTTCCATTTGGTTTGCATTTGCCGCATGACACTGGCTGGTGCCATCTGCTTCCAAACACATAGAGCTGACAGGAACGAAAACACACATCTGCCCCTCCTAGAGATGCAAGCTTCACCCACCGTTGCTTGTTTCTACACAAAGTTGAAGAGATTGGTGAAGGGGAATGGGTGAAACCATGCTAGCTCCTAATGTTTCTTTTATTCTCATTCTGTTTTCTCTTTTACCAACATCCCTATCCCCAGGAATCTCCTGCACCATTTGTCGTCAAAGAATCATCTGGGGCTGCTGGCACCTTCCCGAAGCTTCTATTTGCCTGAGTAGCTGACAGAGTGCCCTTGATGTGTTTGCCCTGCTCACCTGGGGGGTACCTGGTGGTGCTCTCTGTCCCTGGGATTCCTGACAGGTTCCATGCAAGGAAGTCAGCCAAACCACAACCCTGCAGGGGTACTCCAAGTGCCCATGGGAACACAGGAAGACCGAGAATCACTCGGTGGTGATCAACAGTGCTTGGGGACATTTGACCTAACCAAAACATCAAGACAGTATGGCTAGTCCCTAGTCACAGGGTTAAACCTCGGCGCATAATACACATTTGTGGGGGCTCCATTTTGAAGTGCTTAAAAATCCCATTGATGCCGTGGGACTGAGCAAAAGCCCATTTTTCTGAAGCAATTGATCCCATTCCCCAACTCAGTGCTACCTTTCCCATTATAAATGGAGTGGCAGCTCTCCTTGGGCTGCTACCAAAAATCTTCTAAGGACCATCCATCACACAGATGAGATTGCCTAATCGCTTAAGCACAAGGATTTTCCAACATTCTAAAGAAATTGATTCCCCTCAGTTTAAATAAGAAAATGTGTCTTTCTTTTAAAATAGAAACAGAGGCAGCCACAGAAAGACTGCATCAAGTGCAGCAGAATTTTTTTTTCCATTCAGTAATTACTAGAGATTGTCATTTTCTTAAGGAATATGAAAAGGGACTACTACAAATTTTAAATGGAAGAAAAAAGTTAAAAATTTTGCTAATTTGCTGTTATCGTTTCTTTTCATCCCTAAACGGAAGCAAAATATACAAAATGGTGCAATTCTACAAAGTAAAATAAAATCATCATAAAAAAATACATAAAAGGTTTTGCTATGCCTGTGCATTTGATTGTTTTATTATATTTTTGTTGCAGAAATCAACTGGAGGCCACATAAAATAATAGCTTCACATAGGAGGAGTTTATCTTTGATTTTTGGGAGTTGACTTTCCTTTTCAACAGACAATTGTTTGATAATGATACATTTTAATAACAATGCATTTAATAGTGTCAAACAAAAATAATGCATGTATGATTTGGGTGGTAAACTTAAATAGTAACCCAATTTGTGTCCAGAGCTCCACCAGATATCTTCTATTAGCCTTTGCTCTCTGCTTTAGGAGAGAGAGCTACTTGCAACTTATGCAGAAAAAAAGGACATCAACTTGCATTCTCAGTGCTCTTAATTAGTGTTTCCTACAAATCAATGAAGAAAAGCAAATAAACAGAAGAAAATGTGCAAGAGGTGTGAACACGCAGTTCACGGAAGAGGAAGGCTGGCGGCCAGTAGGCACAGGACATGGCGCTCAGCCTAGGGAAGGTGAAGGTGGGGAGAGTGCCTCAGCCCTCCCCTGCCCAGCAGGTCAGCCCAGGGGTCTGGGAAACTGGACCAGGTGCTGGCGTGGAGTAAGGAACTGGGTGCATTAATGGTGCCATTCATGTCAGCCTGTGCTTTGAAGGACATTTTGGCATCATCTGGAAAAGGTGAGTTTTTTTCTTTTGTTATGCAATATTCTTTTTTTTTTTTTTTTTGGCTGGCTCAGTCCACCCGGAGGGCTAGGCTGGTTTGGGCTGTGGTGCTGGGGAGCAAACCACGGTCCCTGCACTTGTCCAAGCTTGCATAAGCAGGCACTTTAGTCTGCCGATCTAGGTTGCCAGTCCCTGAAATATTCTGCAAATATAAAAGGTAAAGAAGATACCACCAACGTCTGTATAAATTCTCTCTGGCATGAAAAAATCACTGTAAACATGCCCCATGTATTTCTCCTTCTTTTTCTCTTTCTTCCCAAAGGAAACTACTCTCTTGTTTTGCTACTTGTCATTTTTGTGTTTATTTCACTGCTTGGGTATTCAACTATGTGCTAAGCCTTTGAATGGTGTTACTATATCATCTATTCCTTCCCTCAACTTGTTTTCTTTTTACTTATTTCTACTTTGTTTCATTTGGGCTCATTATTATCTTTCTGGGAATTAATCACATGCACATTTATCTATATATACATGATATATGCAGCCGTACCTTGTTAATTTTTACTCTGCATAGTGTTCCTTAGATAAACACGTTAACTTATTTTTCAGTTCTGTACAGATGATTAATTGTTTTACTTTTCCAGTGATTTTTAAATTACAAACAGCACTGCAGCAAATGCTATTGTGTAGAAATTTCCTATTGGTGTGTTTTTGTGGGTGTGCATCCCACTCTACTATGGAACAGTCTAGATCAAAGCTACTCAAACTCTGGATGCAGTTTAACTTTCTTAAAATATGGATTCTGATTAAGTGGGTGTGGGGTTGGAACAGAAATACTGTCCTTCAAAAAAATGGTGCCGTGAAGTCAGTTCCTCTTGTCCATGGGCCACAGGGGAAGTTATGGAGTCTCATAGCTACTGGCTTTTTAGGTGGCTTCTGGGTACTTTCCTATGCCATCCATCAGTGCAGCTTTCTCACATATATCACAAATAATGGTCCTATGTGTGACTCTTTGAAGCTGGATGGACCTCAGTCCAGCTTCTCACAATCCACCAAATATCCCACAATCAGGTGTTGAAGAACCACCACAGAGTTCCTTTACAAAGTCCTAAACTACCACAGCACACCTTGAATCTCATGTTAGATGATGTTACAATGGCCCTTGGCCATGTGCTGGCTCCGAGCTGTCTCTGAGCAGAACATCTTTAGCAATGGAGAGAGAGGGTGTGAATGGCTTCTACCTAGAGGACAAAATGCTATGCTCCTTGTGTTCTATTTCATTAACTGATTAGTGAAATTTTGTCTTCTTTTTGATGTACATGTTATGTATTATAATTAAAGAGTAATAAGAATAGCTCATCCTTCCCCCCACTCC
>NW_004524615.1:15166689-15168259 GCF_000260255.1 Octodon degus
TATATATATCACAGCTGAGGAAGGGTTGGAGCCAGGATTTGAACCCAGTTTAGACTCCTGTATTCAGGAATCCAGTGTTTCTACATATATCTCGCTAATATATGACTAATAGGAAATTGACTTAGTCACATTAAAGTCTACTCCGTTAAGAGATTTCCACTGTGTCTCGTCTCCTTTTACATCATCCTCCTTACTGCAAATCTGAAAGCCCACCTTCATTTCAATGGGTAGATCTAGCCAGCACACCGAATCCTGTCCTTGCAAGAAATAGCTCTCTGTGACTCGAGCCACATTAAACACATTCTGGAAATTGCCTCTGGCAGATAAACAGAAACAACATTTTCCTCCCAATTGATCAATTGCATTTTAAACCATTAGCCGGGCCAGTCCACAGTCCTCTGCTGTTACCTACTGCCTGTGTTGACTATCTTTACATCACCAAATTTGGAGAGCGTGGAGAGTTGACATTCTTTGTTTAGAAGAACGTGTTTGCATCTACAGATACTGGAACTTTTTTTAAAAAACAATTACATAATTGTCCAACACACTGTGTATACTCTCAGTGGTAATCTCAAGCCATCATCATTTCCAGAACAGATGTTGTAAAACTGTCAGAAGAATCTGAACAAGCCATTGATTGGTGCCAGGAGAATACTTCTATTAATTTATTTCTTTTTTGTTCTGACCTAGGTATTAAATGACTGTCATTATTGGTATCATCTCCTGTGTGTAATCAAGTTAATTCACTTCATCAAATATTTTTCTACAATAAGACATTACTTGTATTATTTTCCCTCAGCTCAGGGAAAAGCTTAGATTTATAGAATATTAACGTGGAAGGAGCCCTAAGGGACTGTGGAGTTGGCCTCTAATTTTACAGGTGGGGAAATTACTGGCAAATCTTTCACAGCATGAGCAGATGCAGGGATCTGAGATGAGGAAAGATGGTATTTCTTTTCTATTTCTTTTGATAAATTTCTTTATCAACTCTAGTGACCCAGTTTCCTCAGAATTCTGTTTCTTTCACCATTTCTTTTCAATTCTGTCCTTTTCTTTCAATTTTGGCATCCATGTAAGCATGAGACTTCCTGCTTTATATCCCCAAAGTTTCATTTTTGTGGTGCCAATACAGAGTGAAGTCTTTCACTGGGGACAAGCTGGAGTAAGGACATGCCAAGGTGGTGTCTCATAAGAAGAATATTAGATTTCTTTTTTTTGTTGTTGTTGTTTGCTTTTGTACATGTCTTTCGACCAAATATGGCAACTCCTACCTTCTAGAAATTTCCACTGTAATCTCTGTATCTTCAGCAGACCTCCCAGTTAACCTTTTCTGTTTTCTGCCAAGGTCTGTGCCAATATTAGGGGTCACAGTTCTTTAATATGCCTCTATGTTGAACTGCGAATATAGCTCAGTGGCATAGCACCCACCTGGCAAGTGTGAATGCATGGGCCTGATTCCCAGCACTAAAAAAGAAAAAAAAATTAAAAATTCGAGCAGAATATTCTTGGCCAGGGAGATAGACCAGTGACATATGTGCCTGGCTGGCAAATGTAAGGTACCGAGTTCGGT
>NW_004524615.1:15171865-15173251 GCF_000260255.1 Octodon degus
GGTCCTATGTGTGACTCTTTGAAGCTGGATGGACCTCAGTCCAGCTTCTCACAATCCACCAAATATCCCACAATCAGGTGTTGAAGAACCACCACAGAGTTCCTTTACAAAGTCCTAAACTACCACAGCACACCTTGAATCTCATGTTAGATGATGTTACAATGGCCCTTGGCCATGTGCTGGCTCCGAGCTGTCTCTGAGCAGAACATCTTTAGCAATGGAGAGAGAGGGTGTGAATGGCTTCTACCTAGAGGACAAAATGCTATGCTCCTTGTGTTCTATTTCATTAACTGATTAGTGAAATTTTGTCTTCTTTTTGATGTACATGTTATGTATTATAATTAAAGAGTAATAAGAATAGCTCATCCTTCCCCCCACTCCCCCCAAAAGTAAAAAGAATGGAAGGAATTGGTCTTGGAGTCAAGTGCCTTCTTTTCAGGGGTGGGTGCTGGCACCAGCTAGTTTTCATCCCATGGTGGGCACATCTGTAGGGAGCCCACTGTTCTCACCTCCTGAGCTCTCACCTGAGTGCCTCCATCCCCTGGGTGGGCATGACTTGTGCCTCTGTACTACCAAGGGAACAGGGCGCCTGCAAACCATGAGTGTGACCACTTGAGCACGGTGGATTAAGTTGTGCAAGACGGTAGCAACCATCTGGTTTGAGCTTCTGGGCCCTTTGCTGGCTTTGAGAGAGAAAATGGTTATGGTGGGAACCACATGCGGCAAGGAATTGCAGGGGAGGGCAGCTACTTGGAGAAGACCATGGCTTGCCCCACAGGCACAGCCAGTGGAAGAGTGAAGTCCTCAGTCCTGCAGCTGCAGTGGCTAAACTTTGCCTACACCAGTGCAGGGGCAACAGCAGCTCCTGCTCCAGAGAAAAGTCCTACTCAAAAGCACAGTCATGGCTTCATCTTGGCCAGACCCTTGGAGAAGATCTGAAAGACCACCCTGAGTCTCAACTCACAGAAACTGTGAGGTGGCACATGTGTTCCTGAGTACAACGATGGTGCTAAGGTGGTGTTGTTATGCAGCAATAGAAAATAACCCAGTAACCACCCATAGGAAGTACACATGTGCAAAAGATTTATATGTCCATGTTTGTTCCAATCTTTTTTTTTTTTTTTTTTTTTTTTTTGCAGGACAGGAGATTGAACTCAGGACCCTGCGCTTGCCAGGCAAGCACTTATTCTACTGAGCTATCTCCCCAGCCCGATTTGCTCCAATCTTGCAAATTATTAAAGATGGTAATTTATATACTTTCCCCTTAGCTTTTTTTTTCTTTCTGTATTTTATAGATGGGTCTACAGGGTGTTCAGGGTCTCAGTGCTAGAATGGACTCGTAATGATTCATCTGTTTACAACCTCCCAAGAGCTGCGATTACAGGC
>NW_004524615.1:15174156-15199625 GCF_000260255.1 Octodon degus
TATGTGATGGCCTCAAATATCGACTAGCAGACGAGAAAGAGCATTCCCTGGTCTAGCTGGCAGGTGAGTCTGCAGCTCTGGCTTGGAGTTCCCTTTGAGCCTCTACTAAAAGTAAATATGCAAATGTCTTTATCTAATAGAAGAATGGAAGGGAGATTTTGAGGTTTCTGAACAGTAATCTACCTCCTTTTTCAAAGGAATAAACCACTCAGCCTAGAAGAATGGTTATCCACGTAGGACTTGGATTATCGCCCCATAAAGCAGCAGGGTTCTTCTGTTATCACTGAAGAGAGCTGCTATCAAGCTGGAATAAGCAGGCCAGGCCGAGAGACTCTCCAAGAAGTGAGAGGTTGCAAAGAATAATAAAGGCTTCACAAATGTGCTGGAGAACAGATGACCTGGTGTTTGAGGCCGGCTGCTCAGAGCTGTGAATAGATTCCAGTGCTCCATGTCCTGGAATCATCTGGAGGGGCCTGGTCGGGGTTCAGTAAACAAAGATACCACCTCTCTTCATCTCCCTGCAGGGTGGGTGGACAGAAGTGGACACACACTCTGAGGAGGACAGCTGAGCGTGTTCTAACTTCATGTCACCCCAAATATAACATGCACTCGGAAAGCGAGGGTCCTGGAGGGAGCGGGGTCACTGCCTCTTGCTCTCAGAAAGCTGAAGAACTGAGCTTGCCGGGTGCATGGTTGCTATATCCAGAGATAGTGATCAGACAGCTCAGCTCAGTAGCATGTCTGTGTGGCTCCCAAAGAATAACAGCTAGAAAATACATTCCTGTGCCCTGTGGAAAGATCTCTTATAGTAAGTTAACCTCTTCCTAGTTCATGTGTATATTAAAAACTATCATTCTCCTTAGACAGAAAAATACACTTTCACATACTTGCAGTCGATAAATGAAAGCATCTTTAGCTTCCTCTTTTTTCAGTGCTGAGACACTTATTCACACACATTCCCTTAGCTCCAGCAAAATCCTATGTGTGGCAGGCTGGGATCTTCGACTGCAGCTGTCTTCCACAGTCGCTGTGCTCAGACACTATTTGAGGCAGCTGTTGCCTGCATGCTCCAGTTCAGCAGTCAGGCTAAGTGGGATCTAAAGTGCCGCAGGCTTTGGGCTTCCTTCCTCCTTCCATTGAGAAACTGTCCTCCTAAATATGGGTACCTGCTATGTGCTTACTGAGTTCATTTCTAAGTATCTTTTCTATAGAGGGACATTAAAGAATAAGAGGTGGAAGAGAAAGGGTCAAAGCAGAAAGCAAACGTGTGCTAATAAAATACAGCTTTCAAAAGATGAATTACACACAGGTACCAATGCCTCACAAGCTAATGTAGACATCAACTACTACAAACTTGTGCTAATGAAAAATACAAATGCAGTGATGACTACAGAAAGCCTTTTATATATATTTTTAGAATGAATAGGCATCTGGAATCTTACCTGTTTCAGAACAAATTCAAAAGTATATTTTGTATGAATAAAAAATATGACAGTAAAAGACACATTGCCATTAGTTCTCCTTCAAACTCTTCCCCTTAGATCAGACATACTTACCCCACTACTCTTGCCGCTTGCTGAAGTAGTTCCGGAAGTCCTCTTTCATGTCTTCAGTTGCTCTGTCCTGGCTGGCTTGATGTCCTTGAATTGATGCAAAACTTTGCTTTTCATGATCATTTTGACCTTGGAGAAAAGCCAGAGTCATGTGGTGCCAGATACAGTGAAGAAGGTGGCTGAGGAAACACTGTAATGTTCTCCGGACCGGCCTTCCTGTCGGATGGCACTCGGCAGCAGCTTTCACTGTATTTTTGATCCCAACATATGAGGACATAAAGAGGATTTCCAGAACTGCTTCAGAAAAAAGAACAATACCAATGGGAATAAATGTGCTCAAATGAGAGGTGTCAATGTAATGTGTATTTTACTGTAATAATCTTTTAATATCAAATTGCAACAGTATTTTTCAGTCACCCCGAGCCTTACTAGAAATAGAACTGTAGCTGAACCAGTGTTCCTGGGATACGGTGATAAGGACCCAGAAAGTGATAGGAACAGCAGTCTCCTCTGGAACTTCAGGCAGTGGCAAAAAGCAGGAGTGTGCAGGCGCCCACGCTGAACCCCTCTGCTCACTTTCTTTCCTCCTTCCTTTTTTTCTGTCCACCACCTACACGGAGGCCTTTCCTTGATGGGACTTGGGAACCCTCCCACCCTATGTTTACACAGCCATCTTCAGAAGAAGCTAAAATTGCATCTCTGAAAATGTCATCCGAGCTTTTAGCAGGAATCATTTTGGTCTCCTTGATTACCTCCGCCCAGATGAGGCCTGCCGCTTTCACAAGTACATTCTGAGAGGGGGCACTTGAGAACTCCAAGCTTCAGGCAGGAGGATGCAGATTACCCAGTTTCCCACAAGAGCAGTAGAAAAGATACTCTCACTCAGAGAATAATTACTCTGTACTAATGCATGTTCCCATTTATAAATTTTTTCACTGCCCTGAGTATATTCATTCCCTTCACAGATATTTATTCAGCCCTGGCCACCACCCTAACATTCTCACTTTCTTTACAAACACTTTAATTCCTTGCTCTTCTGTTCCAAGCTGGTCCGTGCTAACAATGGACAAACCAGAGATCCACTTATCCTGTCTTGCCACTGAGCAGTCAGACACTGCTCATCAAAGCATGTGACTTTGTGTCTCTGTCTCCCTTTAATGCATGCTTGGACTTTGCAAATGGGCCTCCAGCGCTGCTTGCTGACCTAGTGATTGGCTGGTAGTAGACCTGTTGTCTCATTCCTTACAGTGAATTTTAAACGCCTTGTCTTCCTTACGCACACCTCTGGTTTCCCTTTCCTTTCATTCTCATCAGCCAACTCGGACTTAAAGTTGTAAGAGAAATTGAAAGCGTTCAGATGTGAACTCCCTCTCCTTCTCCCACTCACTCGCTCAGCAGCACATGAACTGAACAACCCTTCACTTTCTCTTCAATAAGAGAGAGTGGATACTGCCCGGCCTCCCCACCATATATCAGCCACCCTCTTCTTGCCCAAGATCTTCACTGGTATACGGATCTCTTCTTTCTCCTGCAGCATTAGCTTCCTCTTTGCTTCAAATCATCCAGTGTGAAACAAAGTGCTCCTAAGCTTTAATATCATATAAAACAGAATCACAGAACTATCCCTTGCTTCGTCTCCTTGTAGCTACAAATCCGTTACTTTGCCTTACCCACTCGAAGCACTGCAACAGTCAGCTGGAGCTTCTGCTGGTGTGGCACCCTGGCACTCTGCTATACTGTTCCTACTGCCGGGGGACCTGCGCTGGGCAAAATTTCTTCTCGGGTTTTGCCTTGCCTGACTTTCAAAGAGGACTGCATGAAGCCTTTTTGCCAACATCTTTCCTTCTTTTCTTTCTTTCTTTTTTTCAGTACCAGGCATTGAACTCGGGATTGTGCCCAACATTTTTCTTGTTGGGTCTTGGGAGATCACACTCCCCCAATCCTGTTTCCTATCTTGTGACCATTTCTTCCCTACTATTTATTCTGTCTTCTTCAGGAACCCTTGTTCTTCTGCTTAATCTTAAATGTTGGAATACTCAGGGAAAAGGAGCCCCCCTTTTCCCCAATACTCTTTCTTGCTAGTTCTCTGTGTGTCACATCAATGACATTGATAGTATGATGCAATTCACACTTGTGCTTATCAAACTCTTATAGTTTGTTTATAGATCACCAGATGCCTTATTCAGCAATGTATCTTCCTGTCTTTCTCACTCAGTGACACTAGAAGTGAAGGTTGGCAACAAGATGAAGTGTTTTTCATTTTCTTTCTTTGTCATATCACTCAGAGCTAACTCACTAGACGGTGTGGAAAACACTGGAGAACATATCCTGGTTACATCAGGTCCCTTTGTTCCTTTTCTAATGCTACTTCCTAGACCAAAGGGTCTCAGTGACTTTCTCATTGCTGGGACATAATACCTGACACTCACAAGTTAAGTGGGGGGAGGATTTATTTTTGGCTCACATTTTGTAGAGTTTTCTATCCATAGTTGTCGGGCTCCTGGGCAGAGTAGCAGGCAAAGGGGCATGGCAGAGAGGGAAAAGTTCATGGGGTAGCAGGCAGGAAGCAGAATGCTGTCAAGGAAGGATGCAGGATGCATACCTCTAAGGCCACGCCCTCAGTGACCCATCTCTTCCCACCAGGCTTTCCCTCCTAGCATCATATCCAGCTCTAAGTCCATCAGAGGACTAATCCAGCATCCACACCCATGATCCAGCATTACACGCCCATGAGACAGTCAGCTCCCAGCCATAGCATCCACAATGTGAGCTCCTGAGGCACTGGGGAGACATCCAGATACAAATCACGACCCAAGCCACCGTCATCACTCATCTGAAGTGTTCTGTTTGTCTTTCACCAGATGCCCTACTACCATAAAGGTATGGTCCTTACTTTACATGGGAAGACTGAGAGGGGCCAAATGAACTCACTCAATACAAAACAGAGCAAGTTTATATAATATAAAGCAAAGTCACAAGGCCATCTATGGCGCACCTTCCCACAGCAGCGCTGTCTCTCTCCCTCCTTTCCTCAAGCACTCGGCATTGTCTGTCCATGTTCACCTCTGTGTTCTCCTCTAGGGTTGGACACCTGCTTGGGCAGGGCCAGCCTTTTGCCCAAGCCCTGAGGGCTTGGTGCTTGTCCCTGGGCTCATCCTCCTTCCTTTCCCCAGCCTTCTGCTTGGGGACAAGAGGACCTGTTGATGTTGTCATGCTGATGCACCGTGGTGAGAAGCTCCAGGATCTGCTGAGCTCTTTCTGTCTCAGCAGGCAGGGGTATGGACTCAGTATTTCCCGTCCAGAAAGCTTAAAGGTTTTAAGTAAATTGGTCCCCCAACTGTAATTTTACATTCATTTTTCTAACAATTCTCAGAGAGGCAACTTTGTCCAGCAGGAGTGGTGATGCTGCATGATACCTCCCCTCCCCCACCACACGACAACGACACCTATCTGTGTCATTACCTAGGAAATGTGTCATAACTTAAGGAGTGCTGCTCTGTGACCCCTCCCACGAAAAGCAAAATCTGCCTTCAGGTATAGACATAGCAATAATATAAAGGACAATTGAGCCTCCCTTGACCATCAGTGCAACGAAACCCCGTACTTCACACTACCTAAAGATATGAACCGAGTCAGAACGGGTGTTCCTGCCGCCCTGGGGGTCCAGAAGGTGTGTGGACACTAAACAGCCACTCTTCAAGACTCAGACTGTGAGGCCAGGATGCTGTTTCTCCACAACTTGCCTTGCGGGTCCTCGACAGCTGCGTGGGCTTCGCGCTGCCAGGTCAGAGTCGCGCATGCACGAAGACTGAAAAAGGTAAGAGACTGGCGTGCCTGTCTCTCTTTTCAGAGAGCCCAAGGGCAGGGCAAGCTTGAATAACGGAGTGGTTTCCCCCTCCCCAGGGCCAATGTTCATCTTCTCGTGTCTCTGAGTGTTCTAGCTCGTGGTTCTGCAGCTACGAATTCATGAGACATCCAACTGCGCACGACTGACCGAGGGACTCTGTGCAGTACAAATAATTCATAGTATTGTTAAATTTATATAAATGTAGGTCACAATGTAATATACATGAAAGGCAATGCTAGTTTCCTGCAAGAATGAAGAGAAATTGGAATGCTAAATAGCCTTTTAAATTTTATTTAAAAAATACGTTGGTAAGAATGTCATGGAGTTTTAGAAAATATTTTGAAATTTTAGCTTTATTTAAATTTTTTGATATAAACTTAGATATACATCACAGTTTTATTGACTTTTATTTTTACTGTCTTTTTTAATATTTCAAAGGAAAATAATTGAAGAGACACAAAATTGATTTTATTTTTTTATATTTAATTTGTACCTTCAATGAAACTATAGTAAATTTGAAATGTTTTAACATAATTACATACAGATTTTTTACCTAGAAAATTATTGTCAAACTAGAACAGATTACAGAAAATATTACTTTTGATAACATGATTAGTAAGTTTTGCTAAAATGAAGTCAAGATGATAAGTTTTAGAAAAACACATTTAAGTACTGAGTTCTTTTTGTCTTTAGAATATTACTAATTTCAAATTTTCCATGTCTAGCAACAGAATGTGGAGGTTTACACAATCACAATTGACTTCAAGTACTTTGGTATCTTACTTATATACATTAACTACCATAGCTTTATATCTCTTACTTATATAAATAAATGTATATCTCAGTAGGATGACACGCATAGTTTTAGTGGAATGTGGGCCTCAACGTGGACTCCAACTGGAATCTTCTGCCCGGTGGTGCTGCCAACTCACATCACTTACTATAGCAAGTAGCAGCGGCGCAGAGAGTCCAGCCTTCTTGAGGGCAAGGTTGGCAGTAGCAGCTACATCTGCAAAAGAGGGACTTGGCGAAGATGAGCAGCATGCTAGGGCGAAGCCCCTGTGCTGCACATGGACAGACAGCCACGGGTGAAGCTGCCCTGCACTCCCAACTCTGCTTTTGGATTTTATCTGACAGGAGAAAGGACCGATTCCCCATGTGGAATTCTGCTTAGTGGAGTCACACTGGGAACCTGACTGTTCCAGAAAAATATGGACCCAAGCTGACTTGGAAGGGATTATGGCTGGACACTTGGAGAGCAGGGTTAGGGGATGATAATAATTCAGAGAGAAGGAAGAAGAATGTGGTATTCTTGCCTGGTCTCACCGTCTGATGCCAGCTGCCACATTACTACACAGTGACATGGGATGAAGACCTCACCTGATTCGGGTAGATGCTAGCCTCATGCTCTTGGGCATCCTGGCCTCTAAAACTATGAGCCGAATGAACCTGTGTTCTTCATGACTTATCCAGTCACAGTTATTTTGCTACAGAAAAGAAAATCTATGAAGACAGAACACCAACTGAAGCGGGCAATCAGCAGGGTGTAGGAGTGAAATAGGGCACTGGAGTTAGGAAGTGTCTTTACTCAGCTTAGAAATATTTGACTGACAAATTTAGACCTTAGTGCTCCAGGAGGGCAGAATTGAGGACATTAATATTCTACTTTCTTCTGAAATTTTAACTTCATCTTGAGCTTTTCCACTTTCGTTCAGACTTCATATCTGTTAGTGCGGATGAGGTGATGAGATTCTCTAGGGCAAGACAAAAATCTGCAAGTTTTCCTCTCTTCCAGGAGGGGGAACTCCTATAATTACATTTCTGAGGTTTGACCCTTGCAGCCACAAAGGAAGTTGGGTTTCAATGTTTTTTTACATATACATATACATTTATTTTTATTTTTGTTCTGAATGACTTGAAGTTTGGTATTAATTGCTGCTTAGTTGCTTCGTTCAAAGTTCTTCAGCTTTGTGGGTGCTTGCTGTAGCAAGAGAGGCCACACGTGAGGAAGCCAAGGGCCGTCCCCAGAAGGGGGCGCTAGAAGGGCATTAGCCTGGGATTTGAGTTTGTGAAAGGTGGTTTTTTTTTTTTTTTTTTTTTTTTTTTTTTTTTGGCGGAACCGGGGATTGAACTCAGGCCCTTCCGCTAGCCAGGCAAGCGCTTATTCTAATTAGCCATCTCCTTGGCCCATGAAAGGTGCTTTTGGGGCAGAAGACAGAGGGATGTGCTCTGATAAGCCCTTGGCAACATGCACACTATCTAAAAGCAGAAAAGAATGGAATGAAAATAAAGCTTCCACTGGAAGGAGAGACTCACTCCTGGTCTCTCAGGGAGGGAATACGCTGCTATGGTTGTGGTTTGCAGCGTGGCTCTTTTTATCTGTGTCCCGACACGGTCCCAGCCTGGTCTGAGATTTATCCTGCTTCATCAGCTTGATAAAATGTGAGATTGATTAAGTCCAACAGAAAATATTGACTACCTGTGCGTATTGTCCACCAAGGGGCTGCTCTTCTTCCTGGGCCCTTTATTGTACAGGGAAAGTGGAGTGAAAGTTTTATAGTGAAGAGCAAGAGGTCAGGAAGCCCAGCATGTGAAGGGGAGACCTTGAGCCCCCTCTCCCCCCGCCTGCGTGGCTGCAGGGCCTTGCTGCAGCTCCCAGTAACCTCTGCATTTGTGCATCAGATCGCACTGTCCTCTGCAGCCAGGCTCTGAGGACTGTGCACCCCAAGAACCAATCGCTTTTCAGGAACCAAACCTACCAGTGCCGCTGATCTTTGGCCCACTCCAGAGGCTGCAGACTACCAGAATTAGTTAAATCATGCCTCTGCGCTGGAGGCCTACTTTTCAGCACCCCCACTGCTTCCTCCTCTAGCAAAAGTGCACGATCTGTAGGATTATTGTAAGGATGAAGGGATCTGAACTGGAAGCTCCTGAACAGTGTCTGGAACACGGCGTTAGCTACTTTAGTACCATCTTTCCCCTCTGAATGCTCCCGACCACACACACACACACACACACACACACACACACACTCTCAGAATCCCTGGGGAGCCTGCAGGGTGGCAGGAGGGAACACTTCCATGCACGGACTTGATTAGAGGAAGCTAATTAGAACTCCCGATCAGGTCACAGGGAGGGGGCATTTCTGCCTCAGAGCAGAGGCCGAGCCTAGGTCGGGGGTAGGCCCAGGAACTGGACCTTCCCATCCCCCCCCGGGGGGGGCAGCACGTGGCTGCCTAAGGCAGAGTCATGGGCCACCCGCAGATAAACACTCTATTGAGTACAGTGGTTCAGAAGTGCCATTTTCCGGGGCTCTTTCTTTCAAATGAGCACTTCCACACATAATAGATCCCAAAATAAAGCCTACAAAACGACCACAATTTTCCCATTTTAAGAAGGGTCAGCTTCCAATTATAGGGAGGGGCTGGGCACACAGAGCAGCGGTGCTGTAAATCACAAGGATGGGCTCTGCATGAGGCAAGTCCCTTGCTTATGAGCATTTAACGCCTTCCCCGTCACTTGGAATATATTATTTACTCTGTGTCAGAGCTTTGGCTTCTGCCCTTCTACCAGCCATAAAAATAATAGCCAATGTTTGCGCAAAATGACAAATCAGACAAGGTAAATATTATACCTGTGGAGAACAAATCCACCTGAACTCCTTTTGATCCCTTATCACAAGGTTATTTGGATGTGTCAGAGTAAGAGGATTTAGTTCTGTTTCCTTATCAGGGCAAATCTTACAAGCAAGCAGAAGAAATAGGTAAATACTAACTTTGATTTCAGAGTGCAGGGAAGGATCTCTGTCCAGCTGCTTACCCTCTAAAAACCATCTTTTCCATTGGTCTGTTGCATAATTTCAAGTGCTACTTTTGGGAAGTAGTTTGCATTTCAAGACATGGCAAGAGGTTAAGTTGAAAAATATATATCTGTTTGTATAATTTGCTATCAGTTAAATCTGTGGCAGAGGCACCACCATCTCTCAGTATTCATGGGGAGTTGGTTCTGACATCCCTTCAAATCCCAGAATCCAGGCTGGGGAGACAGCTCAGCAGTCAGGCGCCTGCCTGGCAAGTGCAAGGTCTGGTGTTCAGTCCCTGCTACCACATGCAGTACCACTGGGTGTGGTGGCGCACACCTGTAATCCCAGTGCTGGGAAGGCTGAGACAGGAGGATCACTATGAGTCTAAACTACAAGTGAGACCCTTTACCAAATGAATAAATGATATTAATTTTTTTAAAATCCCACAATCCCCGGATCCTCAAGTCTCTTATATAAAATGGCTTAGGGTTTCCCCACAAGCCATGAACATTGTTCCTTATACCTTGTTACCGCTAATTACTTTTTATACCAAATACAATATAATAAATAAATATAAATAAGATAGTTGTTAAATTGTATTATTTAGGGAATAATAAGGAAAAACGTATACAGCCTTAATATAGACACAATATTTTGGATATTTATAGTCTGTTTTTTTTTTAATCCAAGGATACAGAAAGATAGAGGCTGTATCCCTAGAAAGCCCAGAAAGCCCACTGTATTGCCTTCAGCATGGCAGACAGAAGACCAAAGACCCGAGGCTACAATTTGCTATGCATGTGAAAGTAGGTAAGAGTGCTTGGATCCTAATGGTGCGGACGAGTCCTCGAAGACCAGGTGTCCCACAATCATCTCTATATTTTCACCTGTTGCATTGGCCAGTTATATGCACTGGCAATTAATTACCAGCTCAGCTTTTGCTTGTTACTTCATAAACGAAATGTTGTCAACATGGATTGTGATGAAAATAAGGTAATTAGCATATCAAAGAAAGGTCAATAACCTAACAGCTGCCTTCTAGGAACCTATGCTAGCTGCCAGGAGTAAATTGACATTTAGGCAGGATCTCTAGGAATTTGGAAATGGCTCTTCTAGGATTGTGTTGTAATGGAAGTTATGTACCAATCTTTGACAAAGAGCTCTTAGGTCTAAATCACCAGCTAATCACTACTCAGACACCATGGTAACCAAAAAATAGAACAAGTCATGACCTAGAAAGGAGCCTGAACTATAATAGGAATGTGGGTGTGTCTCAGTGAAACATAGCACTTAGTACTTAAGTACTTCATCTTAGGTAGTTATATTCTTTTCTTTTTTCTTTTTTCTTTTTTTTTTTTTTTTTTGCGGAACCGGGGATTGAACTCAGATCCTTGCGTTTGCCAGTCAAGCGCTTATCCTACTGAGCCGTCTCCCTGGCCCTCATCTTAGATAGTGAGAGTCTGTAAATGTCTAATTAAGTATAACTGTGAGTCTACATGCAATTGACTGCTTTCCTCTAGAGGGTTTAGTCTGGGGAAAATCAGATGGCATTACACTGGGACACAACACATCCCAGAGCAGCTACAATGTATATTTCTGGTAGACCAATCTCCATTAACCCACACTGTGACAATTAGTACACTGAATTTAGAAATGGGATTCTATCAATGGAAAATATTGATCTGTTGACTAGTATGGCCGATGTTGGAAATAGAATAAATGCGATCTCACTGGTAAAATGTAAGCTTCATTTGAGAAATACCTCTCAGCCCTCACATTTTACATGAATAGAGTATGAATACCCAGCAAGGCTTGTAGCCTGCGTGCTTAGGCAAGGCCCCCAACCTTCTCAGTGCTCTATCTTCGGCCTTTGATGGGAGCATTGCTGGTTGTCTGTCACTAACTCTCGTGCGCCATGAGCGGCCCCAGGAATGTGGTGTCTGGGCTAAAGGGACCTTTTATGCAAAGTAAGGCTGAAGCGCTAAAAAGGATCAAGAGGTGGACCTTCACTGAACATACATAGCTCTTTTTGCAAATTGTTTTCTTCTTTTGGCTTTATGTCTATGTAATAAACATCATCCTATATTGGGGACAACACTTGTGATATACTCTTAAGAGTCGGGTAGTAGGCAGAATGATGAATAGACACTTCTTACCTGCCTCGATCATTGTTGTAGTTACTATTCTCTACCAAAGAGGATATAGTTCAAATTATTCTCAGGAAGGTTATTCTGAGATATGTAAATTCCTATCCAAGTATAAGAATCCATGAGAAGATCTTTCTAGAGCTATGGGAGGTGACACCAAGGTGGGATAAGCAACAGCCATGGGGCCCTGAGGGACAGGCGGCACGGGAGGTACAGAGACCACTGGAGGAGCAAGTGTTCCCCTTGGTTCTTGAGCCAGTTACCTGTTACTCTTGGGTTTCTTTAATTCCAGCTATAAAATAAGGAAGCTGGATAGCAAAGCGTCCAAGGTGGTTGCTGGCTCTCAAGTTCATTGGCTCTCCACCCCAGGGGAGAGGAGCAAAGAGCCCTCTCCTCCTCATTAGCAAGTCACCAGCAAAGGCCATTCTGTCCCAACAGACTCACTTCCTGCGTGAAATTCAGGTTAGTGGACCTGCACTTTGATTAACCATCCCCCCTTCAATTCCCTGAAAATGGATCCCAAGGCTATGAGAGACTTCTTTAGCTAGGACTCTCTCTCAAATCTAAAATGTTGGGGTCTAGACTTCACCGTGGCTTTATAGCGGCTCCTTAACTTCAATCCAGAGAGACAAACTTATTAATTTCATCAAGACCAAATATTTTCATCAAGATAATAATGTTCTGATCTTCCAGCTAGGTTATTACATTTCTGGGAATTTGTTCGAAGGAAATAATTCTAGAAAAGAAAATATAATTTAACCTGCTCAGTGTAGCAACATTATTTAGAAAGAAATAATTGCAGGGTCATTCAGTTCAACTTTAGTGTCCCACAAAGGGGACTAGCATAGAAATTATGCTACTTCCTTGATGGATCATTAAAATAATAATTATTAAATGTCCAACTATTGAGAAACAGCAGACTCTGCCTCTCTATGTCTTAGTAAGTATATAGATTTATTTAATTTATTTTGAATTAACAAAATGATATTGCATGCATATTTTGTACTATTAGATACTTTAATGTGATATTTCTCTATATTGAAGAGGGATTACATCGAGTGAATTAACATATTCATTGCCTTATATGTTTCTCATTTTTGTAATTATTTAAAATCTATTCTTTTAGAAATTTACATTATTAGTAACTATAGCTCCTACATGTATACATCTCTAAAACTTATTCACCCAAACTGATACTTCTCACCCTTTGATCAACATTCCTACTTTGTTACCAAAAATTCAATACTTCTGGTAACCACCACTGTAATTTCAGCTTCTATGAATTTGACATGTTTAGATTCCACAATGAGTGACATCGCACAGTATTTGTATTTCTGTGCCTGATTTATTTCAAACAGCATTATATATGTCCTCTAGGTCATTTGAGGGTGAAATAGCAGGCTGCTTCTTGTTGCTTTAACACAGTACCCAATTCTGACTATGTTATGAAGAAAGGCAGTTTATTTAGCTCACAGTTCTGGGAACTCAAGGGCGAGGCTCCAGCATTTACTCAGCTTTGAAGAGGACCTCATGATGACAGGCATTGCAATGGCGGAAACATTAATGGAGGAAAAGATCACTCCACCAAATGGGAAACCAGAAAGTGATTCCAGGGTTGGGCTTGCTTTAATTCAGTTCAGTCTTATGAGCCATCAGGGATGAACACTCAGCTCCCCCAATTCCATGGGGGCCTCCACTGTGCTCCACCTAGCAGAGCCACCATCTTGCATTTCCACACCGAGATCCAAGCTAACCTTGGCTGACACCTCCAACCATATCCATGGCATTGCAGGCGAGAAATCTCAAATGCCCATGGCTTGGCCGGGATGAATTCAGTGGAATTGTCTGCCTTCAGATAATGGATATCAGTTAATGAAGCAGAACGTTGCTTTTCTCTGGGGGAAACAAGTGACCGCAGAAAGCAGTGAGAGGGCCGTTTGTCTCACCCTACAACACGGAGGCAAGGAATATGAGAGCGGTGTGAGCGCTGGAGGGATGTGGGTGTGAGTGGGAATGAATGTAAGTCTGGACCTGTAAGGTTCACAGGATACAAGGTATTTGGGGAGAGAGAAGAGGAAATCAGGAAACACCATCTCGTAGCAGATTTGTTGCAGGGCATAGCTATTTGCCCAGACCTAGAGCCACTACAAGGCCATGGGGAAGTCTGGAGCCCAACATTTTAAATTTGAGAGAGAGCGCTCGCTAGAGAAAGTCCCTCATAGCCTTGGGATCCATTTCCACATGGAAACACAATTTTCTCTGGCTTTGGTTCTCCCTTGGGGTAATAATAGGTACTGAAAATGCGCAGCTGCAGAGTGGAGACTCCTCCCCTCTTCAGCTTTGGTCAGCTCCTGTCTAAAAGACAGAGTCCGGGTTGGCCCTTTCTTCCAGCACTAGAGTGCAGAGTGGGCCCCAGAAGCAAGGGGGTCTTGGGGTCACGGAGACCAGGACAGCAACAGGTTAGAGATCGGTGGGCAGACTGTGGACAGCAGAGACTTACAGAGATCCAAATATCCATGAGTTCAACATTTAGAGAAAATAGGTAGGGCAGCCCTGTCTACACCAAGCGCGTGGACCCTTTCCCTCTTTCAAGTCCACCCACGGGGAAATCTTATTTCATCAGGTAAATCAGGGAGCAGGAGGCTTGGCAACTCTTGAGAACCTCATCCGCTCCTTAACTTCAATCCAGAGAGACAAACTTATTAATTTCATCAAGACCAAATATTTTCATCAAGATAATAATGTTCTGATCTTCCAGCTAGGTTATTACATTTCTGGGAATTTGTTCGAAGGAAATAATTCTAGAAAAGAAAATATAATTTAACCTGCTCAGTGCAGCAAGGTTATCTAGAAATAAATAATTGCGGGGTCATTCAGTTCAACTTTAGCGTCCCACAAAGGGGAATAGTATAGAAACTATGCTACTTCCTTGATGGATCATTAAGACAATAATTATTAAAACTATGGAACACTAACAACAGAGGCTTATGGATAAATTGTAGTGAGAAAGCAAGAGAATAAACTATTACTCGTATAAGACTACAAAGTTAAAAAAGACTAGCACAAGGAAAGAATGCAAAAATACTTATAAAAACAATAAGGAACACTCATCTTTTGCTGGCAGAAGTTCAGCTGATCTTTTACTGTTTTTGTTTTTCTGTTCGTGGTTACTGTGCATTTAGTTTAATTTTGGAACAGCTGGTGGGTAGAGAAGCAATTGGAAATTCCTGGTCTCCGACAGTATTTCCTGTGTGTTTCATGGTACACTAATTAGGTCTAGGATGTTAATGCATTTGATGAAAACAAAAAACAAAACAAAATTTAAGAAGTGGGGACAGAAAAGAATTTTTGACTGAATGAATGTTAAATCCACTTGAACGCGTAACTGCCCCGGTAGGGTTCCTTAAAGCCCACAGTGTGCTGGTGTAGAATGTGAATCTCCCCTAAAGAAAGAAGCGCGCAGCCTTTGCAGCAGACGGGGCTGCGGCGTCGCGCCTCCACCCGCGCCTCCTCCGCAAGAGCCTTGGCTGTGGTGGAACCACGAGCGGTGGCGGCAGCAGCACGTAAGTTCCGGCCCTGGCTCCCACGGTCGCCTTGCCTTGCTCGGTTCGAAGGAAACAAACACATCTGCAGGACGCAGGGTGCAAAGCGGTGGGCGGCTTGACAATTTCTTCACTCTTTCAAGGCCTTACTCAAGCTTTGCCGTCCTCTGCAAAACCCTTCGCATCCTCTGGGATCGATCTTCTCTACACTTTGTTTTCTTCCCATTTTGCGTTTTGTCATAGCGCGCTGTGTTTCTTGGTAGTTACTTGTGTCTGCCGCTCAGCTGGAGCAGCGCTTTCGGCCCGCGCAGTGTCTCGGCGTCCACTGGGAAACCAAGTACCACACGCGTTTGCACACCAGCGGGGGAGGTCCTGGTCCATTTTGTTTGGGGTAAACCGGCCAGTGCAGGGCCAGAGCAATTTTCCTTTTTTTAATGTTACTGCTTTCTGCCACTAGGTGGCAGGCACAAATTTTTGCTAAATTAACGTGCTGTAGCAAGGCAAAAAGAGGTAAGTTTACTTAAAATCTGGTTTTCTAGTTCCTCCCAGCAAAGCAACAGATTTTCCTTAACTAAATTTTCTCACTTGCTATTTTGATTATGGAAAGACAGCTACCAAGTCAGGAGATGTGGAGAGAAAGAACGCAAAGGGCCAGCAACCCTGGAGCAAAGCTAAGGGCTGAGGGGCTGTCTCTTACTAGGAGTCCAGACTTCCCTGTGAAGATTTTTGTTTCGCTTGGTTTTGCCTCACTAGAATGCCTGGCTGTTGCGCTCCAACTCTAAGGACTCGAAATTCCCCTATAATGCTTCGCAGTTCACCTAGCAGGTCCTTAGCAAGGGTGGCTGCAAGGGACTTTCTCCAAAAGAAAAATTTGAGCCCAGGCGAGGTGAGACTGGAATTCACCTTCACACTAACCATGCTTTCATCGAGAAAACTAACATTTTAAGGCACTACTATAGAAATCAAATTTTTTATTGTATTTTAAGAATTTTTTTGAGAAAGTGGCAATGAGATAGTTTCAAAATAGGTGTGTAGTACAGTTACAATAATTAGTCCATCGCATATTGTTGTCTTTGTAGTAGTTGTTCCTCGTACAAGATGCAGACATGATATCTTGTCTAAACCCTATTAGTTCAAAACCTTCTTCTCATTGAACTAAGAGAAAGCAGCTATATATTTATGCTATTTCCACTACAAAATGGTCCATTTATATCCCCTTTTTTGTTTGCTTTTGTCAGAGATGTGTATTTCTTTGGCATTCATATATTGTAGGTGGGCAAATTCAGCAGAGTAATCCAATATAGTCCAGCAGTCTGTAATAGTAGTGGGTTATCCACAAGACTGGCAGTGTCAGAGGTTGTTCACTTGAGCCTTTACAGCTCAGCATATTGATATGGCTTTACTTTTTATACTTCATTTTTATATTTTTCTGCTGGATGGTTAAGACCAAGATAAAGCAGGACCTATGTAACAAGAAATGTAACTTTTGTATCTGACAAAGTCAGTCAAATTCCCCCAGGATTTACACTGAAACCCTGTACCACAGTTTGTAGATCCTTTGTCAGTGTCAGCCATGTGGATAAGTCACGGCCATTGCTTGACCCATTTCCTCTCTGTGAAAGCCTGAGACAATGTTTTCTTTCCACATGACTCTGCTTAGGCACACTCTACATCATCCATCACTTTCCTCTGTGGCCCCATAATCTCCTTGATCAGAAAATTTGGGACACAACTGAGTTACAGGATGTTACAGTACAGGTTCTCCTATGTCCTAAGTCCTCACTGACCTTAAAAGGATAGGGCCAAAATGTTGGCTGTCCTTATAGCCTTCTTTTCTTCTAATTTTTGGTCTGCGAACTTGAGTTGTTAACCCTCCAGAAGAGAAGCTTAATGATATTATTACCCTATAACATAGGCCGTTGAACTTACTCAATGTTTGAATATCAAACATCTTAGACAAATACCTGTGGAACAGGTATTTTCCATCAAGTATTGATATGTTAAACTTTAAATCCTTACAGAATGTGAAGAAAAAATTTAAAAAATAGAAAAAATATTTAAAAATAGGAATAAACAATTACATATTTTTACACAGAAATTTAGAAATCTAACCATATACAGCATTGTAGCAGGACAGTCCTATGACATTCTTTTGTCTCTTGTTTTCCTTTATTAACCCCCCTTTTTTAAAACAAACATTTACTTGAGAGACAGTATGGCAGTAATTGGTATGACATGACAAGCAGTACTTATATAGAAGACCAGAATGACAGGCATTCCAAGCATGACCCTAGTAATACACATTGCCATCTTCAGTGCAGTTGCTTAGTTTACAGGTATTAACATATTTAGTTAGTCAGGGTGAAAATCCTACCAATTAACTGCTAGTTTCAAAATTAGAAATCAAAATTAAAGAAAAAACTTAACTGCCAACAAATACCAATACATGTTATAAAAGCAGAACCAGTCACTATTGTAAGCCTAGAAATCCTGGAGCCTGAGGCAAAAAGGAAAATCACTCACACTGATTCCGTCTTTATTTAAAGCTTTTATGTTTACTGCGGATTCCTGCATTCCTTTTGATTGCTGAATATGCTGCTTTAAATACCATTTGTCTAAAAATATTTAGTTTGATTATTGTGGTATTTGTGCTCCCTTTCGCTGGTTCCTGAAGCTCATTGGTCTCACCCGAGGCCAACGGGAGCTTGAGCTCTGGGAACTGCACTGCAATTGCTCTTCCAGCTTTGGAGAAGACACTGTGTTGGACAGAACCTGATCCCAATTAATTCCAAGGAAGGAAGCTAACCGGTAAATAACTTCCATTATAATAGTATAATTCCACATTTATACATACAGAATTCCTTACAGAAGAAAAATGATTCTTTTCTGAAAATAGAAAGTTTGAAACGGATTGGAACAGTTTCCCCTGTGCACCAGACTGTTTGACATAGGCCACACACGACCCACATCTGGGACTGCCTTAAGAGTGGCAGCAACAGGAGAGGAAGACATTGAAACCCTGCAAGGAACACTGAAGGATTTCTTAAGACCTTGGCACTTCCCTGAGAGAAGACAGGAGCCCCTATGTTGAGAGCAATGTCTTAGCCCCAGAACTTCAAATGCCTCGGTGCTTGCTTGGAAACTTTTGCCTTATTACCCACAGATAGTGGTTATGGGGAGATCTGGTCAGGAACTCTAAGTACAAATTTTGGTTATACAATCAAAATTAAGGAGGAAATGCACTAATGAGCACTTCCTAGGGAAATTTTTGCAAAAGCAAGTACAGAAAGTGGACATACAGAGGCGCATAGCTAAGGATTTTTGAGACTACTTTACTGTAAGACCATTTGGAATATAGTGAACTGGATGGCACAAGAGATTTATGGGCATTCTTGAAGTATTCTTGCCAGGGAAGTTAAGTTGAGATGACAGAATCTGAGAGGCAGAATTGGCTGCTTTTAGGAGAAACCAAAACATCAGAGTGAGCACTGAGAGCCCAAAGCAGACGTAGGAGTGGGGAGTCGCTGCGGGTAAGATTTAGGGTAGCAGACTGGGTATCTGACCGTGAGGCGCTGTGCCAACCTTTACCTCCAGTGAGAGGGCTGTCAACTCTCAGCTGCAGCTGGGGGAGAGTGGGCAGAAGAGGAGAGCTACAACTCACTGGGAGACTGTGCTCTGATAGAAACTTTCATTTGAAGTAGGAAAAAAGAGAGAGAGAGCAGGAACTACTACTCAGCACTTGGGGAGTCAGACCTGGCGTAGAGCTGGCCAGTTAGGGCTCAAGACATGGAAAGATGATACAGTCTCTGAATTCAGATTGCTGGCTGGGCCGAGACCCCAAAGGAGGAACACTGTGCTACTCTGAAGAGGGGTGCAGGCAGGGAAGCTTCGCGCAGAACAGCAGCCTGCCTGGCTGTTAGGAAAGATGCTCTTGGCCCCGAGCCCTGCCCCATAGGCATGCAGAGAAACTCTCCTTCCAGTACAGAGATCCAGCTAGTAACCTAAATTCAGTCTGAAACTAGGTTCCATAAGAAAGGGAAAGTGGAGCTGCAACTGTGGAGATCTTGCATGGAGACTGTGAGAAATTCACTTCAGAGTGATGCTTAAGCCCTCATGGATGTCACAGCACGCAGGATGCCCTTGTTCAGTGTATGTAAAAAATTTGATCCTGGGAATCAGCTCAACGCATTATTTAGGACCACCAAACAAATTGTACATTTATTCCCTTCATCCCTACATGTCACTTGGGGTAAAAATTTGAAGGATAGATGCTTTTGCAAAAGATACAAGTATTGGCTGACAAGAGAACACAGCAGGAAAATAATAACAAGAAGAAAAACAACAGGTCTGAATAATGTTGCACCTAGTGGTTGGACTTGTTCCTACGATGTAGCGAATGTTTTTGTGTGTGCAGCAAGGGGCCTTGATGCATTATGTGAGCACTTACCGTGATATGTCCACTTAAGCAGATGAAGAATTATCCAGTGGATGATTAGGACTCAGTTTGGAGTGTGTCTGTGGATGACTGACCTGTAAATTGATGGGGGAAGAGCAGTCCCAGAGGTGGATGGCCCCAACCAGCAGACTTGCAGTCTAGACATGGGATATAAGGGGAAGGAAGAGAGTGTCTGTTCTGAAGGAACTCCGGTCTTGCCATTCCCTTTGGACATCTGATTCCAGAAAGTTCAATGCAGACTCACACTGGCACTCTACAGTGAGTTGCTGAGCCTTCGGCTTTGGGCTGGTGCGCACACTTGCTTTTGCTCTGCAGCTCACAGCTTGGGCTGAGCAGCTCTGGAATCTGCTCTCTCCCCACTGTGCAGATGGTCAATGTGGATTTTCTACCTCTGACCCGGTAAGGCTACGTAATAAATCCCATTGCATAACTATACACAGTCAGTATGTTCTACTGATTCTGTTACTCTAAACAGCACTAAATAATACGGATATGTTCAGCATGAGACGGCACCAAGGTGTGGGCTAGGTAGGCAGGGCAGACCAGAGGGAGCCACATGGCTCTTCCTTTAAAAGCAGAAGATGCTGTGAAGGCTCAGGAAATCACCATGGGAGATAAGATGTCCTGCTGAAGAACGGAGGTGAAAGGTGACACCTGCAGGGAAGGCAGAGAACAGCACAAAGGACTTTGGGCCTTAAGGGTAAAATCTTCTAGGCCTAAATTCACTCACTCTAGGATGGATGGCTTGTGCTGTGATTGAAGTTATCTTTTGTGTTTTGATAATGCAAAACTTACTCTGCTCACCCTCACCCACTCCACCACCAGTCAGAAATCTCTCTAAACACACAGAGCTTTGGTGAATGGTGTTTTGAAGGAGGTCAGCATTCCTTCGGAGGTCAGCGTTCTATGTTTAAGAGGGTAGTGGGTGAACAAATAGGCATAGTCACAAAATGTGAACAGAATGGAAAGCAGATACCTGAAAACTCCTCCGTCTGTTGTCAAGTGGAGGGATGGTGAGAGTGGGGATAGGGTTCCCCTGCCATGTCAGAGCGGACTTAGAGATTTCCAGCAAATATACTTCATTATTACGGTAAAAGGTGACCCTAGAAGGCTGTAGATGGGACTCCAAGGTGACTGACATAGAAAGGAGGGCTTGAATGTCATCGCACGCCGCATAATGGCATAACAGAGTTTCCTTTCTGAGAGCAATCATAATGCACTCGAGAGAAGGCTTTTATATGGGTAAAGAGAACATTATTTCTGAATATTTAATGCAAAATTGCCATAGAATAAAATGATCATTAAATATGTAAATGCTATTTACACGTGCTTATTACTCCAATAACTCATCTCTTATATAATACGATCTCTGTGCCCTAATTTGTCACTTGGTCATGGACTCCACAAATCAAAATCTAGGGCAGCTTCTCACAATGGAGCAAGTTGATGAAATCACGTACAAAAAAACCTCCTTTCCCTGCTAACAGTAGGTTTCTGCATTTGGCCTTGTTTCTCCCTGTTGAGGGAAGAAAGATGGAAATAAGCACCCTAGGAAGAATTGATGTAATGCCAGGTGGGACAGGGTCATTTGGATCCAAGATAAATACAAATGCCCAGCCTCAAGTGGAGGTGAGTGGTTGCCCCAGTCTCCTTTCATGTGCAGTACTAAGCAAAGGATTAAGAAATTTTAAAATCTGCCCTTTGTTCATCAAGGATTAGTCCATCTTCAATCTTCTAGTAAGGCCTGATAAGGTGATATTTCTTATTTTAAAAGTAAAATGAAATGAAGTCAGCGAGAGCTTTCTCTCTTGCTCTGATGTGTATTAATGTACTTTTTTTTTTTTTTTTGCTTTCATCAGTGGAACCAAATCCTCAAAGTACAGTACATAGACCAGTGGGACTGGAAGCAGCAGAGTGTGCTAGAAATGCACCCCCTCGGGTCATAGCCAGAGCTGCCGAGTCCGGATGCGCACTTTGCATAAGTCATCAGGTGAAGTGCACGCACATTTGTGGTTGTTTTATGAGCACCCATTTGGAAAACTGGAGCTATGTTTCCTAGAGAGGCCTCCCCAAAGAATCCCACATTAGCACAAGGCCGAAGGAGAAATTTGCATGAAATGTCCTAGGTGGGAATGAAGCAGCGTCTTTGCTTTCTGAGGGGCCTGAGGGCTGGACGTGGCCCCCCGCTTTAGAAAGCTTTCTAAGGTTTTCTAAGATCCAGCTAGCCCTAGCAATGCGAAGTGCACATCAAAGCTTCAGAAAGGCTTAATGGTGGTTTTCCTCGGATTCTTCACTTCATTTCCCAGCTCATCCCATAGTTCTATGAGGTGTCGTTGCTATAATTCCCTTATTCCAGGTTGCTCATCCTGCTTTCTTGGCTGAACCCTTATAATAATATGTTGAGATTGGGAAACACTGGCCTAGGCTGCATGCATGATAAATAAGATGCATTGCAAGTTAGAGATTTCCAGCAAACCCACTAGCTGCATTCTTTTAGATGGCTTATCTGAAGGAAACATATGCTTTTGAAATAGTTTTAAAGATCTTTGGAGATCTTATTCATACCCATATTGTACCATTTTTATACCCATATTTATACCATTGGAACTAATTAAGAGAGCTAATGTAGCCTGTAAAGACTACTGAAGTTCTTTCAGCATGGTAGAAGATTTCAACTTAGAAGTAGAAGGAAGAGCTGAACTGTTCTCACTTTGGGCCTCTACTTACCCAACCATTGAAAGTTTTCCAGGTACAATTTTCAGCAACAAGTGTTGATGTCTTTGAGATCTGGGTTGATTAGAGATCTTGCATTTGCAAATAATAAACCACAACTCAAAAGCAGTTGGTTGAAAGCATGGCTTTTTGTCTTTCCTCACTTAACTCCATAGTTGGTTTCATTTTGTTTTGCTGTTGCTATTGCAGAAAAGCAAATAGAATTTAGGGCGTGAACTGATTGAAGGAGGTAGGAGATGTCAGAGGGGCTGATTGCTGCCCTTCTCTGTGCCTGTCAGCCTCACTTTTGGAAGAATTTATTTCAATGTCTATTAAACAGTTTACAAGTCTAAATTCAAGGGAATAACAAAGCACATCTTCTTTCTAGGCACCTAAGCAAAACTGCTGGGGAGAAATCCATAGAGCCCCAAAAGGTTAGCTTTGCGTCTCTAGACTATTCATGAGCAATCCCTAATGGGGGAAAAGGATGCTCTGATGGTCCAGATCAAAGCCACAGGCCAGTCCAACCCGGTATCTGCAATGGGAATAGCCTCTAGCTGAAGCATTCTGCAGGCCTGGAGATTGGCTAAGGACAGCCAAAACCCACCGCCACCACAAACCACCATGATGACCAGCACCACCACCAGAAACACAGATGCCCACTTTGGCTCTGATTGTCATACACATTTAATACATGACACTAGATTTCTAGAAAGCAAATAGAACAGGAGGATATCATAGTTTCTAAATTTTACCTATATTAAATGCTAATTGTTAAAATTTTAGAAAGGACAGGAAAGCATGAGAAGGAAAAAAAACCCATCATCTCACGACTAAGAAGAAATCATTGTGATCATGTAGGCCTGTAAACTTTTTTCAAGTAATTTTCTGCTAAGTATTTTCCATATGCACTTCTATGCTGTGCTTTCTCATAGTCACATAGTTTTCCACTGCACTAGATGAACTACATGACAAATTCTGTATTAACAGATCTCTTTGTTGTTCCTAAATTATGAATGTCGAGTGAAAATGCCCATAAACCTTTAGGATCGCCTATGATAGTTTGTGCAGAATCAATGCCCACCAAAGAACATGCTGGGCTCAAAGGCACAAGCGCGCTGCATGATTCCAACATAGTGCCAAGAATAAATCTCTCAATTTCTGCTTCTATCAGGTATATATATTCCTGCTTCTCTAACAAACATTGTTAATGTATAGATTATGCGTGCCAATTTGATAAACAAAAATAATGCCATTGGCATTTTCCTCTGCATTATTCGTAAAGCTGAATCACTTATTCATGTGAATATTTATGTCTTTATATCTTTAGGTCATTTACCATGTAAAAAATTGTTCATATTTCCTTGATTGCTTTTTTAGGCGTTTTGCATACCAGGCACATGAATTGTTTATAATATATGTTAAGGAATTTTTTTCCAGTTTGATGAATACTTTCATATTTTAGATTGAAATTCATATTCCTGTATGTTAATGATCAATTGTTTCATTTATAGAATGTTGCCTTTTGTATTATTCTTAAATTTTCTTCCTTCTTTAAGGGGAAAAATTTAGAAGCAATAGAAATTCCAGTCTCTTTGAGGCAGTCTACACTGTTAAGTGATTGATAACAAATATTATTTACCTGCTGACATGAATTACACCAGTTATGTTGCTGTCCCTTCCCTAGATGCATACCCAAGGAGAAAAAGTTGATAGTAATTTCTGATTTAGAGTGTTATTTGTACTATATTTCCCGTATGAATTTGTGTCTGTTTTCATTTAGATTGTTTATCTCTGTTAATACGTGTGTCTATTCTGGTTCCAGAAACACAACATATAGGAACTGTTGCTTGGCAGTGTATTTCATTTTCAGCAAATATGGGGCATGTGTTATTATTTTGATTATCCCAAATTTGATGGTTATTTTGTGGATACTCTATCAAATAATTCTGTTCAGCTAAACAAGCTTTACTGAGACTATTAATTGGATGTGTTTAATTAGTAAATTAATTTTTCCATTAAAGTGTTCCTTTCCTTTGGGTATAATTTTTGTGTCCCTCCCGATTTCCCACAGGGTGCCATTCCCTCAACTGAAGGTGCTTCCAAGCCCACATCAGAATGTCCTTTCCTCCACACTTAGCGAAGCTAGGCTCGGGGCTGGCAGCACTACCGAGGCACAGCCTTCTTCCTCCTCCTTCCTCTGGATGTGCTGATCTCTTCTGGCAGTGCAGAGACTGTCCAGTGAGGTCTGGGGACGTGCCACAAAGTTCTCCCTAGCCCAGGGAGTCTGACCTTGGAACTTCCACCCTGCCATGAGGGAAAGTGACCAATAGGCCTCCTCCCATGATGTCTCCCAGAAAAGGAGACAATTTGCAGACACAATCTAAAGTACACTCCTTGAGGAAAACTAGACAGAACTCACAGTGGCAGAACTGGTCATTTTCTCCTACCTCAAAGCAAATTCTTTTACCGCAGCAGGAAATGAAGTGGTATTCACACTATCAATTACGCCAGCTGTTTACCTAATGAACTCTGCTTCAGAGACAGTCATGTTCAAGACCAAAAGAATGTAATAAGCCCATGGTAACTCTGCAGTAACAAGCACCTTGCCAACACAAGGTCTGAATTCATGCGATTACAGTCTAGCTGCCAGGAAGGTGCCATCCTATTATTGACTTATAATGCTATGTTATTTTTTGGGATAATTATGCTTTTCTACCCCCCAGGAGCTCTGAATCAGAGAAAGTAAGCAATGTATTCTTATTCATTCAGCATGTGAGCAAATTTCAAGTCAGAATAGATCTCTCCGAGATCTATTATATTGTTCAGGGACACCCTACGGGCTTTGGTCTCAACCCCCTAAAATTACAGGGACTTAGAGGACATTGTATGAAGCAGTGGGAAGTTGGTTCTTGCAAGTTCAATAACATGTTTCTGTTTTGTCAGAGCAATTTTGCCTAGAACTCTCACTCACTTCTCCCAATTTTTACCATCTTGATCTTGCCCAGAAAACGTCTTGACATTATTGTATGCATCTAAATCACATCGATTCTATGTAATCCTGCAAAGATGTTATTATTTGGAATAAGGAAATGGAGGAAGTTAGGTATAAGGAAATCAGTGTAGCCAAATGACTTCTTTGGTGGCTATCTATTGATAACTTTTTTTCACTGAATATAACTCACTTGTTTACTTCCCCAATTTCTTGCTAGGTTTCTAAATCCTTAAAACTTGAGCACTTCTAGTTCGACCTTTTCTTCATTTGCCTCTGGTGTAGGTCCTGATCAGTACATAGTGGAGTTTAAAGACTGTCTGTCAAGTAGAAGGAAAATCGTGGGCTAGAAGTCAGTGAATGCCAAGGTTAGTTCTAATTACAATCTTAGTTCTAATTACAAAGCTGATGAACTTGA
>NW_004524615.1:15199735-15200726 GCF_000260255.1 Octodon degus
TCAAGGATTAAATAAGATTCAGTTTAGAAAAGGATTTGTGAAATAAACTATGAATTATAGATAAAATAAAATTGATCCTCTTTTAAAAGGGAATACAAAAATAGTAAAACAAAAAAAAACTTTAGAAACTATGCAGAATTTCACTAAACAAGATGATAGGGATTCAACAAGGGTTGCTACGTTACATACAGTTCTGTTCACATTAGTGTTCAGATTACCAGAGAGAAGTCTGTAACATTGCTCAAAAGATGAAAAAGGAGAGAGAGAAAAAAATTTGAGCATTAACTGCTTCTTTTAATAGACCAGCAGAAATCAGCAGTACAATTATCCAAGCCATCCTATATATATATAAAATTCATCCTCTTAAACATATATTAACAGAAAGTGACTAGACCAGAAAAGACCACTATATGAGAAACATTTAGATGCTCACTTTGGTTATAACATAACAGTGTGCTGGGCCTGTTTTAATGGCCTCTTCTTGCTCATTGGTGCTGTGTAGACTCCAGCCCCTATGGCATGATGTGGTAGACAAACATGTTGAATATAGAAATGAAGTATTCAGGTTTGGTATTAGTTTCACCCAGAAGAGGTTGTGTGGTCAAGTTAAGTAAAACCTGGCTTCAGTTTTCTGGAAAATGACGATAGTGACAGTGTGGATGATAGTGAGAAGGACAGAGGGACTCAGTTGAAGGGGAAGGCCTGGCTTAGCTCCAAATTATTTGGTAGCTTTATTATGATCCCAGGTGGATCTTGGAGGCTACCTCCTATGACCAAACCAATGGACAGAGAGAATGATGTGAGTTAGAGTTTGAACTATGCACATAAATCCTGACATGGGCTTGGCCACATCTATGGCCAAGTAGCTTCTAACTAGTTGGCTTTCTCTGTAACAAGCTAATGGCATCTTGCATATCCAGTCCCTGTGGTCAGGGTCTGAACTGTTGATTTTGTCAGCGGGGAAAAGGGACTTTTGGGATATATATATATA
>NW_004524615.1:15200826-15212595 GCF_000260255.1 Octodon degus
TTTTTTTTCAGAACCAGGGATTGAACTTAGGCCCTTGTGTTTGCCAGGGAAGTGCTTATTCTACTGAGCTATCTGCCCGGCCCCTGGGAATCTTTTCACAGGCATCCCAAATGACCATTTCAGGCCAGCACAAGTTATCATTTCTGCTCTTCTCTATTACTCCTGCTTTTTAAAATTTAATTGGAGTTCACCTTTTTGCAATGCTGTAGGTCAAATCCAGGGCCCACCTAACACATGGGAGGAAAACATTGTACCACTGCGCTGCCTGCCCACTCCCTGCTTGTTTTCTTCCTAAAGACTACCTGGGTTTCAGTCTCCTCTGTTTCCCTTAGGAGTAGGACCTGGCGGTTGTAGTTCTCCCATGTGTTTGAGAAACTGATCACATTTTGGGGATCAGGCTTTGCACTTTGCAACAAACTCAGAGGCTTGGATGGAAAATACAGCTGGCATATTTAGCAGTGAGAATAACGCAGATTTATAAACATCAGTGTTCCAGTCTCTGAGTTTTGCGTGGGTTCCATGTGATTAGCATAGGTTGTTGTATTTTATCCTAAGAAAGCCATGCTTCCAGTGTGTGGGGGCCTGGGAAGGAGGGGAGCACGTTGGCAAGGGGGACTTTCCTTCATCAGCCACATTATTGCAGTGTTTGAGAACTGGTTAGTGATAGACCCTGCCGGGGTTTGACTTATATTCATGCTAAGAGAAAACAAGCCTCTCATGATATCCTTGAACTAAAGGGCTAAGAAAAATGCCTGGAGGAGGCATTTCATCAGCAGAGCTCAGCTCGGAGCACCCAGTCTGTGAGAAAGTTGATGATGAAAGACAAATACATTTTCTAGTCATGGACTTTTATAAGCTGAACCCCAGGGATTACTCCTTGGTGATGGAAAGAGGCTAGAGGCCCATTGGCAAATAGCCTACTGGATAATTTTAATGACCTTTCCTATAAATAAAATAGTTTTATTACTTTGTTCCTTTGCTAAGGATGAGGGTCTAGGAGAAGGCAGGCAGGGCAGAAAGAGATAGTTGACTTTGACTTTAGTGCTAGAAAACACATTCCCTGAATAATCACACTAGAAGGACTCTAAGAAATGAAATACAAAAACTCTAAAAATCATTTGCACAGTGTAAATCACTGAGAATCAAACGCATCTGGTGTCTCAGCACTACCCCTAAGGCTCTTATTTACTCATGGTATTCTGTGGTCTGGAATCGCTTCTGCCTGCCTTCTCACTGTACTCCAGGTACCTCATGTCACTGTCCCCACCATCTCCCTGCAGAAGATCTTGGGTACAAGTCCATAGTAAAATTAGCGCTGTCAGGTGAGAACTGCCCGTGATTTCATTCTACAACATGCGAAATTACTTTTGCTGGTACTGTATTCATCTGCTAGAACCAAAATACCTCAGCAAAACATAAGGGTCCCCTCTTATCTGTGGCTTTACTTTTTCTGGTTTTAATTATCTGCAGCCTGAAAAGACTAAATGGAAAATTCTAGAAATAAACAGTTCACCTGTTTTAAATTGCAGGTAATTCTCAGTAGAATGATAAAGTTTCAGACTCCTGCTGAGTGTGCTAGGTGCATACCTGGGATCTCAGCACTCAGGAGGCCGAGGCAGTCTATATAGCCATCTCAAGGCTAGCCAGCACTGGATAGCAGGACCTTGCCTCACTCAAAAACAAATAAACAAACAAACATTTCAGACTTTGCATTGCACCTTGGATGTGAACCATGCCTTGGTCAGCAGTATCCACACTGTCCACCCAGCTGCCACTTTGTTCGCTCAGTAGACTTCCCTGTATCCCACTGCTTGTATGTGTCAGTACTCCCTGAGGTTTTGAGAAGCTATTGGTGCATCTAGGAACACATGCCCCACCAGGAAGAGGAGAGACTGCATTCAGGTGCTGTAGTATGCACAACAGAAACCTACCGATTCACAGGGATGCCATGCACCTTGAGCCATAAGGGTCAGATCAGGAGCTGATGCCTTCCAAAGGGCTTGGCACGGGTCCGCGCTGCCTCTCTCCCAGATGCTGGTAGGCTACTGGCGGTCTTTGGTATACTCTGACTTCTGCAACATCCTCATATCTATTTTCATTTCTTGGTATTCTGTGTGTTTGTGGCAAACTTCCCCATTATATAAGGATAGCTTACAACCTACATTAGGGGCTCACCCAACTCCCATAAGACCTCATTTTGACTGACTGCATCTGCCATGACCAGCTTCCACATAAGGCTACTTTGTGAAACACAAGAGATGTGAATTTGGGGGCAGAACTCAATCCATGGCAGGCATCCATCTTCACCCTGTGCCTGATCTTTCCAGAATATTCTTTCTCTTGGGTGCATCCACTCCCCCCACAGAAACCTTCCAGGCCAACCATTCCTGCCTCCTCAGAAACACTGCTCAACCAGCGGCTGCCTCTGCTCTCTGTGGCAACTGCTCCTTCTCTCGCTCTTCTGAACAGCATTTGCTTAAGGCCCCTCTCTGGAATCTCAAAGACAGCTGCAGCAGGGAAGATTTCCATCTCACGCCTGCTCCAGCTCTCACCCTGTCCTCTTCTCCTTACAGCGCACCTCAGCAGCCTCCACTCATCCCATGCTTATCTAGCACTCTGTCATCGGCCCTCTTCTTCACTCCATTGAAATGTTCCTTGTTAACAAAGCTGATCGTTTGCCATTTGCTATAGGCGCGCTGGCCTTTGTAGGCTTCCTCTTACTTTCCTCTTTGTCCTGGGTTAGCTCTGTGGATTTGGCCTGACTTCTGGAAGGTCTTACCTGTTTCAAATGCTGCCTCTCTAAATTCTCACACCACGTTGTCCTGGTTTTCTTTCTATCCCATAATCTCTTACACATCCTCCTCTGTCAGTCGTTTGAAACATGAGGCTCATCCTCAAACTCCAAATTCTCTCCTCTATGACCCCTACCATCTCCAAAGCTCCAGCTACTGTCCAATACCCTGGCCCTCAGGTCCATTTGCAGCTAGGATGACTCCCCTGAACTTCTGAATTAGGTGAAGAAATACCAGTGGACACTGTCAGACAGGAATCCACAGACAGCTGGAACTTGATTTGCTCCAACTGAATTTACCACAAGCCATCCCAATCTATGTCTCTGTGAGTGAAGTCTCAATCAGTGGTACACTGTTTTGCCTGGTGTCTCAGCAAGACGACTTGAATTATTATTATTATTATTTTACTTTTTCCTATCCCACAAGTCACAACTAATCACACCTATTCTTCAGACTTTGCTCTTTTTATTTTCTGAATCACTCCAGCCCTACTTTCGACAGTAGCTTATTTCAGGCTATTAGCATCATTCTTCCAGACCAAAGCAGCAGCACACCAGCAGCTCTTCTGGTCTCTAACATTGCCATGCGCCAATTCATTCTCCACGCCTCAGCCAGAGTGACCTTTCTCACAGGAATGCCACTCTCCTGCTGAAAGAGATTGTCAATGCTTCCCGCTGGTCTGTAATTAAAATACAGACTCCATAGCATGGCATTTCACAATGTTCCTGTGCCTGACTCGATATCCTAACCTTTCTGACATATTGTAGCTTCCCAACACATCAGTTTCTCTCACCCTGAAGCCTTTACGTGGCATGTTGATGCCACTGCAAACATTCATGCTTCACTCCTTTCTCCCTCTACCACCAATGCTTCAGTTGAGAAACTCTCATCTCCAAAGCTAGCACAAAAAGTTCTCATAAATGTTTTCATACCAGGAGAGTCCTACCAACTATCCCAACTTATCACCTTATACATTACGTATTTCATGTATATGAGTATATCCCATGAAGCCGAGTACCAATCCATGAGTGAGCCATAGCCTATCTGTGACCACAGAGCATGCAGCTTGTTGTATAGTAGTTGTTCAACAAATGTCAACTTAATGCATGAATAAATAGAAAGAACAGATCAAGCCTTCAGAGGTACTGTTGAAACAATCTATATTTGACTTAGCAAGCAAAGCCATAGGCAATACACTAATCATTTTGAAACTCCAGTCACATATTTTCAGGCATAGTTGGTTGAAAAAAAGAATCAGAAAAAAAATCATATGCTTGAGTATATGGAAAAATTTTAGGAACATGTTATGCAGACAATTTTAAAATAACCTTGGTGTTTGCAACAAATATTCAAGGTCACATTTGGAATATATATATATAATATATATAATATATATATATTATATATATATATCTTCATTGATTAAACAAAATAGTTGTCCTACTATTCCAGGTAGTCAAAAGCACTACAAGATACATCTTGTGAGATCTGTGTGCAAAGAAAATGAAGCCAGGGATAGATTCACGGTACCGGGCAAGGCACGTCAGAGGCTGTGTCCTCACTTTCTCTGAAGGAAGCCTTAGGCACTTCCACAAGGCTCAGCCTAGTGTAACAGACGAGTGGGCAGAGCCTTCTAATTCTCCCATTTCTAGCACTATCAGGTAAGATTGAAGCCTAATTAAGGAGGGGAGGATGGATGGCTTAAGTCAAAATCCTCAGAATAACAAATTCTTCCAACTCTGCTATCAAAATATATCTGTGATGGATTAACTAATGCTCAACTTGTAATGCCCAGCTGGACTGAATCAGCATGGTGCTGGGTGTGGGAGCCCCACCAGAGGACTGCTGCCAACAGCATATCCTGGATTCAACAGCAATGTCCTGCACGAGTCCAGCTGAAGGCCTAGAGCCTATGACAATGTCTCATGCAAGTTCATATCAAGGATCTGCACTGGGAAAGCCCAAAGGTCAGTGGTGGAAACTAAAAGTTCTGTAAGTCTATGCCAGGGAGAACTGGAGGTTAAGATGGTGCTCTGTTGATTTGGGAGAAGCTTGTTGTGCTGATTTTTCTCATAGGAGCTCAGTTGTTTCCATCGTTGGAGGAGCTCAGGTCCTCGCTGTTGCTGAGGGTGCTGCGGTTCTCCGCGGGGAGCTCTGTCCTTACCTCGAGCATCGCTTCCTGGCTCCTGCTCAGGTCGTTCAGCCTGCTGGCACGATCTTTCTTCCCACTGGCACAGACTTACAGACTTTTTAGCTTCCAACCCTGACCGTTGGGCCTTCACAGTGCAGATCCTTGGCACAAACTTGCATGGGACATTGCTGTAGGCTCTAGGCCTTCAGCTGGACTCGTGCAGGATGCTGCCATGGGATCCAGGCCCTCAGCTGGATTCTTTGGGTCTGCAGTGAATGGACAGGTCTCATGTACACTTTTGCATTTGATTTTTTTGGGTGAATATTAAAAAATAATGCTATAAATTATGTGTCATGTATTAAATATATTGCCTTGCAAACCCTGACTACAGTGCCCTAAACCCAAGCCACTTTCTTCTGCATTTTCTGTTCCACTTGCACTCCAGTTCTCCACATTTCTTGACTCAGTGATTTCCACGGTCCTCTAGCCTCGGCCCTTGCACCTCCACTTTCCGTTCTCCACATATGGTTTTTTTTATAGCTAATTTTTATACTTTTCTGCTGGATTTAGGTTAATACCAAGATAAAGCAAGACCTATATAACAAGAAATGTAACTTTTGTATCTGACAAGGTCAGTCAAATCCCCCCAGGATTCACCTGAAACCCTGTACTACTTTGTAGATCCTTTGTAAGTGTCAGCCGTGTGGATGAGTTACGGCCATTGCTTGACCAATTTGCTCTCTGTGACAGCCTGAGAGAATGTTTTCTCTCTGTGTGACTCTCCTTAGGCACACTCTAGATCACCAATCACTTTCCTCTGTGGCCCCATAATCTTCTTGATCAGAAAATTTGGGACACAACTGAGTTATAGGATGTTACAGTACAGGTTCTCCTATGTCCTGAGTCTTCATTGACCTTGAAAGGCTAGGGCCAAAATGTTGGCTGTTCTTGTGGCCCTCCTTTTTCTCTAAGTTTTAGTCTGCAAACTTAAGTTGTTAACCCTCCAGAAGAGAAGCTTAATGATATTATTACCCTATAACATGGGCCATTGAGCTTGCTCACTATCTGTCTGTATCAAACATCTTAGACATAACGTGGAACAGGTATTTTCCATCAAGTATTGATATGTTAAACTTTAAATCCCTACAGAATGTGAAGAAAAAAAAAGAAAAAATATCAAAAAAATAGGAATAAACAATCACATATTTTTACACAGAAATTGAGAAATCTAACCATATACAGGATTATGCTGAGCTGTAAAAGGCTCAAGTCAAAAATTTCTGACATTGCCAGTCCTATGGATAACCCACTACTTTTATGGACTACTGGAGTATATTGGATTATTTTGCTGAATTCATGCACCTACAATATTTAAATGGCAATGGAATTTCCATTGTTGACAAAACTAAACAAAAAAGGTGATACAAATGAAAGACCATTTTGTATCTGTATATACAAAATAGTTAGGGTAGATATACAGCTGCTTTCTCTTAATTCAATGAGAAGAAAGATTTGTACTAATAGTGTTTGAATAGGATATCAGGTCTGCCTCTTGTACTATGAATAACCACTAGGAAGACAACAATATGCAATGTATTAATTATTGAAAATATCCTACTATTCGGTTTTGAAACTGTCTCATTGCTATTTGTTTCTCAATAAAATTAATAAAAAAGAATAAATTGCTAAAAAATAAGTTCTCTGTATAATTCAAAATAGGGCCAAAATGCTTGTCATGACTTCAAGACCTTAAAAGAGCAGCCCCTCCAGCCCAGCTGCCACCAGCCTGACCTCATCTCCTGTCACTTGTGGTGCCTGTTACTTCACTCACCCCTTCTTTCCTCAGACATACTCTCCACTTAGTTCTCTGCCTTTGCTGTTGCAACCTTGTTTTGGTGGCACTTTCCTCACCCACTCTCTTTTACTTTACAGGCCCTACTCAGGTCAGCATTGCCTCTTTGTCTTTCTACCCTTAATTTGCTCCTTAACACACAGATCCATGCAGCAGGCCCTTTGTTTATTGTGTCTTTCTTGATTTGGTTTGAATTTCCGTGGTTTGAATTCCTGGACTGTTATCAATACTTGCTTTGTGACACATCTTCAGCTTAACACAGTATCTGGCACACAGTAGGCACTCAGCAAATGTATTCAAAGAAAATTTTAAAAAGAAGATTTGAAGACCTCCAATTTGACCCTATGGGGTAAAAGGGACAAGATTAATTCTTTCCACTTAAAATGAAAAAAATGCATAAAATAGGTGAGATACTGTTTTCCATACCTTACAAAATGGATAGTGCAGGAAAGTTATCCCTGAGAGAAGAGCAAGAAACAAAAATGACCTTAAGATGGCCTCATGTAGTGCCTTGTGCAGATCCATGATGTGCAGTGCAGAAGGGGATGCAGATTGATATCTTGAGTGGCTGAGGGGGTGTGGGGGGCACTTCTGGCCAGAACTCCCATGGATGGACAGGGGAGAGGAGAGAATCACATAGAAACCGAGAGTAGCCTTTGCATGATCTGCTGAGGCGTGATCAGCGTGCACACAGGAAAACCTGCCTGAGACTGAGCTCTCCTCCTCCTCCTCCTCAAGTCTTTGATTGTCAGCCCTAATCCATTCATGAGCACCTCAATAGGGACAGAGCTGAATTTGACAAAACTCAACCACCATTATAATTTTTAAAACTCTCAGAGAACTAGGAGTAGAGAGAAACTTCCTCAATATGATCTAAGATATAGCCTCGAGCTCACATTATACTCAATGATAATTTATTGGGTATAGGATCAGAGTATCTATTCCCCACACTTCTATACAAGACTGCCAGAAACACTCATAAATTGACATGAAAACAAAGAAACACAAATGAGGATATTGAAAGGAACAATTAAAGCTTCTTTGATTACAGATAATAAGACTATGTACACAGAAAATCTAAAAATGTAGAAAGCAATGACTAAAATTAAGAAATGACTTCAGCAAATCTGCAAGATGCAAAGTTCCATTATATCTTACATTTTAGGTAGCATATAGGTTTTCTATACCCAATTCTTTTACTATAGCACTATGTAACACAAACATTTGGAAAATGCAGCTTAGAATTTATTTAAAAATAGCAGATATTTGTAGATAAATTTGACAAGTGTGAAAAATCCCTATATTTAAAACTAAAAATATTTCAAAGAAAAATTAAAGAATTGTTGAAGATGCAGAGAGTAAACCATTCATGTGTCTTTGTCACAACTCAGTATATTAAGATATCAGGTCTTTACAGTGTGATTCAATGCTATCATTAAGTTCCCACAAGGGTTTTTGTGGAAATTGACAAGCAGATTCTAATATACACATATGGAAGGGGAGGCTCTGTGCAATAGTGAAAACAGTTTTGACAAATAACAAAGTCAGAGGTATGCATTACCTCATTCTCAAGACTGTCTGTAAAGCTACATTAATCAACGCAGCACAGTATTGGCATAAAGACAGAAATAGACTCAGTGAAACAGAATAGAAAATAAAGAAATAGATCTATGGATGATCAATTGTTTCTCAACAGTGTTACCAAGGTAATTCAATGGGAAGGAAAAGTGTTTTCAACAGATGCACTTGGAAAAGTTACATTCTGTGAAAAATTTAAAGAACTCCAATCTGTATCAGACACAGGAATGAATTTAATATCCTCAATGAGAAAGCACAGAGCTTCTGAGACAAAATATGGAAGAAAAAGAAAGTAATCAAGAGAGTCTTTCCAATGTATGATTAGGCAGAAATTCTTTGTACAGGATGCAGAAAACAGTTACAAAAGAAAATAATTAATTGGAATTAATCAAAATATAAAAGAAAATTTCATCAAAAGATTTAATAAAGAAAATTGATGATGACAACATATACTGGGAGGAAATATTTGCTATCTAAATATTTGACAAGTGTCAATATTCAGAATGTGTAGGTAAATTATAACTTAATAGGAAAGAAAGAGAACACAATTTTGAAAAATATGCAACAGACTTACTTAATTCATAGAAACAATCTTTTTAGAATTATGCTTATTTTCATTTATAGAAATGGCCAATGAGCAAATTACTAGGTGTTTAACACTTTATCTAGCAGGGAAATACAAATAAAATCACAATAAGGATGTTACTTCACACTCACTGGAGCAGTTAACATGAAAGACATGGGAGACTAAGGACTTTTGTACGGTGTTGATTTGACTTAGGAAGACCACGTAGAAAAGTAATCCAGTAGTTTTATTTATTTACTTTTAGTAAAATCAAAGATTTTTTTAACCTGTGGAACATAAGTTTCATTCCTAGGTAGTTACTCAAAAAGCATGGAGTTGGAGAAATTGTTTGTATATATTTGGGTGTGGGTCCTTTGTAGTATTGTATCTTCTCCCACTCTACAGCTTGTGTTTCTTATTCCTGATAGGACTGTGGATCAATAGCAATTATTAACTTTGAAATTGTCCTTGGACTGAGGGTGTAGCTTATTGACACTGTGCTTACTTAGCATTTGCAAGGCTCTGGGTGGAATCCTCAGTACTAACTGATAAAAAAAGTAAGATAGAAAGGAAGTTCTCTTTGGCAATCTGTCCTTTATGGTTAGAGCTTTTTATGTCCTGATGGAGACATAAAAAAACCCCCTGGGGACAGCCCTATCAACAATTTACTGTACAAATTGCATTATTTTCACACGAATACCACTAAGCAATAGCAATTAATTAAACGCTGATATACAGAACAGCGTAGATTAGTTCTCCAAAGTGTTGTCTTGTGTAAAGGAAACCAAATACAAAAATAACTCATATTGTATGCTTCTATGCACATGAAATTCTAGAAGAAGAAAAACTACAGTTGTGGATAGCAGTGTGGTGGAGACAGAAGCGTTAACCAGAATAGACAAGGTAGGACTTTCAGGAGACAAGGAACTAGTTTACTTTGATGGAGATGTGATTATACAGATTATACATTTGTCAAAACCCCTCAAATTACCTTAAAAACATGTGCCTTTTACTATAAGCTGTACAACTCCATAGATTACAAGTATGGTTATGACAGATTTCCCTATCCCCCCGTCCATGAAGATATGAAGTCACAGGACAAAGAATTTGGGACCACCAGGTAAAAAGGAGGATGGCAAGGGTGAAAGAGATCCTTAGCAACAAGATAGATGAGCATCTTATCTGGCTACTTGGGGCATATGAGCATCTTCTGACTTGTATAGGTATCAAGTTATGCACAGAGTGGTGAAGATTGCTTGTCACTACTCTGAGCATTTATCTCAGAGCAAGAGCAAGCATTTATCCTTTAAAAATTTCCAGAGGTTTGTGTAGTCTCCAACTAAGTAGAGTCCAGTTTAGGATATTTCAGCTTTATTATGGTGCAAGCATGATGCATACTCAGTAGAAATTGTACTTCAAAGGAAATTTGGGGGTCATCCAGGTAGCTCAGCAGATTAAAGCACCAGCCAGATAGCTCAGCAGATTAAAGCACCTGCTTAGGTTAAATGGAAGAATTCTCACCCTGACTAACTATATATACTGACACCTGTGAACTAAGCAACTGCACTGAAGATAACAATCTGTAAGAGTAGGTTCATGCTTGGAGTGCCTGTCATTCTGGTCTTCTGAATACATGCTGCTTGTCATGACACGCCAGTTGCTGCCTTGCTGTTTCTCAGGTAGATTGTTTAAAAAGGAAGGGGGTGGTGAATGAAGGCAGGATACAGGAAAAGGAGTGCTGCGGGACTGTCCTGAAACAATGTTGTATATGGTTAGATTTCTGGATTTATGTGTAAACATATATAATTCTTTATTCCTATTTTTAAAATATATTTTAATTTGTTTCCATATTCCGTAGAGACTTAAAATTTAGCATATCAATACTTGATGAAAAATACCTGTTCCATGTCATACCTAAGATGTTTGATATTCAGACAGATAGTGAGGTTAAGCTCAACAGCCTAGGTTATATGGTAATACCAATAAACTTCTCTTCTGGAGGATTAACATCCTAAGTTTAAAGACCAAAAATTAGAGAAAAAGGAGGGTCTCAAGGAAAGCCAACATTTTGGCCCTAGCCTTCCAAGATCAATTAAGACTCAGGACATATGAGAACTTGTACTATAATATCCTGTAACTCAGTTATGTCCCAAATTTTCTGATCAAGGAGATTATGGGACCAAAAAAGAAAGTGATCAATGATGTAGAGTGTGCCTAAGGAGAGTTACATGGAGAGAAAACATTCTCTCAGGCTTTCACAGAGAGCAAATTGGCTAAGCAATGGCCATGACTAATCTACATGGCTGACACTGACAAAGATCTACAATCTGAGGAACAGGGTCTCAGGATAAATCCCGAGGGAATTTGACTGACCTTGTCAGATCCAAAAGCTACAATTCTTGTTACATAGATCTTGCTTTATCTTGGTTTTTTTTTTTTTTTTTGTGTGTGTGTGTTTTAAAAAATTTCATTGCTATATTTTAGATACACATAATGATTACATTCATCATAGAGAATTTGTACCTGGGTATGATATGTCTTGCTTCTTCTTTTCCCATTCCACTCCCCTCCCTTCAAACCTTTTCTTCCTTATTTACAAAAACTTTGCATTTTTTTCTATTTTTTGTCCCTTCTTTCCTTTCTCTCTCTCCCCTCCCTTGTTCCCCTTTCCCATTTGAACATTTTCTTCCCATTTCCCAGTATCTATTATACAGTTTAGTCCTTAGTTACACTTCTGGTTTCTCACACTAGACAGACAATGCTGTGTTTAAACATGTGTGTCCCATTTATTTTATTTTTAAAGACAAGGTCTCACTGTGTAGCCCAGGCTGACTTCAAATTCACAGCAATC
>NW_004524615.1:15230544-15252794 GCF_000260255.1 Octodon degus
CAAGCAAGTGTGGGGGCCGGGGGTTCGGGCCTGCCATGCCAGCCCTGCCCCCAGGGTGCACTGAGATGGTGATTGAGCCTAGGTGTGGGGCCGCGGGCCTGTAATCCCAGCACTTGGGAGGCTGTAAACAGGAGAATCACTATGAGTCTGATCTAGTAGTGAGACCCTGAACACCCTGTAGACTCTTCCCTAAAATACAGAAAAAATAATAACATTGGAGGAAAGAAAGGCAAAATATGGTTGATGCATGCTATCAAATAACAAAAATTAGATGATACACACATTAAGAAATTTGAAAATCATAGTATTCAGTGAAAACACCCGAATAGAATGATACTTTAACGCAAGTGCGTATTAATAAGCACATGTGTTAAACAATTCAACACATTGTATGAAGTACAGGTTATGGCATATATACAATGCAATATATTGAATATATCAAAATCATTAGGGGTGTGTATTTTAAGAGATAAATGATAATTGTCTTATTATATTTATATACTCACAACTATAATGGAGAAATTTTTTACTTTTTAAAAATGTTTTAAAAATGTTTTGATTTTTAGATTTTTGCTAGTACATATTTGCAGTATATAATGATTACATTCATCACAGGGAATTGATAACCTGATGGTCAGCAATGAGATGTTCAACCATGGAAGGCATCATGTATTCAATGCTCTGCACCTGACATCTTTTTTTCAATGATCTGAATAAGAAGCTCGTTCTCCAATGGAGTACCGACTCTGTAATAAGTGTGCACTGAAACACCAGAAGGAATGAAAAACTTGAACATTCAACAAGAAGCATCTGTGAATAACCACGGATCAATGGCCTCGCAGTAGTCTGAGCTGCATCTTGCAGTGTTTCCTCTCTTGGGACCTGGATGCATCAGTGGATAGCAGGGTGGAGTAGAGTGCGGTGGCCGGCGGTAGTGTCTGTCCATCCTGGCTCCGAAAGCAAAACATCACAAACTGGGTCCCTAATAAGCAACAGAAAGTGAAACTGAACTGTGGAGTCTGGGAACTGTGGAGTCTGTGGAGTTCGAGGTGCAGCAGAATCACCGTCTGGTGAAATTTTGTTTTCTTGTTCACAGAGGGCACTTTCTCACTGTGACCTCTGTCACATGCTGTAAGGAGAGAGCAGCTCTCTAGGGCAGCATTTGTAAGAGCATTAGCCATTCGTTCTTGCCCTTTAATTCCATCACGTTGGTGATTACGTTTTAATATAAGATTCTGAAGGTGAGTCATAAATATTGAGACCATGGGAATTGGGAAAATTAAACATCATATGGATAAATTTTCTCATAGGAGATAAACTTCAGAACTCGGGCCCTGAGGGCTGGTAGTTATACTCTGGAGGTCCACCCTTCGATCACGCACCTCAGGACAAGGGAGATAAAATCCACATTGAGGTGACAAGAAATTCTACTGCAGTATCATATTGCTTCAGTAAGAAATATGGCCAGGGTTACTTTCCACTTTGTGAATGAGATCTCTCACAGGATTAGGTGCATGAGAGGAACCATGGCTACTCATGGGCTTCAGAGCTCCAATTCCTCAGGAAAGGGGGTTCAGAGTGGCCAGGTGAAGAATAGCTCAGGGTAGGACCCTGTTACTGACTGTGGAGGCAGCTGTCATAATTGAGGGTAGATGGAACCTTGGGAGGTTCTTCCTACCTTGGAAGGATCTTTGCATGAGCCAAATACTACTACAAATACTACAAAGTGTGGGCCAGGATTTGTCTCCTGGCCTTCTGGATTCAGTGATGGTTAATTTTATGTAAACTTGATTGGGCTAGAAGTGCCAAGATTAAATATTATCCCTTGGATTGTCCATAAGAATGGTTCTTGGTGAGATTAACATTGGATTAATGAACTCAGTAAAATATATTGCCCTGCCCTGTGATGGTGGACATTATCCACTCCACTGAGATACTACTTGAGCTGGAATATTAGTTTTCTCCTGGATTTGCACTGAGGTTCATGCTGTTGGATTCTCTGGTTTTCAGGCTGATTCAGACCATATCATACCATTTACTTTCCTGGGTAACCATCTTGATGACCGCAGAGGATGGAGCTTATCATCTCTGTAATTGTGTGAGCAAATTCCTCTCCTGTTTCTCTAGAAAATATTAAAGGATACAGATTCATAAAGAAGTCTAGGCATAAAGGCAGTATATTCTCCATTTTCATTGAGAATATATAAGACTTTCATTAGCAAGGAAGAGAAAAAAACCTGTGAAATATGAGTAATTATTGTTAATAGGCCCTCTGGTACTATGACTTGAAGAAATATGTTACCTTTTTTTTTCTATTTTCTAAGCATTCTACATGTAAAGAAAACATATTACTTTATATTGAAATGAAGTTATAATAAATTATAATGAAAAAAAGCCCTTAAGGATAAAAAGAAAGCTGCAGAGACAAAGTATTTCTACTATTTTTTTCTTTTTTCTAGGCTCAGTTTGTCCACATTGACCTCTTCTATCCAGCCTTTGGGTTGGAGTTGAGGTTGGGTTGGAAAACACCACTCTATATCAGACATCTCATGGACTGCTCTGGAAATGTGTCCAGAAGTGGGTTCCCCCCCATTGTAAGACACTTAGAGGGCTATTTCTAGGGCATACATAAGACATATGATGAAAGGTTGTACTTCCCACAGCTGGTCTTGACTTAAAAATATATATACAGCTTATGCATTTTCTTTTGAAGCTGGGAAGGTGATGTAAGTGTTGTGCTTAAGTAGCATTCACCAAGAGTCATCTTCCAGAGACTTCCTCAAGTCCGGTCAGGCATTATCCCACAGCCCTCCACGTGGCCTTCCAATTCTCAGTCTTGCCCTTGCTCACTTCAAGGCCAGGGTCAGACTTTGGTGATGCTGGGTGGCTTCAGCTCTTTGCTTCCCAGGTCTCTGTCGTTTCCCCATCCTTGGTCTTCCTCACCCTGGTCTGTAGAGATTTTCCCCACTCTCTCAGGACCCAGACTTTTCATCCCATTAATCTTCCCCACATGCTCAACTTACCACCAAGAGTCACACACTGTACTGTGTTCTCTCCTTCCACCTTGCATTTTCATTGAAAGATACATTTGAACTTTAAAGTATATGCTTTCTAATTGCCAGGGGATTTGCTCTGCAACTTTATATTTTGGTTCTTTATTCATTTGTGTTCTATTTGTCACATTCTCTTATTCTACACGTACAATGTAAGCTCCACAGGATCCTTGATTTTTGTCTCTCATTTTCTGTCATCTCAGGATCTGAAATCAGTGCCCAGTTCATAGAGAAGATTTTTGCACATTTCTTAAAAGGGTGAATGTGTGAAGGAATGGATGGAATTCACATGTGGGTGAATGAAATTTCTTAAGTAGTACTTTGAAATTATTGAGTTATTGGCTAGTTCATTCATTCATTCATTCATTCATTCATTCATTCATTCATTCATTCATTCTTCATTCATTCATTCATCTAATAGTCAGAGAATGAATGCCCATGCAGTGCCTGCCACCAGTGTGGGCGGATTCCATACAAATAAAGCCCAGTTCTTGTCCTGGGGAAACTCACAGTCTAGAGAGACAGAAAGGTCAATGGGGGCAAAATAGTGTACAAATCATCCTAGCTGGATAGACAGGAGCAGCAGCGAGGCAGATGGGCCCCACATAAGTCTTGGGGTTTCCACAAGAGCCTCAAATGCCTTCCTATACTGAGACTGAGAAGAAAGGAGGAAATCTAGAGAAATAGGGTTCAGACATAGGAGTGTTTAGGCGGGAAATGCCATAGCCAAGTGTGCACCTGAGAGAGAAGCCGCATGTTCTGGGCTTTGGTGCTGCGCAACTCGGGGGACATCGTGCACATCCTGTTAAGCAGATAGCTCCCCAAGGCTCCGTTATGAAAATAGATGGGAGAGATGATCCCACTCGTGTGAGTGCACTTGATGTCACCAAGTGCACACTGAAAGATGATTAAAATGACAAATTTTATGGCAAGTATTTTTTTTTTAACACAATAGTTTTTAAAAATGATGTGGCTGGAATTTACAGGAAAAAATATTATGGAGGGTGTTACTGTAAATCTAGTATTGGCTTTTTCCTGGATTTTGTGACCTTTGAGGCAATTTTTAGCTTTTATAATATGTAGTTTGTTGTCATTTCCTATTTGGGTAAATCTTCATGTTGAAAGCAGAGAAGCAGAGAGTGACTGTCCTTCAAGAGTAGCTGCTGGCCCACCTCCCCTGTCTTGTCTTTTTTTTTTTTTCCTGAGGAAACAGGGATTGAACTCAGGCCCTTGTGCTTGCCAGGCAAGCACTTATTCTACTGAACTATCTCCCCGGCCCCTCCCCTGTCTTGTTTAACCCTGCAGAGCAGTGCTCCACGTGTGCCAGCATCCTCTTCCCCCGGAACCAAGTGCCCAGGGGAGTGGGACATGGTGAGGAGCGTGTGAGCAGAGGCCCTGGCTCTGAAGCCTATCCTTGCTGTCCCACATGATCCCATCTCTCATCTGAAAGCCACTTCTTGAAGTGCCATGTGGTGGGAGGAAAGAGCACTGTGCAAGTCCCAGGATTCCGTTCTAAGTAAATATACACAAGTAACAGAAAACTTTAGGTTGAAGATAGTGAGCATTTCCCTCTGAAAGAAAAAGCTGTCATTTGATCCCACCTCTGCTGCTAGCAAGTTGCAGAGAGCCGGAAACACCGTTCAGCTGATCGGGGCGCCATTACAACGTCTGTAGAAGCTGAGTCAATAATATTTATTGAGCGGCCACAGGTGCAGGGTCCACAGCAAGGCTCTGAGGATGTGGAGGCTGAGTCAAGGGCTCTGCTCGCTGTGAACTCAGGATCTAGTTGAGCAAAACAGAGACCAGGAAAGCTGGCAGGAGCCAGAGGACAGAGTCATCCACTGCGATGAAGCTTAAGAAGGAAATTGATGCACAGGTAACTAAGTCACCAGGCTTCATACCTTGGGACCTGAGGACGTGAGCTTCCAGAAGCAGTTGGTGAGCCTGGATTTCCAGGGTAGCTGCTTGGTAAGTGCCTGCTCTACACGCCTCAGTTCTCCTCATCTGAATTGAGTGCTTTCAAGCCCCTGCAGGTGGCTTACAGGACAGGGAGACGGAGTTTGTTTTCCATTTCCTGCACAGTACCTGGGCACTCTGTGAACTCACACAAACACATGCACAAAACACGCACCCCAGGGAAGGTGCAGGGCTTTGTTACCAGCTCACAGTGATAGACAGCCACTAATCAGAGTGAGGACAAGGGCAGGAGACTGGCAGGGAGTCTCCCACACACATTCAACCCAAAGTCTCTGCACCCCAGGTTCTTGCTGCCCATATCATGCTGGTGTCTCTGCCACTCACAGCTTTCCCTCCTCTAGGAAGGCTCTGCACAAGTCTCTCCTTTGGGTCCTCATTCCTATAGCCTGCTGTCTTTAGCCTCCTGTCTCTTGCACTCTCGGTCTGCATTATCCCCCTTCTGGCTCTTCCTTATCACTTCCTCATTTCAGAAACCTGAGACGTATGCTGCTGAGCACCTTGCCTCCCTTCTCCTTGTTTCTGCAGTTGCGCTGGTAGAGCCAAGTGTGAGGGGACATTGGATGGATGAAACAAGAAGACCTTTCAGTGGCAGGCTTTTGAAATGGCATCTTATCTCTTCCTAATGTTTAATTATACCCCCAAATATGATTACAGTAGTTCAGTCCTAAGTAGTTAGTATTTCAAAATTTGTGAAAATTTTCCTATCTCCAAGGGAAAGGAAAGAAGGGATATCCTGGCAGAGAGATCAGAGGGACTGTTGAAGAGACTGGGATACTCATGACACGGTAAAGGCATAAAAATAGTTGAATCTGCAAAGGCAGGAGTATATGAGTCCTCAGAAGTAAATTATGGGCTCTTTGTTAAAGGACCTGGTGTTACAGCTAGACATGGGGGGTCCATTCTGTAGCACATGGGAAATGGCCATCTACAGGTTCTAGACAAATGATGACAAGCTCGTGCATTAATGCCAGTTAAATCTGATGGCTATGTGCAATGTATTACGAAGGAGAGAATCTAGGGATAGAATATACTCATTTATACAGAAAATGTTTGTAAGTTGTCTCCCATGGGCCAGATGCTATGCTACGGTGCTAGACATTGATGGTAGAGGAAATAGACAATCGTTCCTGCCCTCATGGAGCTGATGGGCTATGGATGCGAAGGCCACCAGATTGTTGTGCCTTAAATGGAGTAGTGGCAATAGGCATGATGTGAAAGTACTTTGGAAGTGTAATTACAAGGATATTTAAATGTGGGGTATGGGAAGAAGTAGTGATACAACTGAAAACTTAATCAAGATGAGATACAGAGAATAAAGAATATTTTCTATAGATTTCTGAAGGATATACTGCCATTTTACTGATGTCAGTGTTTTTTTGTGAACTCCTATGGTGGTGTCCAGAAAACTATGATACATATACCTGGAGTTAGGGAGGCATGCAAGAAATACAAAGCTGGGCGCCACCAGAATATAGGGACAACGAACAACATGGGCTGAGCAGGCATCACACAGAAACTCTGCAAAGTGGTAAGAAAGGAAGCTGGAGCTCAGAACATCAGAGGACGTATAGGGGCTGATAAAAAGCTATTGGGCAAAAAAAAAGCGATTGGGCATATTTAAATACAAAGTATTAGGGGCCAGGGAGATGGCTCAATGGAATAAGCGCTTCCCTGGCAAGCGCAAGGGCCTGAGTTCAATCCCCCCCAATATATATATATATATATATATATATATATATATATATATAAATACAAAGTATTATAGTAAGAGACACATTACCACAAATCCCCTTGAAAATACTCTGCTTGGAAATACTTATGTCATTGGTATAGTTAATTTCCAAGGCAGCTCTGGAAGTCCTCCTTCATGAGGGTCTTTACAAGATGTGATAAAGATGGTGAGTGCTGTGCCCAGGGCCATGCAGGAGGAGGGCAGCTTCATGAGAACATTATGATCTTCATCTGCCTCCCGCCCTGAATCTGAACTGTGCAACTTCTGGTTCTTCCCCAAAATCAAGGTGACCATGAAAGTGAACACTGTGAATCAATTCAGGACTCCAGGCAGCCACAGCATTAGGACTGAAGATAGTCATGAAAGTGAATCTTCAGAAATGCTTCAGAGGGCTGGGGAGATGGCTCAGTAGAATAAGCGCTTCACTGGCAAGTGCAAGGGCCTGAGTTCAATCCCCAGTTCTGAAAAAAAGAAAGAAATGCTTCAGAAAGTGGCAAGAAGGACAGAATGATTATGTTAGAAAGGAAGGAGAGGATTTAGTGTAGGTTCATGCCAACATGCCCTTTATTGTTATACATTTATTTAAAAAATGTTAACATTCACTGCATGTTTCAAAATCATACTTCATGCACCTACAGAGACAGCATGTAAGAAGCCGGAAAAGGACTAAGAAAACAAAAAAAAACAAAAAAAAAAAACAAAAAAAAAGTACTAGGAGAATCTGGGAAGTGTTCTTGAAACTCATGAAGGAGGAAAGTATTCCAGGAAGGTGCAGGAGTACTTAGGTGCTGAGAAGTTCAGGGTGGTTTAAGAGAGGATTAGATCATTTTCTAAGCTTCGTGGGGACTGCTTAGGCAGAACAGAAGCATGTAGTCCAGAGGTCTGGTTTTACAAAACAGTGAAATGAAATGAAAGGGAAGGGAAGAAGTACTCCATGACCTTTCTCAATTCTATATTTCTTAACTTGAATCTGTATGCATTAGAAATGGGGTTCCAATATTATTTTCCATGTACTGGTCTCTATCCTGTCCCCCATATAGCTCAGCAGTCTGGGCCTGGGTAGTGTGAGAGAAGCAGGCTTCTTTCCTTCTGGGTCTAACGAGATGACGGGCTGGAGAGAAATCCTGCCTTGCTGCTCCTGGGCTGTGAACTTTCAACTCTTTTCCTGCTCTCCTCAGGGTGGATTCAAGAACTGCAGTGACCAAGCACTGGCCCATTGTCTCATGACATAGCACAGGTTGTTTCTCTCTTTGTAGTAGTAGAAGAGAATGACTTCATTAAAAATAAAATCCTAACAAATTCCTCTATGTGGTCAAGATATCAAAAAGTTTGAATATCCTGCTGAGAACAGTTTCTTTGACATTTCAACATCAGTATTTCTGAGGCTTCATAAATCAAGAAGTAATCTTCCTTAGATCAGAAAAAAGTGAATCTTGCCTGAAAGCTCTTAACTAGACAAGGCCTGCCAGAGATTTAAGGGCTTAATAACTCAAGCTTCTCTCTGTCCCCGCCATGACACAGCTTGACACTCTGCTGGGAGCACCCAGCACCCCTCTTTGTTTATTGGAGTTAAATTACCTCTTCTTCCCTCCCATGGTAGTTTTCAGTGGGTTTTCTGCCCAGCTCATACTAATTTATTTGTTCAAATCTGTCCCATCCAGCTTTCCACAGAGGTTACAAAATTAAAAATTGTCAGTTCCCATAACTGCCTGACCTTTTCAATTGGAAAAGTTCAGAGATCATCCCTCTGGGGCTGAAGAGTAATTCTGCCATGAGCAGCTGTGGCCTCAAAAGAGTCAATGTAAATATTTCAACAGGTAAATAATCAGTCTGAGAGCTTGGGCCAACAAACCACACGTGTGGAGCAAAACACAGCATATCGCAGGTGGAGTGAATGTAAAGGGAAAAGCCACAGTGCTGACATTTCATAAGAACCAACTTGTCAGCAGAGGAGCTTTGAGGTAGGGCAGTGTAAGTCCCAATACATGGCCTCTTTTCAAGAGAGCTCAAGAGAACAAATGGAAGGACATACAAGGTGCTCCATTCCTGTGGGGTCATGCCCAAAAGTGCTGTGTCATCATAGGGACCACATTTACTCTTTTTTTTTTTTTTTTTTTTTTCTGAACTGGGGATTGAACTCAGGCCCTTCCACTTGCCAGGGAAGCACTTATTCTACTGAGCCATCTCCCCAGCCCATACATATACTCTCTAGAAGACATTCAGAAATTATTTTTTTCACTCCTCAGAAGTTATTGAGCTACCAGATAGTTCCAGTAGAGAAGAAGTCAAGCAACATGTTAGAAAAGGAGGGGGAAAAAGTAGGTGAGGTCACATGTTATGAAAATCTCATGAAGGTTTAGTAATCAAAAGACAAGAGTAAAATGGAATTTATTATAGCTGAATATTTTATCATGAATATTTTATAAAAATAGAAAGATGAAAGAATTGAGAACATGAAAATAAACGAGTATGTCTGTGGCCAAGATTACTCAATGGGGAATAAAAAGTCTTGTCAACAAATGGTGTGGGGACAACTGAATATATCCACATCCAAACAAATTCCCACTTCACATATAAAAATTAATTCAAGATAGGTCAACAACTGAACCTTAAGAGCTAACCTCATAAAACTCATAGAAGAAAATGCAAGGTCAACTTCTCATGACCTTGCATTTCTCAGTAGATTCTTAGGTATGATACCAAAATCACAAGAAATGAGAGATAAAAAGATATACTGGACTTCATGAAACCTAAAAGGTTGAGAAAAAGGACATTTTCAATGAAGTGAAAAGGCAGCCTATAGAATGGAAGAAGCTATCTTCAAAGCACATTTTTTTTTGATAAGGCCTCATATATCAGATATAAAAAACTCTTAAAATTCACCAAAAGGTATTCAGCCCCATTAAACTGGATAAAGAACTAGAGAAGACATTTCTCCAGAGATTATATCTAGGAAGCAGACAAGCCCATGAAAAACTGCACTGCATCACTTGTTATTAGAAAAATACAAATCAAATACACAGTGAGCTGCCACTCTGCATCCATTAGGATTCACTGGCTTTAACTTCAAAATGTAAAAATACCTCAGACAACAATAAACCCAAGAGAAGATGGGTAGATATCAGTACCCTTGTGTATGGTGGAAGAGAACATGAAATGGTGCATCTGCTGCTGCAGACAACAGGTTGATGATTCCTTTAAAGACTAAACCTAGAATTGCCATAGGACCATGCGAGCTGATTGCTAGAAAAATAACTCTCCCATTGAAATCGCTCACGCAGACAAATACATTCACATGTGTATTCACAACAGTATTCCTCCTAATAGCTAAAGTTTAAAACAAATCAAATGTTGATCAATGGAAGAATGGACCAGTGTATTCACATGCAATGGGAATATTATTCTATCATAAAAAGAAAGCAGTGCTGGCAAACCCCTAAAATATTGTACTAAGTGATAGAAGCCTGACATAAGGTCACATAAGATAAGATCCTGTTTATATGAACAATTCAAAATAGATAAACCTATATAGAGAGGGTAGTTTGGTACCCTAACTAATTAGTGAGTATGGGTCTTCCTTTGTGGGGTGGAATATTTTAGAGTTAGATAAGGTGATGTTTGCATCACAATACATGTGTATCAAGTAACACTGAAGCATTTATTTTTTAAATAATCTGTTTCATTCTATGTGGATCAAACAAACAGAGAAAATGTGATTTATAAGTTCAGGTATGGTCCCAGATTCTATGTAGCACCACCTGCCCTTCAGGAAAGCATTTAAGCCTTGTATTAAAAACTCATGTTTAGGGCCGGCAAGAGAGATCAGTGCACTAAGAGCCTGCTTAGGCAAGCACAGGGACAGGAGTTCAATCCCTGGCACCACATGCCACGCCAGGCCTGCCCCAGGCATGCTGAGCCAGTGACTGAGTCTGGGTGTGTGTGTGCCTATAATCCCAGCCCTGGGGAGTCTGAAAACAGGAGGAACACTAGGAATTCAAGCTGCATAATGAGACCCTGCACAAACCAAACCAAACCAAACCAAAAAATCATGTTTCTAAAGAAGTCAGCCCCCCAGATACATGAAGTAGCTCTTGAGACCTGAGTACCCACAATCCACCTCATACGGATGGGGCAGGACAGGGAGATCTTTTCATCTCAACTACAAGTGTACTCACATGCTCTGTGCACCCCCACAGCCCCAGAAGGGCTCACGCTACCACCATGAACTCCTGGTTTCTTCTCCCAGCAAGTCTCACCCATCTTCTATGCTTTTAATTTAATGCCTTGCTAGTTGACAATAGATAGTGACCAACTCATCAACTAAAGTAGTAAATTAATTCCTGCTATAGTGATGTGAACTTTCAAGGGGATTAATCGAGTCTGTTCTTCAAGGTGCAGTACAGCCATAGCCCCTGTGCGATGCTTGTCCAGTGTCCTTGGCAGAATTTCCTTGTCCTGGTGCTAGCTGGGCTTATTAATGCCATTGCTCTTACTTGTCTAGGCCCTTGTCAAAGGTCAGTACTGAATAGAGAAGCTGACATAGAGGAATATCGATGCAATGCTTTAGGTCAGAAATACTACTACCAGGTAATAGCATATTTCAACTCAGTAAGAGGTTCTTATTCCTTAGAAATATATCCATCAGTGTATATGTGTGTGTGTGTTGTGTGTGTGTGTATGCGTGCATGCATGCACACACACGCATGTGCATGTGTGCACAGTGGGAAGATTATACTTGCTCAGCAAAGGCATTTTGTGTCCACACGTCCCACATCTTACTAGAACACCACCTGTGGGGACAGCAGCCCTGCTGCCACAGAGTATCTGCCTTTAAAGAACAGAGTTATGACTCGGAAACCAATTAGTACAAGCTAATTCCGTTTCCATCATAAGTTGGGACTGCTTTATCTGAGGCTGGCTCCCTGAGGCATAGGTGGGAAGCAGCTACTAAAAAGTGCTGGACAAACAGCCAGCCACTGGTTGCTGGACCACTGAAGAGACCCGCTTGTGACAGGGGCAGCCGAGAAGAGCCACTGCTACCTTGCATGTGACTGCGAGCTAACTAGGATCCTGGAAGGCATCAGCCCCTCTCAGCATCCTTCCGAGAAGGCAAACAGGCAAAAAGCAATGGGAAAAGATAAGAAAGTAAATGCAATCAGCAAAACACCTTACAGTGCCCAGCTCCAACACAAGTCCTTCCCTTTCTTTATTGACAAAATTCTGGATTGTATCTGATTATTCTGAAGATGAACTGGGAACCTTTTGTGGGATGTGATAGCTGCTCATGGGAGCCTAACACAGTGCAGAAAGCGGGGGGAGTGAAGCTGGGCTAGATCCTTAGAGTATGTGTCCCGCAAGCAGGCAGCCATGGTAGTCCACAGAGCTCAGGCAGGGCCGATTGACTTAAACGAAGATTTCAGGTTTGGAACATCCTCGAGTTTCAGTTGCTGCTGTGCTTGTAGAGTGCTTTGGTTCTAAGACCTTCTGATGACCTTATCATTTGTCTCTTCCAATAACCTTCTGGGAAGGAGCCATTAGGTGTGTGTATTTGGCTGATAGCTTCTGCAATTGTATTTGCTGATGGCTTGTGTTGGGCTCCACCTGCCCAAACCACTGGAAACATTTCATTATGCACTTCTCTCTCCTTGGCTGGCTGTCATTAGGAGCGCCACTGTGGAAACAAATTTAATATAGTTTGTGATATTGAATAAGAAAAGATAAGAAATTGGAGACATGCAGGGACCACTGGGCAGGGTGAGCCTACAGTAAGTGGGTGCGTTGTCAACACACAATTTTAAAGCAATAAGAAACTCAACATACAGTCAGTAATTTTGTTATCATGTAGTTGTAATTCTGAATCACACTTATGTTAAAATATTCCTGCTTGCCAGGGTGGATGATTCTCCCCATGTTTGTCCATTCCTCTTGGTAAACTGTTGTTGGCTTGAGTATACAAATACATTTAGCAAGTTTTTCAACAGTCATTGTAAAATGTACTTGAATGTAGAAAATAGACTATTGGGTCAGGGAGATAGCTCAGCAGTCTAAGCCCCTGTCTGGCAAGCACAAGGACCGGGGTCTGATACCCAATGCCCACCTTAGAACACCAGGAACACTATCCCTTCCCCTGAAACTGGGCGTGGTTGCACACTGCTGTAATCCCAGCACTGGGGAGACTGAGACCAGAGGATTACTATGAGTCTGAGAACCTATACCTCATAAATAAATAAAAGTTTTAAAAAACCCATATACTATGAAAGTCAAAAAGTAATTTAGGTATCATTTGTTGATATCATCTTTTTCATTTTGTCTTCTCACCTTCTTTCACGAAAATCAAATCTGATGACCACTGCTAGAGATCAAGTTTAAGAAGCCCTCCCTTAGAGAAACCTGTAGGTCAGGGAGCATGGTTAACCTCCTTCTCGAGGTCGTGCCAGTGCTGAGGCGAAGCGGAGCAGTACTTGTGATATGTGCCAAAGAAACTATTTTTCCCTGAGCAATTTAAGGAAGCTGGAGCTCATGAACCACAGAAAGGGTAGGTCCTCGAAATACTTTCAACTCTTTTCTGAACAGACTAACAAACACTTTAAATGGCTATTGTTTGGTAAATGGAAAATTCACTCTGGGTTTTGCTTCCCTCTCCTTAGTATGTGGATAGCTCTGCAACCCTATGATGACCTTCCCTATCCCTCACAATTTAACCTTGAGATTTTCCAGAAGCACAGTTGTATTTTGAAGTCTGTTTGTCAAAGTTAGTACCAACAGTTGCGTCTCCAGGTGCCCAAACTCAGGCAATTCCCCCAACACAACCTCAAATAACTGTTAATTAAATTGAACTCATTCAGTCATGACTTAACATTTTGCACGTCTGTTTTCTATATCTGAAGTTCTATTTATAGACCATTTAGTCATATGGGCCACTGGATCGGGAACCTAATTAGAGCTGTACGATACAATATGGTTGCCTCATACATTTGCATCATTGTCACGTGAGGCAAGTTAATTAATTGCTTGAGGAGGACCAATTAATTGCTCTTTCCTCATCGGGCTTGATTTCATCTTGCCGTGTATTTCCTCTGAAAGTCCCAAGCCACTTACTCCTGCTTGGCCACTTCTCGTGGCTCAGTGGCTTGGAGTGTGCTGCAGTTGAGGTGGGTAGCACTAGCTGGCTCGCAGGTCACTGGCTTTCAGGGACCATCGGCATATTTCGTGCAGTGCGTGATAACCATGTATCTGTGGATAGTGTCAGTAGTCAAGGCTCTTTTCCCCTCCTTTGTTGGGTGTAGGCCAGCATTTAAATAAAAGAAAGAATGAGAAATAGAAATCAAATAGAAATGCAACCACTAGAGTCAAGGGCAAGTGAAATTGACTTTAAAGGGCTGGCTTCGAGCCACAGACCCAAGGAAAGTTGAGATGGAAACTGTGCCTGGGAAAAATCACAGCAATGCCAAAGGAGAGCAGAGAAGGGGAACCGTGGCCCACCCACTTCATCTTGAGCATGCTCAGTACCCTGGAAATGGAGATACCGGCATCCTCCTGGAAATTAAAGAAGGATTGTTCCCAGAGTACGTCTGTCTGCCTGAGATGTGGGCAGACGTGCTAAAATCACGGTAAAATGAGAGGGCAGGAGGCTTGTGTCCTGCAGCTACACATTTTTTTTTTTTTTAAATTGACATCTCTAAAGTCAAGCAAATTGCACTGCATGACACAAGTTCCCAAATAGGAATACTGTGACCCCACTTATATAGTGGACGAACAACGATGTAAGATTTACTGGGAGACAGCCTTGCCTTCCGGTTAGGGCAGTTAGTGCTGTGGTAAGAACGCCAGAGATCAAATGCTGGCCCTGCCACTTGCTAGCTGTGTGACCACAGGCAAATTGCTGAACATCTCTGAGACATTGTATTTTATTCTTTAAGATGAGAATCATGATGTTAGTATGTAAGTCACAGAGCATATGACAAATTATTTATGGAAGGTGTTTAGGTAGTATTTACATATTGTTATATAAAGGGATAATATTTTCGTAAAATATCAGTAACATTTTAACTATACTGTCTAGTTATCTGTTTACATTCTCTCCAAAACCATCCACACAAAATATCCACATGGAGAAAAATTGAATTTTCAGCTATTCTAATGTATGCATTAATTTCCAATTAATTTCAGGTAAATTGGAGAGGTTGACACTGAAGTTTACATAATAGATCTTCTATTGGAAAATCAGAAATCCTTGAGACTATGGTCAGGCAAAAAGAAATAAGCAGGATATACAAACGCATTAATTAAAAAGTGGAAGTTTGGATTATTTAGAAAATTAAGACTTTTTGGTGACCACAAAACACATAAAGAAAAGCAAATGGAAGTGTAGAGAAAAATAATTATAGTACTATAAAGCATTTCTATCTAGAAGCTGAAAAGAATTCCTGTGAATCATCGAGAGAACATTGGACAGTGAGACAGAGATGAGACAGAACAGCAGAGGTGGTTCTTTGCAACAGGCTCTCTTGGGGCCAGGACCCAGCTCGGCAGCACAAAACCGGCCTGGCAAGCCCAAGGCCCTGAGTTTGGTTTCAGGTGCAAAAATAAATAATGAACAAATAATAAAAAGCAGCAAGCACTACTCAAACACTCAGTATCAAAAGGTATCGCACGTAAATAGTCACCCGAGAAATGAATCTGGGCATGGAAAAATTCTTCATTTACCCAATGAGAATGTCTAAAAATAGATGCAAAAGTGTGGAAGTGTGCAGAATAAATCACAAGCGTGTAACATAACTACTGAGTTTGAGAAAGAAAACAAGCATTTTGCCAATCATTAGGCAATGTAGATTAAAACTGAACTTGTGCATATATACTAACACAGCAATTTCTTTTCTCAAGTGTTTGAAATAGGTGTATGTCCCAAAATACATGTGAAAGAATGTTGGTGTTGGTTTTATTATTAATAACCTAAAGTTGGAAACAACCCAAATTCACCAGCATAATGAACGACTATAATAAATTACAACATGAAACTACAGGGAAGTAGTCAATAGTAACAAAAATGAATAAAGTACTAGTACAACAATATGGACAAATCTCAAAAAAAAAAAAAAAAAAAGAGCAAGAGAGAGAAAGAAAAGCAACGCATCAACAATGCAAAAAACGAAGTCGAATGAAATATGCAGACATTCCAAAAGGAGAAATTTATTAAAGGATTCAGTTTGCAGAAAGTCTACAAAACAGGCTAACAGACTGATGATAGGAGAGATAGGAGTTGGAGTGGTAGCTGTCCCTGAGGAAAAGGGCTTGTTGTAAGTGGGAGCAAAGAGGGGTTGTATGGGAGGCCAATAATGTTTTATTTACTAATATTTGGAAATTAGTTGAGTTGTGTGCTTACAATCTGTACAGATCTACAGACATGTATGACATTCCTCTAATGAAAGTTTACATGAAAGTATGAAGACTATGGACTTCAAGAAAATCATGGGGAATAATCTATGTAATCTCTAAGTGTCAGCGTTTGGTTATAATATACGCACATCTCCACTGAACTCTGGGTGTCACAGGTGCGTGCATGCCCTAGAAGGGAAGTTCTATGAAGACAGGGATTTCTGAGTTTGATTTGCTGCTCCCATCTCCAGCCACTTCCATGTGTCTGATATATGGGGAGCACTCAATAAATATTTGTTGAATGCCTGAATGAGTAAATGCCTTACGTTTGATAAATTAAAGGAAAGTTAATTTAATACTGTATTTGTGGGCCAGGAAAACGAAATGGGTTCCTTCCCAGGGGGTATAAATATTATGATTGATCTACTTTTATGTTTCCTCCACCCAGTTCTGCTCAAGCAGTGTTTGTAATTGGAGAGAGTGATATATGAGATGCAAGCTGCAGTGGGAACCAGCATGCAAGGCCATGAAATGGAAAGAAAATTAATTTCTGAGCCCACCAAGATATCTCAGTATCTATCACTTAATAGGACACAAACATTTTAGCAAACACAATTCTAAGGCCATTTCCTTGGGAAAAAAGTAAGCTATTTTCCTCTGGGGTCTTTCCAAAGAAGGTGAGTTGGCTTTCTTATAGAGGCATCTTATAATAAGTTAAAAGTATCAATAATGTTAACAAGAAATATTGTGTGAGAAAAGACAAAACATAGTGACCAACTTCATGTGATACTAGATATTATACTTCTTTGGAAACCTAGAGTCTTGTGTCTGGTTATTGTCACTCACACCTCATTTCTTAGGTGTTGCCATTGTTCCCCAATTTTGGCATTTTCTTTACCCAACCAGTGAAAGCACTTCTATGAAATTCTAGCCTCCCTGTCTTCTTCTTCAGCTTAGCTATTTTTTGTATAGAAGTAGGCTAAGGTAGGGGTGGCTAGATAGCTCAGTGGATTAGAGCACCTACTTAGGCAGATGAAGGGACTGGGATTTGATCTCTGGTGTGCCTTGCCACCCCCGCCCCCAGGGCTTGCTCAGATGGCAAATGAGACTGGGCGTGGTGGTGTGCACCTGTAATCCTAACGCTTGAGAGGCTGAAGACAATAGGATCACTACGAGTCTGATTATAGTGAGACTCTGTAGACCCTGTTCTACACACACACACACACACACACACACACACACACACACACACAAAATTAGGCTAAGGTGTAAATCATGCTCTATCTATGTTATTAATGATGTCAAACTCTAGTTTAAAAACTCAAGTTTGATGTCTAAGGCGATGTGAAACAAATTTTCAATGTTGGCAAATCCAAAATGGGCAGATGAACCATAATTCTTGTCATGAATGAATGTACATACTTGCATACAATACAGACTCTAAAGCCATCAGATCAGGGCTGCTAAAGGACTCAGGGGACAGCATTTTGGGAGACAATCATCCAGACAAGATTCTGAATGCATAATCTGTTACTCTGGTTTAGAGGGTGATCTTAGACCTCACTTATAAATCCCTATTATAAAACAGGGGTTATAATGGCTGGCATGGAATATTTAATGAGTTAGTATACATCACAGAATGGGGTTCAGTAAATGATATCCTTGTCATCCCTGTCTTTGCCATCTGCATTGTTGCTAGCATTGTTTACTTGTAGATAGTCATAAAAGTACCCATGAGTCATGAGCTCTAAGGAACTGCAGATATTGTGGCTGTTGTCTGGATATTAGAGAGCTAGAATGTAGCTTAGCTCTTCCTTCCTGGAAGAGGGCATCGATTGGAGAAACCAGCTTCGGGGGGCCTGGCTCTGACTCTGTCAGTAAAGCAGCTCACCACCGTACTTCATACTTTCACCTGCAAAATGGGGCTGAACCCTCAGAGGCCCTGAAGCCAGCGGTTATTTTAGCACTGCTCGTCTTAGAAACTGGCTGTGGAAAGAAAGCATTGTCAGCAAGACAGTGGGAGGTGGAAGGCCCCTGGGTTGCTGGCTGGGAGCTGAGAGCTGGAAACAATTCTCTCTGATCCACTGCCTGGAGAACACCAAGATCCAGCTGGCCTGGGAAGATAAGAGAACTGTTCTTCTCCAGGCGAGGTGGCGCCATACCTAACAAGGAGCTGGGCAAGATGTTAGCAAGCCATACTTTTACTGAGTGCCAAAGTCCGTATGTATTTCATCTGATTCCAGTTTTTATCCTGTGCCACATTTTTGGAATTATTTTACATCTTCCCTGGAGGAAGTAACCACAATTTCTCTACCTTTCTTGGACAATTTGTTCTAAGTATAAAGGACTTAAGGCAGGGGTAGAAATAGACATTGAATTAATCAAATTCTGAGGCTTAAAAGAAGCTGGAATATATAGTCCTCTTGGAAAAAAGCATAGCTTTGCATACTACCACCCTCACTGCTGCCTTCCTGTCTGTATGCTTGCTCTTCCTGTCATGCTTTTATTAGAAAATTGGAGGGTGAAAAATTGGGAAGGAGAAGAACCTGGATTTTCCCTTGTAGAATGGCAGCAGCTTAGGAATGAGATTTACCACTGTGAAAACTGTGTGTCATCTTCTCTAGGCCACAGGGCACAGAATTTTTAAAATTAAACACAAACCTAGATATTGATAAGGAGACATGTTTACATGTGATCAAGATATAAATCAATAAATTAGAGGAAAGCAAATTAACCTCCATAATGTGGGTGGATCGCATGATATCAGCTGGAGCCTTCCAGAGCAAAGACAGCTTTCTACCTTCTCCAGCTCCAAGACTACAGAGTAAAAATCTTGCCTGGGCTTCATGCTGTTGCTTTGCAGGTTTCGAACTCACAGCTCCCACTTGGTCCTCCAGCCTGCTGGCCTCCCTACACATTTCAGGCTTGCTTGCCCCCATGATTGTACGAATCCTAAGAGCCAGCTACTTCTTCTCCATCTCCTTCTCCGTCTCCTTCTCCATGTCTGTCTCTCTCTGTCTTTCTCCCACACCCCTCGCCTTAAAGCCCTGCCTCTATCTCTGACGCCCTCACTCCTATTCTCCAGATCAATAGAGAAGAATACTGGTACTACTGCCATGCTGGTAGCAAGGGGGAGATGCGCTGTTGTGCTCCAAACACTTCCCTTCCTCCCTTCACCCTGCAGTCTGCTACTTAGTCTGAAGATTCATTTTTGAAAACTGCTGAGAGGAGCAGCATTCTCTCTAGAAGACCAGAGAAGTATCCTTGCTCATTAGGATATTAGCTGGACAGATCTACCTGATGGTTTAGCTGGGCTTGGATCCTGAGAAAAGAGACAGAATTTCAATTCCTGAAACAGAGCTTGTTAGGATACTCTTAAGACCTGAGGGGAAGAGGCAGGTATGGTGATTTTTAAAAGAGATGGATCCTAACAATTTCATTTGAAACTGTCTCATTGCTATTTGTTTATCAATAAAATTATGGGAAAAAACCCATCTACCCTGTATTAAACCAAAATTAAAATTCTTCTAATTGACTGACTGTTATGGTTTGTGTCTAGTTGTCCCCCCAATGCCTCATGCAGTCATGGGGTGAGGACTTCTAGAGTTTCTGTTAACACATGATCCACTGGGATTATGTGTGATCCAAGGCTGGGATTATGGGTCTTGGTACTGCTGGGATTACCCATAGGTGGGTAAATACTGGGAAATACCCATAGGTGTGAATACTTCCCCTATCCTGGGGCAGGTAATTTGCATTACAATGCAAGGTGGGAAGAGAAGCTAGCTGCTTGTGCTGCTTCTACCCCTCCCTTGCTCTCTTGCTTTTTGCTGCCATGAAAGGTTGCTTTCTGCTCTGTGCTGCTCTGCCTTGGACCCAGATGAGTATGGACTGAAACCTCCAGTAACTGTGAGCTAAATAAACCTTTCCTTCCTTCAGTTTGAGTGTCGGATATTTGTCCCAGCAACGAGAGAAGAGTAACTAAGACACTGACTTTCCTATACTATATTTTCTATAATCAGAAATCACACAGATTGAATAATGTCTGAGTATGGATCAATAATATATATTACTGCCAAGAAAGAGGAATAAAAATATTTACAGATACTAACTTTATTACCCAGTGTAAATTTTATACTGCATTCTGCTTGACTTAAAATCTGTGTTTTAAAATTATAATTTCACAGAATCACTGGAAATAAAAATTCATTGTAAAACAAAAATAAAATAAGATAAAAGAATAAAAGAGATGGAGTAGGAGCGTGGAAGACAATGTGTCACACTTCATAATATTAGTAACCAGCATTGTAGTACCCATAAACCCTGTCACGGCCTTCTAGTTACCAGGAAACAAATCCCAGCACTACCATACAACATATGTGGCAAACAGAAGCTGGATGCCAGGGGGTGGCATCCCCAGCCAACCACAAATCACACACCCAAGTGGCTGCTCATCAGCGACACCAGGGCTTCGATTTCTTCATAGAAGAGACACCTCAGGGTCTTTCAGCTTTAAGACACTTATGCAGTGCTCTGGCCCTGACTCCACGTCATTGCACACCTAGTCTCTACACATGGGGTTCTTCACTTGTTAGAAAAGCATTTTTCATGCAGTCGTAGACACTCTTTTTTCTCCTTAAAAGTAATCCCCATTCACTGAGTTCCCATGGTCTTCCTTGCACTGCAGCCCTTTGGAGTAGCATTGCTTCACCGGGCAGACATGCTGCCTGAGATGAAGCTACCCTGTGAGTCAAAGGGCAGAGCGGAGCCCAGCTTGGCTGACTGCTGGCATTATGCTGCCAGCTGGGTACATTCTGGAAACAACGGGCCAACAAACACCACCTTAGCCTGGGAAGGGCTCCCAGCAGGGCTCAGGGACACAGTGGGAAAGGAGGAAAGAGAGAGAGATTTCAAATGAAAACTAAGGGATCCTGGAATCTGTGACTTGGAATGCAGACATGACATTAGCAACATGATACCCCAGGAATGCTAACTTGATGCTCTTAATTAGACCTTGCACGTCTTTGCTCTGTGACAGAGGCAATGAATTTCAAAATATAATTAAACTTTTCAATCCCCCTGTGAAGAGGTGGTATCATATTCATTTTACAGATGGGTGAACTGAGGCCAACACAGACAAGTCTCTGGAAGTTCACTTCTGAGTCTGCGGAAGACATTAAGGATGTGCACTGTGTCTTTTTGTTCCTCTGGGTCTCCTTTTCTGCAGTTCAGAGCACGGGCCTAGAATTTTTAAGGAAAGAGTCAAGACTATACCATTCACACTCTTATTTAGCCATCAGAATATCGAATGTAAATGCCAGAGCAACAGAGAACAAACCTATTGAGCTGTGCTTCAAGCTTCTGCATGTTGGGCAACAGATTTTCCCACAATTTCTCCATACTTGTTTGGTCCTGTGACATTTGTGAATAACTCAGCTTTTCTGCATTCTCCCCTAGAGAGTCGACTTGTCTGGAATAGGTCCTAGAAATGTTTAATTTTTAAAAGTTTCCAGGTAAGATTTTGCCACCAGGCAAATTTGTGCAATATGAGATTAATTATTGTGTATCTATTTTGAGAAATTATTATTATTATTTTTAATTTTTGCCTGGAACTATATTTTAAAACAAGTTAGTTAGACAGTTACAATAGTGGGTACAGGAGACGACCGAGGGCTGCGGGATCCTGAATAGACCCAGAGTGCAGGCCTGGCGAGTGAGTGAGACAACCCAGGGCCTTGAGATCCTGAACAGACCCAGAGCGCAGGGCCAGCGAGTGAGTGAGACAACCCAGGGCCCTCCGGATCCTGAACAGATCCAGAGCGCAGGCCCGGAGAGTGAGTGAGATGACCCAGGCCGCAGACCTGGAGAGTGAGTGAGACGACCCAGGCCGCGGGATCCTGAATAGACCCAGAGCGCAGGCCTGGCCAGTGAGTGAGACGACCGGGGCCGAGGGATCCTCATTTGACCCAGGCTGTAGGCCCAGCAAGGAACCCTTCAGCAGAACTCCCTGCAAAGAGGCTAGAGGCAAGACCCACCCAGCTGATTCAGGAGCAGAACATCTTCCCAACGAGACACAAAGGGTTCAACTCTAATGCCTGTGGCAGAAAGAAGTG
>NW_004524615.1:15254823-15288394 GCF_000260255.1 Octodon degus
AAAAAGGGTAAAAAATAAACAAACAAATAAGAAAAACAAACAACAAAAAGCAAATAAACAAAAAACAGGGAATAGTTGATATATTAGGAAACTTTCTCCATTGTTAGCAGGAATGTAGACTGATACAACCACTGTGGAAATCAGCATTGACATTCCATAAGAGACTAAAATTAGAGACCTCATTCAAACCTGCTCCTCCCCTTCTGGGTGTGTTCCCAGAAGAGTTAGAAACATCATACATCGTACAGTGATACATTTACACCTGTGTTTATAGCACCCCAATTTATAATAGCAAGATCTTGGAAACAAACCATATGCCCTCAATGGAAAAAAATAAATGGATAGAAGAGCTGTCATCTTTTTATGTGATAGAATATTATTTAGCTATAAAGAAGGATAAAATGGACTCTTGCATATGTAAATGGATACAGGTCAAGATCATCCTCATTAGTTAAATAAATCAGACCCATGTGTATAAACATCGTATTGTCCCACTAATGTGAGAAAATGAACAAATAAATGAGATCTGAGATGTACAAAAGGTTTGTGAATTGGGAAGAAACTGTTCAAAAGAAAAGAGGAACTGTCATGGGGGAAGGGAAAAGGAGGAGAGGGGAACATCTGTGCATTACAAGAGAGTCATGACAGCTATAAAGCTAGTTCCTCTTAGTTCATTGAAAAGAAAGTTTTGTGCTGAAGTTGTATAGATTAGCTATCGTGGCTGTATCTTCTAGAAGGAATTTTTTAACACCATTTTTCAGGTAGTGTTACCCTTATATAGGGGACCCTAGAGGATGCTTGCATACACAGGAAGCCTACTACACTGCTGACCCTTAGGGAAGAAATTGAAAGCACATGCTCAGCAAGCTCAGTGGCCAAAATCACCCCAGCAGTAGTTCATTGTACTAATAAATGTCTGGAGGCTCATGGCCACCAAGTTGAGCAATTCTCGTAATTTCGGAGTTCACTTACGTGAATCTTACAATGTCTCAATAAATTTAGTATAAATTTTTCTTTTCCTGAAATTTGTATGCATTTTTTGGCTCGCTCTCTCTCTCTCTCTCTCTCTCTCTCTTTCTCTCTCTCCCTGCCCCTCTCCCTTTCCCTCCTCGCTCCCCTCCCCCTTACTCCTCCCCCTTCTCCCTCCCCCTCCCCTCCTTCCCTGTCTCTTTATATATCCAATCACAAACTTAATTTCTTTCATGATTCTGGTCACAACCTGAACTGGATGAGAACCACATCAAATTGCCCCATTAGGTCAACATTGGACCTCATGATTGAATTTGATTTCACTATTATCCAATTTAGTTTGGGACAAGAATCATGGAAAGAAGACCAAAAGGAATAAAGCACAAGGGATGAAGAAGAGAAGAAGACCAGAGAATGCCAGTGGCAGTCGTGACACAGAGCAAGGCCCAGCTGAGGCGATATTTCTTTCACCTGTGTCCTGGAAGATGTAAGGGTGCAGCAATAGCAGCCATCCGTGCGCAGACAGAATATTCCAGACAGGAATATTTCCAGCAAGTGCATGGGCTGTCAGCAAGGAACGTAGCTTAGTGTCTGAGGACCAGGAAGGAGGCTGGAGGGAGGTCTAATGCCCTGAGGAGTGAGGACACAAGGCTCACGGGGTGACAGAGAGAAGAGAGGAGAAAGGACTGAGGAGAGTACTATAGTTTTTATTCTGAATGAGAGAGGAAGACACTGGAGGATTTCAGTAGAGGAATGAATTGGTTTGACTTGTTAGAAATGTTTGTTCTGTCTGCTATGATGAAGTCATGATGCAGGGGCCATAGGCAGAGGATATGAAACGGAGAGGGAACCACAACACCAGTGCAGACGTAGGATGGTGGTGGCTTGATCTAGTAAAATTCTTTATGCCCTCTTGGACTTGTTAAAAGCATTGGCTATGACTATGACCATGACTATGACTATGGCTATGACTATAGGTATGGCTATGGCTATGGCTATGGTTATGGCTATGACTATGACCATGGCTATGGCTATGGCTATGGCTATGGCTATGGCTATGGATATGGTTATGGCTATGGCTATGACTATGACTATGGCTATGGCTATGACTATGACTATGACCATGGCTATGGCTATGGCTATGACTATGGCTATGACTATGACTATGACCATGGCTATGGCTATGGCTATGGCTATGGCTATGGCTATTCATATGAGAGAAAGGGGAAAGGTGAGGGTTCTGGGGCTAATTCTACAAACCACCATGACTGCATCCCCTGAGCTTTGCTTGCTGAACTCCCCCTGGTTATAGCACATTAAGCTATGAACTCAGTAGATTAATCTGCTGCTGAGTATAGTATGCCCATGATTCAATAACTTTCCAAAACACCTGCTTCTGAACACATGACACTTTTTGGAAATGTTTTATACCTAAATCATCACAATTGACCTTGATTCTTACAAGGTGAACTTGAGAGATCTGTGGTCTTCAGATGAGAAATCATTTTTTTTTTTAAATAATGAATTATTTAAGTCTATCACTTGTGACAGCAAGGAGTAGGAATAGCAAGGAGATTAGGGGGTCTGTTAGTGATTTTTTTTTTTTTTGTTAGTGATTTTTGATGTCGTGTACTAGCTTTAAAATAAAGCTTCTGGATCTTGTCAAGGACAATGATTTATATAATATAAGGCCCGTTTATCTGCATATTTGAATTAGGAAATGTTTATAGAGGAAATTGTCTGATGGAAATGAATATAAATTTAAAGATGGGTGGAGGAGGAAGAGCACACCGTGGTGAGAAGTTCCCCTCACATCTCGCATGGCCACACCCTGCAATTTATAAATCACCTTTGCATTTTAATGCATTTGACCAAGATCCTCAGAAAAATCCCCCAGTGGACCTCAGATTCCCTTTCAGAGCCAAAAGGTATTTTTTCCTCATTTTGCTGGATTAGAGGTAAGTCATATCATAAATTTTTGATTGATGTAGGCCAAAGTCAGTTCTCTTTTTCCTACACAATAAATGCAAATTCTTTCTTTGAAGTCCCTTTGTTTGGGAAGTTTGTCACCTCCATTCGCCCACAGAGATGAAGCCCACAGAGATGAAGCCTGCGCTTCCCAAATGAACTGGAAGAAGCAGCTAATGGAAATTTGCCATGAGCCTTTTAGGATTAAAACACTGGGAAGTCATGAATGCATTTCTTGTGGGCAGCAATCTTTGCCTGAGGAAAGGTGATTAAAGAGGATCTTGATGTCCCTTCAGCTTGTAGAAGGAATTCCCTGTTGTCACTCAAGGCGGCATAATTGGTGATTGTTGGCTGGAGGCAGAACCCCTCTGAGCCGGTTGTTGCCAAGCCCACCTGCACCAATTTTGAGTCTCAGATCAGTTCAGAATATCTAAGAATGTTATCTATGTTAGAGACCTATGTCATATCTGAATAGGCAAACTTGCATCTTCCCACAACTAAGAGAATCATTGCCACCCAGCCTGGGAAGGGGAAGCACCCCTCATTCGGACAACTTCTAATCATCATGAGCTCTTTTGATTCAGATTAGCCTTCCACTGGCCTAATGCAGGATATCAGGCAGGATGTCAATGTGTTCATTGATGGCAAGGGTATGTGTGTGTGGGGTGATAGTATGGAGCTGTTCCCTCACTAGGTCCCTCAAGCAAAATAATCTCCTGAGCTCCATCAACAGCAATGGCTATTCTATCTCACCAATAGGATTATAATAAGGGAAAAGTGAGAAAATAGATCTAAAAATAATTTGAAAAGAAACAGAGCCTTTTGATGTGTACTCAAAGGGGCAAAGGGGAAGACTGCTGAAATTTTGGGAAGGCAAAGGAGGGAAGAATCAACTCAAGAATAAAAGGAGGCTAATGCAGAGAGAAGCACAGATAACTGAGAGAGAGAGAGAGCAAGTCAGAGAATCTCTGGTGGATGGTGGTGGTGGTGGTGGTGGTGGTGGTGGTGGTGGTGGGTTTTTAGAAGGCTTCCCAGTGATCCTGCTTCCTGGTTTTCCTGCTCCACATAATCCCCTTGGCTTTTAGCTGGATTTCATGACCTCTTTCTAATGAACAGAATGTGGCCAAAGTTCTGGGTGCCACCTCTGAGTTCAGGGCACGAAGAACCATGACTTGCATTTGGCTCATTCTTTCTTATTCTAATGCTCCCTTGCCGAAGCTGGCTGCCTGGCGAGAAGCTGCGCTCTGGGGAGGCTCATGTACTGAGGAACTAGAACAGCCTCCAGCCGACAGGCCAGGAGGCCTCCAGTCCAATAACCTGTGGGGAATTAATGCTTACTGACAGCCGCAGTGTGGGTCTGGAAGCAGATCCTGTCCCAGCTGGGCCTTGAGATGAATGTCACCACTGGAGGGAACTGGGTCGCAGCCCTGAAAGCTACTGGGGAGGGACACTGCCAGCTCAGCTGTGTCTGATTTCCTGCCCCATGGAATCTGTAAGATAATAAGTGGATGTTGAATAAAGCAGCTGTGATTGGGATAACTTCTATCACAAAGGAGAGCTAAAGCATCCATTCACTTAGGATAAACTAGGGTGGTTTGCAGGAAAAGAAATGAAGGAACTTACTGTAATGAACATGAAGTAGTATTAAGCATGTGACCCTGAGATGGAAGAAACTGGAGACAAGAGGCTCTCTGAAGCACTGGGGTGGAGAGTAGGGAATTGTGGAAATAAACAAAGACAAAAGCAAGGACTACTGATTCAGATCATGCTACGACTTGGAAGTCACTTACCATCACTAGCATTTGCTGGAGACTCAAAAGCATGCAAGGGATGGGAGAGAGGCAGAGTGGAGAAAAGGAGTAGCATTGGGGCCACTCTCATTGGAAGTTGTTGACCAGGGGGAGGGGAGATGGCTCACTAGAAGTGGGGCACCCTATTGCTTCCGTTTTGGTGTAACTGGCTTTCACCATTGGTCCTAAAGTTGGAGTAGGGACACAAATTAATGAAGCTGCGAGCTATTAATCTAGTCCCAGCCATTCTATTTCACTTCCTGGGTTGCTGGTTCAAATAGCAGTCTCCCTTTAGGGACATAGATTTTGGAAAGTAAACTCATTTCAGGCCTATGTAGGAAGTCTCTCAGAAGGAAGAATGACACAACAAAGGGGGTTCCTAAAGTCCATCCAGGTGATCCCCATGGGGGGTGACATCACAGCCAAGAAAAGGGAAGGGATGGGAAAACCGCTAGTTTTCCACAGGGAACAGTTCAGCCATACCACATTTCAGAAATCTGGGACCACGCCTAGTCATGGGTCCCCTTCACATTCCTATAATCTCTTCTTTCCCTTCCATTGCCTAGGTCTGAAAGCAGTTTGTGAAACTATTTTTCCGTAACTCACTGTGAAGAGTTCCATCACCTTGGTCCTTTGTCAAGCACATCTCTGTGCTGCCAGAACCTCATAGCTGGGAACTTGGCTGCCACAGCTTTTCCTAGACCCATCCAGAGAAAGTCTTTGTCTGCAGGACCCTGCAGTGCAGTCTCCTTACTGGATCCCTTTCATACAATCTTCGGCACAGTCCCATTATGAGAAGTATTTTTTCCCTTTCACTTTTTACCTGCTGCTTAGCTAGAAAATTACCCTCCACATCTAAATGGGAAGGTAAATGCTATCTCATCTTCTTGCTCGAACAAAATATTATCTTTTAGTTTTGCTCTGTAGGGCAAAAAATCTACATTGGATTGACCCTCCCTCTTAGCAAGTGGTGGCTTTCGCAAGGGGTCCTGGGGCCTAGATAATAACAGTGGGGCTTGTAATCTTCTGTGCTAATGAGGGTCACATCTTACCTGACTTTTAGGCCTTCTGCAGAGGGAGTTAAAATGTCTAGGACCTTAATTAGCAGTGGCTGATGGAGGAGAAGCTGTATCTTTAAAGGTACCTAGCCTAGTGGTTTGAACAATACAGAGGACAATTATTCGCAGGCCCAGTGGCAAAGACGGTTAATTAAAATAGTGATGATGCCTCTAAGAGCAATGACAAATGGGGGTCCCCCTTTAATGAAAGTGGTTGTCTTCTCCTCTCCCTTCGCCCCTCGCTCATCAGGAAATAGCAGAGCAGACTCCCCAGGAGACTCTGGCTCAATTAGGCCCTGCAGGCAGTGGGAGCTGCCAAGGGGCTGTGCGAAGAAGAGAAAATGTAACCACCTAATTTGGGAGGGGAGGAGAAAGGGCACGGGCTTTAATGGAATATGCCGCTAGCACGTCCAGGGCCGTGAGTGCAGGGAAGTACTTAGGCGGGAGCACGGCCAGTCGGAGGCATGGGCTGTGAAGTGACACAGGCCTGTGTTTGGGCTCTAATGATGTTGCTCCACCTCTCAGCACCTCAGTTTCCTTATTAAAAGCATAAAGAAGTGACAATCACCCCATCAGTGGGCATGCGATTTCATAGATAGATAGATAGTGTGTGTGTGTGTGCACACATGCGTGTGTGTGCGTTGATGCACTTGTGTGTGGATCCACCAAGTTAAAACTGGTGCCTTTCTGCCTTCTTCCACCCCAGCACACATGCTGTGACAGCATTAATCATTCCCAGCCATCTCACCCTGTCCTGATGGTTGACAACTATCCACCTGTTGTCACCAGCAAATGTCACATTGAAAGTATCCTGAATTTCTTCCAGGGGCAGTAAGCAGAGGACAGGAGCTTCTCCTTTTCTTCTTCCTGTCATCATTTTCTAACATCTCTATGTCTCATCGAGTTGTTCAGCTTGCCTCTCAGGCCTGTAATAAAGAAGGGTGGCTGGAGAATAAGGGACAGGAGAGCACTAGATCTTGTACCTTTGGGGGTATAGAACCCTTCATTATAGCTAAAAGCTATGTAGTCAGTATTCTGCGGAAAAGTTGCAACACATTTTCCATTCTTACTGTATCTCTGAAGCTAGGTTATGAACATCTTAGTGGCTGAGAACAACAAGGCTTATTTCCTTTTCACGCTGTATGTCTGTCACAGTCACCTGGGTTCTCTCCAAGTCAGCACCCTAGAATCACCTGCACGTTGGGAGCTGGGCTGGCAGAGCAGCTGTACTTCAGGACAACACAGGGTTTGAGGCACAAAGGAGTCAGGCGTGCTGGGAAGGAGTATAAAGCATTGGTCTGGAATTTCACTCTGCTCACATCTCATGGACATGCCTGAGTTTGGGGCCAAGAAGCCCAAGCTCTGTGCCTCCATGGGGGAGGCTCAGGGACTGGGCAGCAGCGGAGTCTGTTTTGTCTTATGGTTCCTTGTCTCACTTCTCAGAACCATGAGACAACAACAGACTCTGCAGCTGTACAAATGAGTGAGGGTCTGATACTGATGTAATCATCATGAAAGGTGACTGCAGATATGGATGGAAAATTGTAGGCCCCATGTCTTCTCCAAGGATGGAAGTAGAGTAGGACAACTGAAAATGAAACACCCACTTCTGTTGGTATCTGAGTGGACCACAGAGGTTCTTGGTCCCTTCCTCTCTGGCACTATTCCCATGTTGGGCTTTCCCGTTGCCGTGAACCAGGCAGTTTTGTTCAGCCAACCCTTCCATCATGTTGTACTTGGGGCCAGCAGCCCATGAATTGAAGCCCCTGAAATCATGAGCCAAATTAAGCGTCTTCTCCTTGAAGCTGCGGATGTCCATATTGTGGCCCAGTTATGGGAAAGCTGAAGGATAGGTGGGGTCAGAGAAGAAACAACCACAGTTGCTGGCTCTCTCTTACCAAATGCTTTGCAGGAGACTGAGTCGAAGATCATGTATGAGATGGGCCATCAAGAGCAAAAGTTTAGAACCTGGATAAGTTGAAATGTGAGGAGAAGGAGAGACTCTGTGGGTTGTGTGCTCCTATCTGGCTCCTTCCACTGATTTTAAACACCTTCCTAGGCCACAAGTGAAAGTATGTGGTCCTTTAGAAGAAAGTGCTAAGATACTAGATTTTTGAGACTGTAGTTGCTGGTCTGCTGAAAAGAAGAGAGAACCAAACAACTGCACAGTGACAAAGAGCTTTATTTTTCCTCTAAGAACAGCAGAGAGGAAGGAGAACCAGATAGCTGAATATGGGATGGAGAACTTTATTTCCACCATCAAGAAGAGCAGAAAAGGCACTTTTAGGGGATTCAGATTTAATACAACAGAAAAAGGCCAGGGCCTCAAATAAAAGAGCTGATGACTGAGTTCTAAGACTGGATCTGTCTTAGGTAAGGACACTTTATATTTTCAGTGTACTTCATATTTTCTTCCTGTAAGAAAGGCTTAGTAACAAAAACATAAAGCGTGACCCCAAAGCTTCTCCTTCTAGGTTATGCAGCCTGTCTCACACCAATAAACATCACCTATATTTATTCACCTGTTTGGACCTGCTACTGCACCTGCTTCTGGGAGGATCTGAGGCAGGCTCTGCCTTAAATGTGCTGTGCAGGGGGACAATTGGAAGTGAATCCAGAGCAGAGACTGCTCCATGGGGGCACAGTGAGCAGCTGTTTCCACATCTCTGCAAATAGCTAATGAGTTGTGTTGTGCTGTGACTTGGCTGTGAAGTTTCTGGAAGGCACAAAAAGAACATGCTGGCCTCATAGGAAGTGTCACACGCTTGACAGCCGGGAAGATGATGCAGGTGAAGTGCCACTCTGTGGGCAACCCCTTCTGCTTTTCCAGGGCCATCTTCCCTTGATCGAGAGGCTTAGAGAAGGCAGACTGATTACTAGAATAGATGTGCAGCAAGACCCACAGCAGGGGCTCGCTCCCCCGCAGTGCCAACACTCCTTTGTGCTGCCAGCCTCTGGCCTAGCTGGTGCTAATGGGGGAAAAGGATTTGTTCAGATGTTAGATGAGAAGTGTATTGGGGAAGACTTCTGGACATGGATCAACACAGGAATTTTCATTCAATTGCATGTATAGATCACTCTATCTTTATTTTTTTATTTTTTATTTTTTTTCGGAACAAGGGATTGAACTCAGACCCTTGCACTTGCTAGGGAAGCGCTTATTCCACCGAGCCATCTCCCTGGCCCCTTTATCTTTAGTGATTACATTTCAAAATCCAGCAAAACAGAGATGAAGAAGACAGATATTTATAAATTTTCTGCTTTTAATGGATAAATGAAAGAATTTCACCTCCTCGACTACCTAAGAAGATGGTCAGCCAATTAACCTCTTCTGCCTTCCTCTACTGGCTTATGCCTTGAGATCTGGCAGAACACTTTCAGTTTCTATACAGAACTGAGGCCCAGAAGGGCTGAGTGTTCACACCAATTGGCAGAACAACCTCCAGGCCCAGGAACCAGGACTCCACAGTCTCCTTCCTGCTGCATACTTCCCCATGGGGAATAATTCTTCTGAGCCAGGAAGGCTGTGTCCCTGAAACTCGGGACTCTCCCCTCTTTCTGCTTCATGCTCCAGGAACCTGGAACTCCAGAATCCTCTGTCCAATCAATCATCAACAGCTTCCAAGATTCCCAGAAGCCATGTTGGCCTCAGGTGTGTTTGCCTGAGGGGTGAGTGTTGGGCATAGGGTTAGCCACAGCTTCGGCCTTTGACTGAGGTGTCCACACACTGAGACTATCCCTGACACAGCATGGAGTGAGAGGCAGAAGGAGGAGAGGTGTGGGTAGCTGACCAAGGCCTCTACCGAAAATCTTATCTTTGCTCCGAAATATGGGGATGGCCTGGATAATGGAGATTCGGGAAGACAGTGGTAGAACTAAGGTAGAACTGAAGCACAACTCAAGACTTAGACAGAGTTCTATTTGTGAGGAAGGAGTTAATCCACCACTGTTACCTATTTCTGATTGTTTACAGGAAGATTGGATCATGAAAGACCAATGAGAGTGCTCAGGAGTCTGATTCTCCTTGTCTATCTAAATTACAATCTCAGGAGGTAAAGCAAACCAATTTACCTCAAGGCTTTCATCAAAGAAATCCATAGACAGACCAGGAACCACTTGCTAACAAGATACTGAGTCCTGAAGTAGGAAAATAAGTCCAAAAATCAAACTCAAACTGAAGTCTTTTGCTCCATAATAAGCTCCAACTTAATTCAGGCAAAACTTCAAGGATAAACTACCATGAGGGTGCAAGCATTCTGGTTACCCAAAAGTTAAATTAGCTTGACTTGTTCTCCCACAATTAAATATGGAAATATTAAAATGACACTAAATATAATGATATTCCATCTTCTTTATCACTAGCATCAGTAATTTGGATACAATGCCTTTTAATTTCTAAGTTGGCAAAAACAAGAAAGGTTCTTTCTCTAAAAACAAGTTAAGAAATGAAAGTTGGGCACAATTTCCATAGTGGACCTGTTCTTGTTTTAAACAAAGACAGGCACACCAACTTTTCCCTAGAGAAAGTTGATGTGCCTGTCTTTGTTAAAAGACACCTGAACCTGACATTGGCATCTTTCTACCAGTATTACTCCAAAGTGGATGGCTGGCCAAGCATTCTCTTTCAATGCCCGTTCCTCACTACTCTCCCCTTCTGCAATGGAGGTAGCACAATCTTGAATACTGAGTTCAAAAAGATTATTTTGCTACTAGAAGCTCTTCACCCTGAAGGTTGCTGAGGTATTTGTTGTCTTTAACCAACTTCCCCTATCATTTTAATTGATTCCATTGTCACTAACCCAATGACCTACTCTGGCAGTTTTTCCTAGGTCTTTGCAATAGTTCTCTAGCAATTCCATGCAACTAGATTATAGGACAGTTTTAGCAGCAAGTAAGGTGTGTGTGTGTGTGTGTGTGTGTGTGTGTGTGTGTGATGGGGATGGAGTGGGGGGTTGATGGGTTCTAACTGGCATGCTACTAAAGTGTTTGCCTAATTCTAAGATCAACACTCATTATGAAGAAGTTTAAGTGGAAAATGACATGACCAGGTTTTCGAAAGGATGGAAGTTGGTTGGGAGGAAAGATTTAGGCTCCTGGGAGAATGATTATTGAGCAGTAACACTTGGGCTTTAGGTAGTAGCTTCTCTTAATTCCAGTACTTAACAACTAATCACATTGTGTTCTTACTAATATTTCCTCTGATACTCAGTTTCTAACTAGAAGAAAAGAGCTGTAGCCTGATGTTTCTGGCTGCAGAAATAGTAATAGAAAGCTCTTCTTAACAGACAAGGTTAAGACAGAATGAAGGAGCAAATTGGGGTAGTGGTTGTGGGACTGCACAACAGGAGAGAGATGGATATTGGTAACTGTGTCACCAGGGTGGCTGCGAGCTGTCATAGGTGACTGGGGTTGCAGCTCAATGACCCCATGAACTGTACAACTCATGACTGATTTAGGAGCAAAGGGAATAAACAAGGAAGGAAGGACAGAGTTTTTCAGGTAGTAAAAGAGCAGATGGTGAATAGGGTGGATAAAATGAAGCAGAGACTTGAAGATATTTAGGTGTAGGTATTCAGAGTTTAGACACACACACACACACACACACACACACACACACACACACACGGATCTAAAGAGCACTTTTTTGACACAGCAAGATTAGGATGTACTATACATGTTGATACCTGTGAACCAAGCAAATGCACTGAAAATAGCAATATGTAATAGAAAGGTCATACTTGGAATGCCTGTCATTCTGGTCTTCTAAATATGTTCTTCTTGTCATGACATACTAATTATTACCATACTGTCTCACAAGTACATTTTTTAAAATGGGTAATAAATGAAAAAAAGACACAAGAAAAAGAAACAAAAATGTCACAGGACTGTTCTCCACAATGCTGTATATGGTTAGATTTCTAAATTTCTGTGTAAAAAGAGGTAATTGTTTATTCATATTAGTTAAATATTTTTCATTTTTTAGATTTTTATCTCCATATTCTGTAGGGACTTAATGTTTAACATATCAGTACTTGATGGAAAATACCTGTTCCATGTTATGCCTAAGATGTTTGATATTCAGACAGATAGTGAAGTTAAACCTAACTGCATAAGATGTAGAGTAATAATAAGCCTCTCTTCTGGAGGGTTAACAACTTAAGTTTGCAGACCAAAAATTAGGGAAATAGAAGGGGTGAAAAGACAGCCAACATTTTGACCATAGCCTTTCAAGGTCAGTGAAGACTCAGGACACAGGAGAACCTATACTGTAACATCATGTAACTCAGTTGTGTTCCAAATTTTCTGATCAAGGAGATTATGGGGTCACAGAGCAATGTGATCAATGATATAGAGTGTGCCTAAGGAGAGTCAAATGGAGAGAAAACATTCTCTTAGGCTTTCACAGTGAGCAAATTGATCAAGTAATGGCCGTGACTCATCCACATGGCTGACACTGTCAAAGGATCTGCAAACTGTGGTACAGGGTTACAGGATAAGTCCTGAGGGGATTTGACTGACCTTATCAGATACAAAAGTTACATTTCTTGTCATACAGGTCTTGCTTTATCTTGGTCTTAACCATCCAGCAGAAAATTATAAAGACGAATCATGTAAGGTAAAGCCATGTTAATATGCTGAGCTGTGAAAGGCTCAAGTCAACCACTTCTGTGGATAACCCACTATTGTGGACTGCTGGACTGTGTTGGATTGTTTTGCTGAATTCATGCACCTATAGTATTTAGTTGCCAATGGAATACCCATTTCTGACAGGACTAAACAAAAAAAGGTGATACAAAAGAAGGACCATTTTGTATCTGTATATGCAGAATAGTTAGGATATATATACAGCTGCTTTTGCTTAATTAGATGAGAATAAAGATTTGTACTAATAGTGTTTGGACAGTATATTCTGTCTGCATCTTGTACTAAGGATAACCACTAAGAAGATAACAATGAACAATGTATTAATTATTGAAACTGTCCTATTGATCATTTTTGAAACTGTCTCATTGATATTTGTTTCTCAATAAAATAAAATTTAAGAAAAAAATTAGGTTGTAGTGGATGCTGTAGCATTTGCTTAGCTTACCCAACAAAATGTGCTCAGTTTATTCACTCACAGGGGCTGTTAACCGACTAATTCATTCACCAAATGCACAGTGAACCTACTATGTATGAGACTCAGTGATGCTGAGCAATGGTGAACAGGCAGAAACTTGCCTTACGGACCTACTGTTCAGGGTAGAGAATCAGAAAGATCAGGATGACCCTGACTTTTAGTTCTGGGCAATGGGGAGCCCAGGTTTGCTTAAGGGCAAGCATGGCAGGATTCTGAGGGTGGAGTGGGGTAGACCTGGTCTGTGTTTGAGGGTCATGACCCAGGATGAGGGAAGGCCATTTAGGCCGCGAGGGTCAGAGCATGGAGCGAAGTGCAGGTTGAGACTGAAATGTGGACAGCAAAGGACAATAAGATGGGGTGTGCAGGCTCAGCTTGCAGAGGTGGAGAGATTTCCTGAAGTTATTCTGGGCGACCAGGCAAGGATGTGCTCTGGGCTCTTGGCTTGGGAATGTGAAAGGAATTGCCAAGAACATTAAAGTCTTTGGCGCAGAGATGCACCATTGTTTTAGCGTTGGAGTCTAGCATTGTGCCTTGCTCATAGAACATGCATAGTGGATATTTTTAGAATGAAAAGGACAAGGAATCATAAAAAGAAAGGAAAGAAGGAGACAATGGAAAAATCTACATTGTCCTCGTCCTGGATAACAGATTTAGAAGGCGGGGAAGGACCTGAGGAATCCTTACTGATGCTGTACTGAGCCACAGACAGCACTGGAGGAGGAGGATATCAGTAATCTGAGTTTAGAGATGGTTGGAAATTAATAAAAAATGTTGCTCTGGTGACTTTTAGGAAAACTGGAAATTAGTAGTTAGTAATACCAAGATGTGAAACATCACAGCGTGCTGCACTGTGTATTTTCTAAATTTCAAAATCTCACTTATGGATGGCTATCTCGCACAGCCAGCAAAGCAAATTCACGCATGGGTGGAGAATCCCAGTACTTCAGGGAGCCTGAGTTCAAACACTCTGCTCTTCTTCTTTTTTCACAAGGGAGCTCCTTGCATAGGTAGTGCCATGCCGGTGCCCACTGGGATGCCAACCATCCATGGTGGCTTCTTAGAGGAACAGAAATATATATGCTTCTACTTAAAAGTTAACTGCCAGGCTTCCTGGCAGGGCTTCTGGGAGTGATGCTCCAATTTACACGATTTAATGATTTCGTGTCATCTAGCACCTGCAGGTATAGCGACAAGCAGAGGGGGGCCCTAGCACCTGGCTGTGCCCACAGAAAGGGAGGACCATGGTCTGTGGAGCCACCATCTCTCTTTTATGGAAGAGAATTCTCTGTGCTGTATTTATTCAACCACTCTTACCTTGATGTTAAAGCTTCTGGTGTTCCTAGATGGAAATATTTAAAAATAATATTTTATAATTAAAAAACTAAAGATCATGCTATCTGCTGCAGCAGGTTTCTTCCTTCTTCCTGTCCTTTGTGTATATAATGATGGATTTAGCTAGTCATAAATTAAACTTGAAAATAATTGTATTTCTAAAATTCTGATAAAATTTTCCCTCCTTTCTCCCCCCTCAATGAACAAACATTATTTACCATGAACAATGACATCCTTAACACAAACTGTCCCTGTGGCTTTCAGGGACTAATTTGTGAGGTCCTGATTTCCTCTTTATCTTCACGTCTTCTTATTTCACATGCAAAAACTCTTTGAATAATTTAAATGATCAGATACATGTGAGCTTTACCCAGAACTGTGAGGACTCTTTGAAACTAATTGAGTATTTCCAGATTAGGATGACAGATTTCAGTGGGCTGAAATTTTACTATCTAACCTCCTTTTCATGGAACTACAGGGCTGACTGTAATATGAGCATATCAACAATAGCGATGCAAACCTGAGATCCCAGCATATTTCTAATGAGAATTGCTACTCCAAATAATTAAAATAAGCAATTAGGAGTGCAAGTAGAAGGAGGCACGGAAATGTCAGCATCTTCAAATTACACTAAAGAAAGTCAAATGAATGTGGCTGGAGTCTTCATATTGATTTCAAAGAAATAATAGCCAATCATGCCAGAAAATAGAAAGAAACATGAATAGAAAGAAAACAGAAAGGCAGCAACCTAGAAATTGTAATGCTTATTCATAATTACAATAATTCTCAAACTAGAGAGGAAGATTCAGATTTTGTGAAGAAAAATTAAATTGTATGTTCATTGTAAGTTATAAAATGTTTAAAATAGTACTAAAATGAGGTCCAGGGCTGTAGCTGAGCAGGAGAGCATGTGGCTGGTATCCTCAAGATTCCAACCATTGTCCAATCCACAAAATAGCAATAGTACCTCCACAATGAGAGATGAATTTAAAGTAAATGTTTAAATGGCAGCCTCATCAGTGAAGAACATGGATGCCATGAACACTAATAAATAATAAAAATTTGTTAATTAAAAATTCATGTTAGAAGTAAAAAAATAGTGGTGTTTCCCTGTAATCCCAGCACTCTGGAGGCTGAAGGAGGAGGATTGTAAATTAAAGCCCTGCCTGTGTTAATATAGTGACTTAAGGAGATGCTGTTTCTTAAAAGAAAGAAAAGAAAGGCTGGCAATGGAATTCAGGCAGGTGGCCCTGGGTTCAAGCCCCAGTACCACAGAGCAGCAGGCAACCTAGTGTACATGGATAGAAGCATAATTTTAGAGAGATTTTTGTGACATTCTTTCTCAGATGAGTTAATTCTATTTATATATACACACATACAGACATAAAAGTGTGTGAACTTCATACAGGTTAAGTGATGATATGTGGAAATGGGTTCTGATGTGTTTAGTTTATATATGTATTTCTATTATATTTTTCTATATTCATATGTGTATGTAGTACGTAATTTAATAGGACAATACATTCTTTTCTAGAAATCCACGAAAAATTTCTAATACTGCACTTTGCAATATACAAAACAGCAAAGAACTTTGAACTGTTTCAAAACACAAAAATTGTACAATTACAAGTGTGTTTCAAAATAAAGGGAAGGAACGGCTACAAACGATACTCTTAAAGGAACTTTGAACAAAGTGGATGAAAAACTATAAATAAAACTGAGAGATTAGACTTTGAGAGAGGAAATTGATGAGTTTTAAAATAAAAATTAATAAATCCTAGACAAAAACACAAAGCATACTAAGGTGAGAAGTCCAACTATAGATGCAAAATATTAAAGATTGAGAAATAAAATGAAGAAGAAAAATAAAACATACAAAAATAAGCATAAATAGGAAATGAATATTGTTAAAGGGAATAAATTTAAGCAAGAAGGCTTATGAGAGAAATGAACTGAGGGCCAATTATTCAACAGTAGGGAAGGATGAACACTAACTGGAAACTTAGGAACCTTGAACTGGAAACAAGGCAATGGAGTTCTAGGTGGCAGGAATGGTAGAAATGGGGGCTCGCGGGAGATGTTCCAACAGAAGCAGACTTTCTTCTGCTAAGATGGCCAATTGAGCTGCCCCAGATTCCTCTTTTAGCCACAAATGAGTAGAAATGTTGCACAACAACAACAATAACAACAACAAAAAAGCCAAAATAACTTTTAAAAATATAGCTGAGCTAAACAGTCAGGGAAGTAAATCTCCCGGAGTTAGAGCGAAGAAAACGCAGACAGACTCTGCGGAGCTTGGTGTTCCAGGCTCGACCAACTTCCTGGACAGTGAAATCTTGGATGAAAGCCAGCTGTAGAACACACCGTGTAAAGCAATGGTTGCTGAACGAGGGAAGGGAGGCGCTAAGCTCGCGCAGGACCATCAGGCACTTTGGAGCTGGGGTAATTCTTTAGAGGAGCTGATACAGCAGCCCAGTCCATCATAGGCCAATCTTGGAAACACTCCAAATGTCCATCATCTGACGAATGCATAAAAAATGTGCTATTTTTACATTATGGAGTATTGCTCAGCTAAAAAAATAGATGAATTCAAGGCTTTTTTAGGTAAATGGATGCAACTAGAGACCTTAATCTTATGTGAAATAAATCAGACCTGCATGTGCAAACATCAGATTGTTTCGCTAAATAAAATCTGAGTGGTAGGATAGATACTATGAAAGGGAAAGAATGTGTCCAAAGGGAGAAAAAACTGGGATGGCGAAAAGGACAAAAGAAAAAAAGTATGGCCCGGCCTTGAGAAATGGCACTTCTGTCTGGCTGAGGACAGGACCATGAGGGGGGACTCAGCAGTAGCCCGCCCCGCCGGCATCTTGATGAGGGGTGTCCCAGGCCAGGACCGGTGGGGTGGCTCCAGAGATCTCCATATAACATGGGCTGAGTCATTTTTTTTTCACAACTCATGTAAGTTCATCTGAATAATTTTGACAATTTGAATTTTTTCTTTCCAGGTGTTTGAGACGACACATGAATGTCGTTCGCCATCTTCTATCCAAAAGGTATATGCAAAAACACGTCCGTATTACTTATGTAGAAACGAATTCGTCTCAGTGTAACATGTATCAGCAGAGAAAATGAAAATGGAACACTGAGAATTACCAAAAGTAGTAGAATGGTAGAATTCCATTCAGCTACTAAAATTGTGTTTTCATAGAATGGTTATTAAGATGTTAATATACTTATTCCCAGTGCATAGATTGGAATATTCCAATTTCTGAAAAGATTCATTATGTTAAATTTTGCACTACTTGCTAATGAATGAAAATGTAGAAGGAAACAGAACAAAATAATGTCAGTGTGATTCTGTAATGGATGGATTTTATGTTCTTTGTATTTGTCAGATTATATAAGATCATGTGTTACTCTGACCAAAAAGAAAAACTGAGTTATATTATACACAGGTACAAATTTCTTATGATGAATGTGATCACTATTTATATCTAATTTGTACCATTAAATTTATTTTTGAAAATTAACATTGTTTAGAAAACAAATGAAGTTGGTTTATTTTACTACTCCATTAATTGAACACTTATGTGTGACATAAAAGTCTATGAGAATAAAACAGTATTATATTGACAATAGATTTTTAAGACATTCAAGATATGTTCAAGATTTTTCAATCTTATCTTCAGTACTACAGTCATTTTCCCTTGGTGGCTGTTTCACATTCCATAGTTCAGTTATTATTTGTGGTCAACTGTGGTCAAAATATTAAATGGAAAATTCCAGAAATATGTAATTCTTAATATTAAATTATATCCCATTCTGAATGGGATGCTGAAATCTCACATCATCCCACTCCATCTTATCCCAGACACAAACTACCCTTTTGTTCAGTGCATCTACTCTGCAGACACTACCTGCCCATTAGAGACCATCTTAGCAGATCTACTGTGGGGTCATCATAGTGCTGTGTTTAAGTAATCCTAATTTTATTTGATAATATCCACCAAGTACATATGTGACTAGTAATGCTGGCAATTTGAATATGACAAACAGCTGTAGAATTTTCAAGTGAAAACATGAATGATCTTGACTTACTAAGAAAAGAAAATCTCATGACGAGGTCACGAATATCTATAGTATGAATGAAACATTTCTGCATTATCCATGGCTCCAGGCACCAGCTGGCATTCTTAGAATACAGCCACAACACCCCGAGTGAGGGCACTAATGTATTTCCTGTGTACTGAACAGGGGAAGGAGAGAGAAATAACCTTAGAGTTTCTAGGTTCTTACATTACAAGGGTCCTTAATGTTCATTTCCTTTTTTTTTCTTTTGATACAGGGTCTTGCTACACAGTTCAGACTCATAGTGATCCTCCTGCCTCAATCTCCCCAGTGTTGGGATTACAGATGTGCAACACCATGTCTGGTTTCGGGATTCCCTAGACTGGCATGGCATGCAGTACCTGGAATCGAACTCAGGTCCCTGTCCTTTCCAGGCAGGTGCTTAGGCCACTGTGCTAGTTCACCAGCCTTCCTTTTTCTACTCTAAAGTGTTTCATGGGAGGCAAAACCTCAAAAGTGTTTCATCATGTGCACGTGTTTCTGTGTGTGTGGGTGTGTGCAGGCCCTTTCTTCCCATGCATTTAACTGCTAATCTCTTTCAGATCCTTTCTTATGTCTATCTTGGTTATTCTATATCAAGTTTCCTTTCCATATGAACCCCACTAGATAAAGAAACATGGTCAAATATCATTTTTGTACTGCTAAAAAAATCTCACCCATAAGTGGGGAAGCAATTTCCAGTTTCCACTTCTACGGAACAATATCAACAACAACAGAAAAAGAACATTCCAAATTGCATCATTCAACAGCTTTTTGAATGAAGGAGCTTTTTCTCTACTAGAATTTCTTGCTTGTACTATAAAGGGAAGAATCACCCACTGAGCCACACAGTGAATTAGTGGAGGAGCCCATGTTAGCGTTCCTGCTGCTTGCATTTTTGCCACTTCTCTGTCCTTTGCTCCTCTCATTTCCTCCTTTTGTCCCTTCCTTTTAGATGGAATTCCTAGATCCTTGGTTCCAATCCCGATTTGCCCCCTTCAGCCTCCCTCAAGCCTTTACCTCATTCCTGTATCACCAGGTGGCTTTTCCATGTCTCATGGTAGCTTTCAAGTTGTCGAGGTGGGCAGTGCCAGGGAGAAGCACTGAGAGCTGTGGTTTTAGAAACTATTATGTTTGAGAGCGTGTGAAATCCTCCCTTGCCTCACAAGCTCAAAACTGTCGCAATCCACATTTTCTTTGTCTTTTACAGCTTTTAAAGTTTCACGTCCAGTAACCACATTTGTACCCAAAGCACATGGATTCTCAGAGTTTGACTAAGCTGATCCTGCAGATTCAATTTCCAGAAATCCCTTCAAGTGTTTAACTAACTTTCTTCACTTTCAAAACTGTCTTTGACAAAAACACAGGGGAAAACAATTGTTCTTGACATCACAACAGTTTAATATATTAACTTATTCATTAAATTGTGCTTCACATCAATGGAAATCTTCAGTTCTACAAACTATCATTTTTAAATAGCAATAAAGGTTGATAATGTCACAATACAATTTCCTAGTAACCAAGTTAATACATATTATTGCACAGAAACAAAAAGAAATACCACTTAGAAGAAATCGTTTACTATCTACTGAATAGCTAACTTTACATCTAAAGTGGGGAATCAGATAATGATCCAGATTTTTCCCTTTTAACATTGATAGGTTAAAAAAAAAACAGTAATAATGCAAGCAAAAAACCAGAAAGTGCTTCAAGAAAATACATAGAAGGAAAAGAAAAACTGGGCACATGATGAAAACAAAAATATGGCAAGGAGATGGAAAACACACATGACATTGACTAAATGACACAAAACCCTGCCCTTGGGAGGACTGGTTTCCCAGGTTAATTTCAGCACTGACATTGGTCCCTTTGATGAATGCCTTCAGGGCAGCAGAACATGGAATTTCCAAGGTTCTACCTGATGTACCAAAGGATGACAGTTGCCGTCTTTTCCATAGCCAACTGGGAGCCCAGGCTCAGGATACATCCATGGGTCCATGTGCTCAGATCAGCATTTTGCTGGGTCTCCTGAAGTGCTTGCCTGGAAGCCCAGGGACTTCTGTGTTGCAGATGTTGCTGGTGTTCAAAGCTGGGCCAGACTTGTGGAAATCTCAGCCCTTTTGCAGGCAGGTTCCTTCTGCCAGTGAGAGGCGCAGAGGGTCCGTACCAGCCCATCACAAGGCTACAAAATACTCAGGTCTCTGATTCCCCTGGCCGCTTGCCACTTGCCTGGAGGAAGGGCTAACTCACAGTTTCCGGGCATTAGTTCAGATGTGTCCTGGCAAATGTGCTGAGGGGGAACTGGCATTGGTTATATCCAGCAGAGATGGTGGATACATTTAGAAAGAAGCCAAGGGTGCCTTTGAGAAAGATCCCCTGTCTGCTTCTTAGATGTCACAAGATGTCCTTGTTACTGTCGGGACCAGCCAGCCCTCATATCCAGCCTGGAGCTGTTCAGTTGGAGTTTTGATGACCAAGGGCAGCAGAATAAGAATGTGAAAAGAAAATCTTACAGTCACAGCTGTGATCAGACCAGATAGTTCTTAAGTCCAACCCAGCTTTCACTTTGATTCTATCCCTGACTCCATCAGCCTTCAGTCCCTAAAGCCATCACAGTCCTCTGATGTTGTGTGAACAGACTCATTCCCTTTTCTGTTCTTTTAAATGGTTCAAAGAATTCCAGTCCACATGTTTCTAGCCTGTCCTTGATCTTATGGGCAGAAACTTTTTCTTAGTCATTTTTTTTTTATTTTTCAGTGTTACTTGGCACATATTTTATTCATCATCTTTTGATCTTTGAAAGATCTACCTCCCTTTCAAGAGTCCCTCTTTCTTCTGTTGGTACCCTGCTCTTCCTAGCCCCCTGCTTTGGCACAATACCATTATACACGACCTTCTCCTCAGCAGAGGTCATGGCTGGGAAAGAATCAGATACACTCTCTGTGTGAAGATGTTCACTTATGACATCTTAGAGCATTTCCTTTCTCAAGAAAATGCGCAAAGGAACTCAGTTAACACCAGATAAAACCTCTAAGAGCTAAAGCAATAAGTTGCAGGTAAAAAGCTGAGGAAGAAGTAGAGAAAGGGAGCTATTTTATGAGCAGGGATTCTATTGATCCACCCTTAAGCTTCTCTAACAGGCAACTACTGATTTCGAAGATTCCTAATGCTACGTTTCCCTAAGGACAGTGTGCATAATCCCTCAGCTTCCTCCTGAGTTTGAATGCACCTCCGCCTTCCTTGAAGCACTGCCCACCTCTTGGGTATTTCACTCCTAATAAGATGCCCCTGGCTGCAGGCACATCTGAGAGTCAACTCGACAGTGTCACTGGCCTTTTGTAGGTCACTGCGGTTCTACAAAAAGGTGAGGGAAGGCATAAATCAATGAAGATTTATATTTCAGATTTTTGCACTTCCTAATCCCAATACTATGTGGAGTAACATGAACTAGGAGGAAAGCCTATGAAATCAAAAGGTAGGAACTCTCAGCAACTTTCTTGCTCATGGACTAGAATCTTTGGGAAATCTCTAACATCTCTGAAGTTCCATTGCACACTAGCAAGTGGGATAATGAATAGAGTTCTCTTTCAACACGCATGAATAAAATAAGACCAGATGAAATGCTAGATGTAAAAATGTTTTGAAAAGCATTATATGCTACACAAAGTGATGAATACTGATCACTTCCTTTGTAAAACATGATGAAATAAATGACATTGAATAGCAGTTGATATATTTTCCACTTCCCTTCTGCATCAGATACTAAGTTTTCATCAGTATTAATTTCCACATTTCAAAATAATAGAACCCACATACTTTTCAAGGCTCCTGGAAAACAGCAAGAAAGACATTTTCTAGTCTTCTCTGCACATAGATGTGTCTAATGTCCAGGTTCCATGGCCTGCGGTATGACCGAAGAAGTATGCACAACTTTCCCCCGCTTCTCCTCTGCTCTCTTAAAAGCCAGTGGCAGGACTTGCGGTAGCCATCTTGCCTTGAGATGGAAACTGTGCATTAGAGTACAAGGAAAATAAGAGTGCATCCGGGCTTCTGTTAACTTCACACGCCAGGTCTATCAGACCAGTTTGTTGACATGAGAGAGAAGAACTTCCCACCCTTTTGAGCATCTGTGTTAAGATGGCCAGCTAGAAATCCCAGCCAATGCACTTAGTATTTATTTTTAAGGATCTGTTCTCACCTTCTTGTAGGCCTATCTGAAAGACTTTCTTCCCAATATTAGTGTTATAGCCACTCAGATTTTTGAAAATGTTACTTTAGAGGTTTAGTAAAATGAGTTTTTATATTTCTAAGCTTTGATCAAGCTATTCATGACACAATTACTGCCTTTGAGGAGAAAAAACACATCTGCACACATTTTTTAATCAATGTACATTATTTCCTTAACTTTTGTCTAACATTGATTGTTAAGATTATCAACTGCTTTCTCCAATTACCATCAGTAAGCTGCCAAAAACTAGCAGGAGGCATAGTACATATCTTAGTTCTTAATAAAATTGAAACATAAAGGCATGTGCACACATGCATGTACACACACACACACACACACACACACACACACACACAGATTCCACTTTGGTTCTTGGTGCTTGCATTGGCATATGCACCTGGGCACAGTCAAAAGTAGACAGAATGTGGAGCTACTTGGGGACTGATGAATGGATGGAGTTTTCTCTCTTCTTTGGCTTTGAGTTATAACATATTCGGAGCTGGCTTAGTCTGGTAACTTGGGGCTGCAGTCTTTAGGCCTAGGTGCCTTCCACTGGCATCCTTCACCTGAGTGTCCCTCTGCATGCAGGTATATAGTGGACTTTTGGAGGCTACACTGTGTCCCTGCTCCACCACGTCTATGAACAGAGGACCCCAGTGATGTGACTAGAGTGCTACTGTAGAATAGAATGACGTGAGGGAAAAGCCCATGTTGGTTCTTTAATTTGCTCAGCACAGGCCTCTTGCCAGCCCAAGGAGGGGTGTCTCCTCTGCACACCCTGCTATCCTGCTATCTGCTCTCAAGTGGAGCATCATACATCAAGCCTGCTGCTGCAAGAAGGCCTTTTGATATAAATCCCAAAGTGTCTGAGAAACAGGGGGAGTTAGTAGGGGCTGCCTCCAAGTCTCAGCTATGCATGATTTCCCTGCCAAAGAGTAAAAGTGAAATGAGAACAAATAATCTGAGTGCTTTCTAGCTTGTTTTGATTTTTCACATGACAAAACACTGAGTTGTTATTCTGTGTGTGTGTGTGTGTGTGTGTGTGTGTGTGTGCATGTGTGCAACACAGTGACAGGCAGAAGGATAATTCTCAGGCTTTCTGTCCTAGCCAGAGCATTAGATCACAAGAAGGGAATGAGAAGATGGAGAGAGCTGCTCATTAATCCCTGCTGCTGTGTTCCTGCCTTCCTGCCGGGGAGGTCGACTCAGACATCTCCTGAGCCCTCATCTCTACCAATTAATGAGTGATGTGTTGCTGGCCCTTTAAATGTACTCACTCTTGTGTACAGGTACAAAAGCACAGCTGCCTGAAAAGGTATCGAATACAGCTCAACAATGTGGAGGGGACTTCCCCAAGGACAGCACAGTTGGTTCACTTCCAGTTTGGTGCTCTCTTGCTGCTAGTTTGCACCACCTACGTAGGCCAGAGACAACTACTCTGCGGCAATAACAGCTGATGCCTTGCATGATTGGCAAGGACCCTGATGCAGCAGGAGCCCGTGTCCCACACAGATCACATAGTAGGGGCGAAGCAGGCCTGGCTGACAGCAAGCCTTCCTTACAATCCAGGAGGAAATGACTCACTGTCTGTGGGCTGCACTATTGTTGTATGAAATGAGACTAACAAAAGCTGCTGGGGGTTGCAGGTATGAGAAAGGCCTCCTTCAGTTTGTGACAGAAGGGAGCCCCCAAGCATGTCTTCCCTTTTGCCACAGGAATAGCCAAGGGCAGTGAGAGAGGTTCCAAGGTGCATCTCCAGATCTGTATTTGATGGGCAAGCTGGGCTCCCCTCTCGCAGGTAGAGCTCCTCAAATGCTTGTGGGTTGATTAACTCTCAACCCCAGAGAGAGTATTCTGGAGGCTGAGAAGTGGCTTATGTAAAGCTGGCTTAAACATCAAACATGTCGGACATCAATGGAATAGGATTTTCAATCTGATTTAGGGTTTTCACTCATTTTGCCTTCAGCTCCTTGAAGGAATTGATCATATCAATTTGTTGTGAAATTTTCTACCCGCTCTGATCATTCTTCTTGATGTGAGCTAAAAGCTTTCAGCTCCTTCCTCCGTGCTTCACCCCCTATTATTCATGAACTTTTCATTATTTTAGTTGTGACTGGGGGAAGGCAGAAATTGGGGCACTTGGCAACATACTACATTTTGGGGGTCCAGTTTAATGTACTGTACCTGATTCACTGTCTGCAGCCACAGTGTAAGATCAGGTAAAGATCACGTGGGAGAAAAGAAGCTACCAGACTGCAGACACTGACAGTGCTGGAATGTTGCTCTGTCTGATGCCATGGGACAACTGTCCCATGAATGGGTCCATGTGGTTTGGCCACAAAGCGAGTTATTATCCATTTAGTACCCTTAACTATGTCTGGTGTACATTCTAGTTATGCTCCTGTTTTTTAGGTCAAGTTCCTTTTAAACAGCATTTGCTTTGTGATGGTGGAATTCCAGGCCTGGCAGTGCCACATAAGAGAAATGACTGCCCTACACAAGGTACTGTGAAATAGTATTTTACAGAGGAAAGTCCTATAGTTGTCCTGGAGGCCTTAGACACATGGTATTTCTCCTGATTATTTCTGCTTTTAATTGTTCATTCTTTTCTCACACTGACAATGAAAGTGGTTAGATGTGATCTGCTCACATGTGTGTAAATAAGCTCTCCTAAATGCCCCATAATGAGTATTTCTCAGGGACCACAACCCCTGCTCTACCACGTCATCTCCTATGTTCTGACCAAGAAGAAGGAGCAAGGCAAACAGTTCTGCTGCCATGGATTTTAGGATGTGGATCTCTAGAGATGATCAGTAGTACAGTGGTTGTGTTTAAAATCAACTGCAGCAACAAAACCCGTTACTTATGATATAAACCATATTCAAACAAAGTTCAAAGTTCAAAGATGAGGACTGGCAGCCCTGGAAGGGTTGGTGTCCAACCTCATCTAAGGGCACAAGGGTCTTTCTTTCTCTCTCTTTGAATGGACCGGTATTTCCATGCCAGTACAAAACAGTTGCAGCACAGCATCCAAGGCAGTCATTTGGCTTTTCCCTTGTGGCACCCCCGGGCTTGGCACCCACACACTCATCAGAAGTGAGACTGCGTTTACTGCTGTTGTCCTTGACTTTCTAAAGCGGTCTACACCAGATGCATTCCTACGCTACTTAAATGTCAAGGAAATAAAAGACCAAGATGGAGAATCTCCAACAGGGTAAAAATAAAGACAGAGAGGAAGTCCATGTCCGCATCAAGCTACAGCCAGCCAGAGGTCCTCAGAATGACCCCGCTGCTCCATGGTTACACAACTAGATCAGCGCACATCTTGCTCATCTCCGCCTCCAGAGAGAGGAGTGGGTGGGGGTCACCATCTCACCACCTGGCTGTTGTAGTCCTCGGTGACAGCTCCCTCTGAGGCTCCACCTTCTTTGGGCCACCGGTGGGCCCTGTGTTCCCGCTGCAGCCTCCGCTCCTCCCTTCGCTTTTGGCGGTCCCTCTGGTGCCCCAGCCTCTTGGTGTGGTGGTAGCGTTGCTGGAAGAGATCTTTTGCGTACTCATAGAGCTGCACATCCAGGAAATTCAGCTCCTCGATGCGCTGGCGGGCGCCCTCATTGATCTCCACGTTTGAAGCCCGCGTGATATTGAATTGAGTGAAGGGGGAGATGAACTTGAGGTTGAATGTCCTTTCAAAGAGAAACTGTGTCTTCCTCTGGAATTCGGTGAGCCCGAAGAAGGCCATGTTCTTTAGGTTGTTCTTTGCACTCTGCAACAGGATGGTGTTTCTCTCACTCTCGTTCATGAAAGTCAAGTTGTAGCAGCCCACCAGGCTGAGGTCAGCCAGCATGCGCACCTGGCGGTTGTTGGCCAGGTTGTAGCTGCAGTCCATAAATTCCCGCAGGCTGACCCCAGACCAGTCATCCCCAGGGTAGCAGGTGGGCAGCTCATCAGGGGTGGGGCTTCTTCCATCACACATGTGGAGAGAGGTTTTCCACGTGGCCCCTCGCTGGACATGTTTCCACTCGCTCAGGTACCTTGACACTGGATCCCGCAACATTGTGATGTAATAGAAATTCCTGGAAGAAACAGAGGAAGAGTAGTTGATAACTCAAACAGCAAGATATACTGAAACTTGGTGATTTCTACATCAAAGTTGAGTCAATGGTTCTTCTGCCAGATGCTCAATGGAGGTCATTTGCCTGGATTTGTATCTATCAAGTGCATGTGCACATATTTCCATGAAGACAGTGAAGCCAGTCTTCAATTATAAGTTTGCCGGCCTTTTTCTCCTCATTCAAGTGTGAAGAGGAATGGCACGGAAGGATTGGATCATTTATTCATTTAGCAATTGTTCATTGACAAATTACTAATGCCAATGTCTGACATTTAGAGACAACATCATGATTTTTAAGATTTATTGCCTGTTTGCTACTTTAGTTGATCCTTATAACAGGTTTTGCAGCAGGTCGGTTCTATGAAGAAGGAAAAACTCAAGGAAGTAAAGTGATTTACTCAAGGTTAAGGAACTAAAAATGGCAAGGCTGAAAGCCAGTTGTCCCTTGCCTCTCTTTACTCTGTTATTTTGATTATGAGGTAGGTGGGGCAAGGGAAGTGTCAGCCATGCACCCGGCCTTGTCACCAGAAGTGGCAGGGCAAAGCTTGAAAGTCCACTTGTCACAAAAGCCATAGAAAGGACCTCAAGAGTAGCACTCTGGACTCAGACCTCCGAGCTGTTGTTTTGCTCTAGCATCCCACTTTGGCTTCTGCCCTTCCACAAACCAGTCTGATCACAATTACCCTCCATCCCCATCTAGGTCTAGTCCCTTGGCCACTGAGGTGCACCTGCTCCAGAAATACAGGATCACTCATACTAACTCGGAGATATCCTGGGGAGACAAAAGTGTTCTACAATGCTTTGAAAAGACTGGTAGGTCTTCCTTTATGCCTCCACATGTGACTCCATGCTTTAGAGTCCTGGAATGTTGGCTGGTGCTATGTTTGCCTGACCACTGTAAAATGGTCCCAGTGTGATCTGCAATGGCCTTCATGGCATACAGGATTGACCAGGAAAAACCAGACCGACACTGCTTGGCCAGTACAAAGCCAGGCCATTTTTGCTTATTAGCTGCTCTTTGAAGAAACTTGGCAATACTATAAATATACAGACAAAATGACAGCTAGGTAGAGAGTCTGCTGGGGAATGACTTTTGGTTATGCTTACATCATGTTTCTATCTGTCAAATATTTTTGTTATCAGGCAGTTGTAGGTATTACTAGGTGGGATCATCCCTGTGTTGTCAAGCATATATATTTCATTTGGAGATAAGTGGTGGTATATCTGATTGTATAATTAAATCAAATGGTGTCTGAAGCCTTGAAAAACTAAAAGAAACAAGATCAGAGGGGTTGGGAAGTCGCTCTTTCTGCTTCAGCCTCACTGCTCCCCCCAACTTTGTGCTGCAGATGGAGGCCATGGCATCAGGGCAGATTCTAAGCTGAAGAGAGCTTCTGCATCTCCCACTTCCCAAGTAACCTTGGGCAAGACAATGTAATCATTGCTTTAAAAGGAATGATGGAAAGAGAAGAGGTAATAGAAAACTATAAACCATTTTGGTGCGTGTGTGTGATAACACAGTATGCATGGAAACAACAGAAAGCTCAATGGAAAAACTAAATGAATGGAAATGAACCCATCCTAATTCCCAAGGAAGGGCATCTAGGAGGGGTTAGGAAGTATATGAGGAAAGGATAAATGGTTGCAAGCTTATATTCTAGTTAAAGGAGACACTTTATTCAAGTTTGCTAACTAGTCACTCCTATACCACTCATAAGGAATACTTCTTGAGATTTGGAGGTAAAATTATTCTAATTTTGTTTTAAGTTGCACTAATACCAGTTCTATTTAGATAAAGATGCAACACTTTAATGCCAATTGCTTTCCCCGCAGGTCGTCACCAAAAACCTATGATGTTCCAAACTTGGTACATGTCAGGCATTGTGCTAAGGACATGGTCCATTTCAACAGCCCTGGGAGGTAAGTGCACACTGTTCTGTTTTTAACTTAGTATTGAATGCACTAAGAATTTGAGGAGACAAAATAACCTATCCAGGGTTGCCTTGGTAATAAATTTCAGAACTTGAATTCTCTCTCCCTCCTTCCCTCCCTCCCTCTCTCCCCCCTCTCTCTCTCTCTCTACCTCTCCTTTTCCCCTCCCACTCCCTCCCTCTTTTCCCTCCTTCTAGCCATTAAAGGAAAGTATCTCATTTCATAGGAAATACCCTAATACTTGTTCTATCTAGTTGGCCAAGCTAAACTGGACAGAAAAAAAGGCATGCCCTGTAAATGCAATGGAAATAAAAGAAATGTAAAGGCAAAATGTTTATGTTTAAGTCTTTTAAGAGGAATTGATGAACTGCACTATTTAAAACTTTCTCCTCTTCCATATTCAGTTCATTTGACTATATCACCTCACCAGTAGAGAATTCAATGTTAAAATGAGCTAAAGAAACTTTAATGTCTTAAATAATATTCACTTCCCTTTCAATTGTAGAAAAGAATTTGTTGAAACTGCTAAGGATATACCAACCTCAGCCCTAGCTTTTGCCAATTACTTCCTTACATTACTCAGATGTTTTTTCAAGAGAAGAAATAACTTCTATCAGTGGAAGAAAAATGTCCTAAAATGTCAGTAGGGGAAGCAAGAAAAGGCTGACTTAGCTTTGGGCTCCACAAGGAAATGCTGGCGATAAAGTTTTGCTCACAGTGGCTATTACTGTTGTTGAGCATTCGATGACATGCCAGCATTAATCCTACTCTAGCCTTATGTCTGGACGTGTTCACATTTCAATTACAGCAGCAGAGACAGATTTTTATTTCACAAAACAAAGGGTCAATAAATATGTAAATCAAGTAATGATGATAGTGACATAAACCATTGGATTAAGGATGTCAAATACCTCAAGACAGAAGAATTGAAATCAGAAAGATCATTGAATTGAGTCAAGTTAGACCACAAATAGAAAATTTCTAGCTTTCCTTTAAGGAGGCAAAATAGAAATCCTACAAAAAGATTTACACAATAACAGAAAGCCATCCCATCAATTTATAAGGTGCAATCTCATTTATTACTCTCAAGTTTTATATGGTCAAGAGTTAAGAAATAACCATAAGAGTTGCAAGCTCTTTGAGTTGTGAATTACAAAGAGTGGAAACATAAACATTTAACTGAAGAAGTCAATGAATTTAATGAATATGAAGGTTTTGTGTCCCTTGGGAAAATTGGCCATTGACATTTGGATAATTTTGTTCCTCTGGGGCTCTGCATTGCCTTCAAGCTAAATGGTGCAAGAGTAGGCTTAAAATGATCTTGGATTTAAATTTGTTTAGCTTAATACTTCACTTTACAATGTGCAGCAAAGTCTCCAGGAAGATATTCACTAAATTAGGGACTTCTGAATGAATAGAAATATATATCCATTCTGAGATTCGCCTCACAGAGTTCTTGGCTTGGTACAATTGGAAGATGGTGAAACTTTGAAGAAGTGTTGCCTAGTGCAAAAAAGGTAGGTCACTGGGGACATACCTGTGAAGGAGATAAGGGCTCCAGGCCACTTCCTGTCTCATTCTGTTTTACTTCCTGGCCACTGTGAGGTGAATCATGCACTATCTGAATATGAATTCAAAATAAACAGTGCCAAGTGGTCTCAGACCAGAACTCCGGAAGCTATGGACCAATAGAAGCATTTCCTTCTTAGGAAATGGTTGCTGTTTCAGGTGTTTTCTCATAGTGACAGAAAGCCATCTACTTACTTCCCCATTCATAAACAATGGAAATTCACTTTTTTTCTATTTTAATAACTCTCAATTCAATTTTTCATGATGACATTGAAAGGCTTCAGTACTACAGAAATTTATGCCTTTATTTTTTAGGCCTAACTTTCTCAATAGCACAATGGAATAAGAAAGTTATTTTTCAAATGGTAACATAAAGTAGAGGAGAAGGACAATGAACTCAAATACTGTGGTGGCCATAATACAAAACACATTCATTGACATCTGTTTTTTCTAACTTAATTTCTTAAGACAAATTATCATTTATATATTAATCTTTAATAGGTGATCTAAACTCTTTCCAGATTTTGGAAAGATAAATAAATAAATTAGTGTTCCTCATTTCATGAATTCATTCATCCATTCATCCATCCATTAATTCATTCATTCACAACACTCTACGTGTTAATTGATCCACCTCTGCTTACCAAGTACTGAGATTAGTCATAGAGGACACAGAAATTAGTAAGACATTGTCCTCAAAACACCTTGGGTACCTAATGATTTTGATAAAGTAAAAGAAGTGCTAACCGCTAAGTTTAGGGACAGCTTTGCCAATGTCCCTGGACCAGAACTATCCTTAAGACAGATAACTTTGGTAGTCTTGGTGACAGCGCACCGTGCACAGATTTTTCATTTGCCACTTACTTCATCAAAATCTTGGGTGAATTCATTTAAGAAAGTCTAACTCTAAAGTAATTTAAGCTCTTTGGAATTCTCTTTTGTGTGGTCCCAGGGTGAGAATGGCAACTACTTGGGTAGTCAGAACGGTCAGGGAGTGGGTGTTTTGTTAGTCCAGTAATTACTTTAACAGATCATTGTCATATGGACCACCATAGCTTAATGAAGTTGAGATATGCAGAACATTCATGTTTCATGGCTGGTTTAAATTCACTTTTAGTTTTTTTGTTTTGCTTTAATGTAATCACATGAAATAATTCAAAACAAATTTGGTCTTGCTGCCTTCCCTCACTAGGGACGTCTCTGGCTTTCCCTTTCCTCACTTGTTCCTGGCTCAGCTTTTCTGACCCAGCTCAGAGCTTGCATCCACCCACCCAGACTTTTTAGTCTGTAGCATTTCCCCCATCATGCATTGTAGTTTTAACTTTTATGTAAAAGTTGGGCACATCGAATATGCCAAGTTCCTTTGTATACAAATGAATGACCATTTTGTATCTGTGTATTCAAAATAGTTAGGATAGATGTACAGCTGCATTCTCTTAATTCAATGAATAGAGAGATTTGTTCTAATAGTGTTTGTAAACAGGATATCAGGTCTGCATATTGTACAATGAATAATCACTAAGACAACTACATGCAATGTATTAATTATTGAAACTGCCCTAGTAATCGGTTTTGAAACTGTCTCATTGTTATTTGTTTCTCAATAAAATTATGTTTTTAAAAAGTTCCTTGGTGATAAGCATACCTTAGACCTTTTGTCTTATGGCCCTAACACTAAGTCTCGCTTACAGCAGATCTTCAAAGAAGGTCAATAAAAGAAAATGGTTTCATAAAATAAAGACATTTTAATAACTAAGGTGAATTGCTTTGATAGATATACATTTCTTTAGGATAGTAAAAATATTTTGAGGTTACTTTTAATGCTTAATGTGTTTGCAAGAGTAAAAATGATAGAAAATCTCCCAAGGTTAGCTATCATTTGCTTATAATGGTGGCTGACATGTAGAGAGAGATGTATTCAATGCAAACTTAGGTAAAAAGTCAAATATTTCTCATCTACATGATAATTAGCAACAATTTATTTTATTTCTTATTTTTCTGCTTGTTTTTGTAGTACTTGGGATGGAACCCAGGGCCTTCACACTGAGAAACACACCCAGCCATCTTTATTTTTTATTCTGAGACAGGACCTCATAGTTACTGTTCATGTCTAGATGCCCCTCCAAAGTCTCATGCAGTTTTAGGCTTTCTTAGAGGTTGTAAATCTAGAGTTTGTGATTGATTCAAGGTCCAATGCTGGGATTGGGCCCTTTAGTGGCCCTAGGACAGGTAGTCTGCATACACCATGAGGACAAACAGACTGACCTCTCACCTTCCCTTGATTGCTTTTACTGTCTTCTGCTGCCACGAATCATTGTTCCTCTCCCATGTGCCACCCTGCCTTGGAGCCAGCTGATTATGGATTGAAATTTTTATAAACTTCTAGCTAAATAAACTTTTCCTCTCTCTGACTTTGTGTGTCAGACATTTGGCTTTAGCAATGAGAAAATTAAGAGGGGCTGGGGAGATGGTTCAGTAGAATAAGTGCTTGCCTGGCAAATGCAAGGGTTTAGTTCAATCCCCAGTTCTGGAAAAAAAAAAAAAAAGAATAAAAAGAAAAGTAACTAAGACACTCAGTTGATAAATTGTCCAGGCTGGGATTGAACTTGTAATGTTCCTGCTTCAGCCTTTCAAAGTGCTAAGGTTAAAACTGGGCTACCACACCCAGTTTATTTATTTTTTTAATATTAAATTTACTAGTATTCTTCCTGACTACTCTAAGAGCCTATGTTTCACTTACCTGGTTATAGTATAATTAACCCTTCTTTAATTATCTAGTAATTTAATTAAAACATACTTAGTGAGTGTTTGCTGGTATAAAAAATGTGGAAAATATAAAAAAAGAATAAAATACCCTCAAGTATTGTTGGCACAAGAGTGCTAGGTAGAAAAAGGCTAATTCGGAGGACACAGATAATATTTACGAGAATTCTCTGTACATTGAAAAATCAGCCATATAGTCAGACTTGGATAGAAAGTTCAGACTATGTATTTCACTGCATGAATTTTCCAGACACGAATGCTGGGTGGAGGGAGTGTCGTAGTGCAGGATGTTGAGACCAAATTGTTCTGATCAGAAAGGCAGCTGTGAATTGCTAAAACAGGAAAATAATTGATTTATGAAGACTCACTTAGCACTACTATTAAAGATAGACTATAGCAGACAAATAGATATTCTGCGGCCATGGCGAGAGACCAGCAGGGAAAAACCAAGAGCCGTGACAGATCAGGAACAGATTCAAGAAATCTCTTACAAACTGGCTCTCTACATGCCAAAAACTCAAACTTGACCCAGGTCTATCACCACGCACTAAACTAAAGTCAAAATGGATTAAAGATCTAAACATTAAAGCAGAGACACTAAATCTCCTGGAAGAGAAAGTA
>NW_004524615.1:15291172-15356900 GCF_000260255.1 Octodon degus
TTCTCCTCTCTGTTCTCTACTATCTAATCTTCTTTGTTGAATACCGCCATAGACAGGGGCAAAACCAGCAACCTCCTCAGCATGGAGTGGGAGAAAGGAATTTCTTTCCCTGTGTGACTAAAATAACAGTCACTTGCCCATTCCAGGAAAGATGAGTGCAGAATTTACAGGGTGCTAGGATCTAAGGAGATCAATGAACATATTCCTTCTACTACTAGCTTAACCCATACAAAACCTAGCAACAAAATTAATATCTCTATACACCACAATTTTATATAATCACAAAAACCACACCAAAAGGAACTATTCTATCTTGCCATGTCTTTTGTTTTCAGTGGAAGTGCCATCTTCCTCAGTGCCCCCAGCAAAACCTGAACCCCTTGTTTTAATACCTTTATCATAGTGGGCCAGTGAATGGCTTCTCATTTGAACAGGCTTCATCAACCCTGAGAGAGAGAAACTTGCCTTCCCTTTCTTGCCTTTAACACATACTGTGTGATCTAATATGCCATTTATTGGCCAGCATTTGTGGAGTAAATAAATACGTAGATTTTTTATCAGCCTCTGTTTCAGAGGCTCCCAGACCTTTTGAAATGTGAGGGAAAAAATAAATTTCTCTCAATTCCTCTTGCCCTACGGAATTGAAAGTAGATTTCCTTGGGTGATGGACTTTTGTCAAAGCTCAGTGTTTCATGAAGGACAGACACCGTGAGTCACTGTTAAGGGGGGGACATGAGGGCAGCTGAAGGAGATAGTCGGTGTGCACTGTGGGGCACACACAGGTGAATGGTGCATCTTCAGTTGAGCTGATGTGCACATTTCAAGCAAGGGAACTTAGCTCCCTGGGTCCTGCTCTGCTGGGTGCTGGGGTCTTTTTGCAAATGCTCAGAGTGGAATTAATTTCTTGACTCTCTTTAGAGCTCATTCTAATGGGCCCATTCTTCATTGTCTCACTAGAGTGTTATCTGCGCCGTACTGTATCTGATAGGGGGCCTCACGTAAGGGGCACCATGCAGCCAGATTGCCCTTTGACACGGTGATGAAAAGGCCTTTCTTTCAAAGCCTTGAAAGCAAATTAAGGGATTTAAGAATGATGTTCTAAGCAATTGGGAAATTGGAAAGTATGATTGTTGAGTATCATAACAAAGAACTGCAGGACGCCCACAATGGGTATGCCAGGGTGATCAGCTCTGAGGATGTCCGGTATTGTGAAGAGAAAATAGAGACACACGCGTGCTGTTATCTTACCTCTTGCAGCTGCCTGAGGGGAGCATCACACGCAGAGCGCACCACGCTGCTCTTACCGCCTCCTTCATTGGGAGGAAAGCGGCCAGAGAACCTTGTCATTCTCACTTTCCTTCCTGACTCACCTTGGGTGAGATGGGACAGGAATGCCCAGAGGACCCCTCAAGGGATTACAGGCTCAGGACAGGCTCAAGACCCTTCCTCTGACTGGTGAACCTGATAACTTTAAAGCATGAGTAGTTCACATTTAGCTAGTCCTGTTTGCCTGCTTTCCACTTTTTAGATTTATTTATTTTTGTTTATTTATTTGGCACAGGGTCCTGCTAGGCAGCAAGGATTAGTACTGATCCTCCTGTCTCAGCTTCTCCAGTGCTCGGATTGAAAGCTGTGGACCACCACGCCTGGTTTTGGGGTTGCCCGGTGCACCCGGGATTCTGGGGCCCACACACATGCGATACGAGGGATTGAACTTGGGTCCTTGTGCTTGACAGGCAGGTGCATAGACCTGCTGAGCTATCTCCCCAGCCCCTTGCCTGCTGTTTAAATCATTGTTTGTTTATCCACAAGTAAGAAAATGAAATATGTGGGCATTGTAGAAAATACGGGATGTGCAGAACATTAAAATATGAGGAAAATTAAAATTACCTATGATCATTTACTTAGATAAGCGAGTCAGTAATGAATACAGATGTGTATTTCTTTCTTTTTCAGATTTGAAAACATGACGTACATTCTATTTCTAACTTTAAATAAAAGATCAATATTTTCCACTTACTTGCTCTTCTTCTGTGTAAGGGTACAGGGGTCTTTCATAAGAGCTAAGTTTTCTAGCCATGGTCATGCCATAATTCATGTGACTACCCTCCAGTTTTGCATAATTAGACATATTCTGCTGAGGGAGTTATTATAAAAAACAATGGGATGGACATCCTAAGCCATAATAAATACTTGTGCAGAGAATAAGTTACCAGAGTAGAAAACTTGAGTCAAAAGAGCTATTCCCATTGCACTGCTAAAACTAAATATGGTTCCCACCGATGGACCTGACTACAGACAGCATGGCAGTGGGCAAGGCCATTCCAGGAGGGTTGACATCCTCGTGTACTAGAGGCCACGGCCACCTGAAGTCAACAGGGCGATGTGAGGCAGCCTGTGACCCGGCCTGGCTGGGGCAGGACAAGCCTCTGCTGGAGACATGGGCCTCCAAGAGACACTGGAGGGCAGTCAGTTGGGCTTACAGAAAGGACAGAAGGAAAACATGTTTGCAAAAGAAGATTTGTTTATTTTTTACATAATGAGAAGCTAGACTATCAAATTAGAGACTAAACATTTGTGGGATCCAGTAACACTCTTCAAAGCGGCAGCTATATTAAATCTGACATCTGGATCAGAAAGATGGAGGTCCCTCGCCCGATTATATTCAGTGCTGGACCTCAAAGAAGCGTCCTTTTGAGACACAGTTTATCTGCAACATCTATGTGTTGGCCAAGTTTAATTATGGGAAGCCGTTCGTGATACCGAGCCAAGCAAACAGAAGCAGGAAATAAAAGGATCCTGGATGTACAGGTTCCTTCTCTGTGATGATCAGCCCACCTCCTACATCCCCAGAGGAGAAGGCTGCATTTATCAGTAAGATAAAATTTTAAATCTTGTCACGTCGCTGTCTTCTATTGACAGGGAATCTATGATCCCCAGACTCATGAAAATGGCCTGATTTTGGGGCGGGTGTCACATTTGCTTTTACTCCCCCCAGCTGGCTGCAGCAAGAATATGCTGCAGGGCACGCGTGTTCCAGGGGCCTGCTCCTGCTATCTTGCTGAGCACAGCTCTTCCCAGTGCACTTCCACGTGTGCCAGCAAGGGTCCTACTCTCATACATTATTCAGCGACTTCCGGAACTCTTCGGTTCAGGGGCATCCTGTTTTGTGCTACACGTAAGGGATTCGGGCTCCAAGACCTCTTGAGGTGCTAAGCGAAGCTGTGGTTTGTGCGTGTGGGTATCCACCTGGAGCCTGGAGCCGCCCCGGAGTGAGATAAGGCCCCATTCAGCCTGCCTGGCGGTTCTAATCCCAGCCAGGCAAAGCAGAACAGCAGATAGTACACTCAGATTGTGTTATCAAGCTGCTCTGTTCAGCTGCGCTCTCCTCTTACCTAATTTCCCAGGCAGAGCTTTGAGCGGCTGTGAGAATCACACATGGTAAGAGCAGAGAGGTGTCTGTGTTATGACGGCTTAGCACAGGCCAATTTGGGAAGGGAAAGAAGTAAATCGGGATATTTAAGAGCAAGGCACGTGTTCCAGGACTTAGATTTACATTTGACAGTTTTGATGCAGATTTTCCTGAGACATTACAAAGATTTTAAAAACTCGTCTCTGTCTGGAGTTTTTCATGTTTTTGTACAGTCATTTTTTTAATTTCATTTAACATTAAATGAAATTCTTGAAATATCCCAACCTGAGTACATCCTTCAAAGAAAGAATTGGAGGTGACCTCCTAGGCAATGGCTAAAGAGAAAGGCAACACCAAACATGGAAACATTCATGTGAATTAAAAAAGGATATTAATAGAAATAATGGCTGACATTTACTGAGGGTACTATGTGCAAGTACAGGGCAAAGTACTGTTCTTACATCCACCCATTTAGTCTTCAAACAACCCTTTGAGCTCTCCAGGTATTTAGATGACTTCTGTGATTTCACAAAGTGAAGATGGTTTGGACAGTTTCTTCTATAATCTTGTCAAAGTTATGCTGTCCTCGGCAGGCAGAATGAGCATCTTAGGGTAAGGATTTATGTTTTCTGGGAGTCACCAGTAGAAGATGAAGACAGACATTGCATGACAAGGGCATGGTGGCCCAAAAATAGGGAGACAGAAGGCTTCTGTCTAAATTCAGCCCAAGAGAGTATGGACTCACAGGGTCCTCTGGGTATTTACAGCTTGGAAAGAACCACTCGGGACTGTCCTGAACCTGGCACAAGCACAGCACTGCATAATAAACTGGCACTGGAGGAAAGGATTTTAGATGATTCCTGTTTGTGTCTATCGATGCAGCTGCATTAGTTTTTTTTTTTTTTTAAACACTCTCAAGGAATACAGAAGCCAAAAGTTACTGCAATCACTGAACAATACAGATGGTAGGAAATAGCTATGCAAGAGAAGTTAGATACAACCAGAGCCCTTTCCAAGCGGTAGGTCTCTTCTCAGCCATAAAGTGTGTCTTTTTAGCACAAAATGCTCCAAAGACTCAGGAAAGGGCTCCAAGCGGCTTGCTGGACCTAAATTTGGTTTTGGGGACTGGGGAGATAGCTCTGTAGAATAAGCGCTTGCCTGGCAAGCTCAGGATCCTGAGTTCAATCCCCAGTACCACAAAAAAAAAAAAAAAAAAAAAAAAAATTAAATTGGCTTTTGGAAGAGAAAATTCAAGGAAAGCAAACTTCAAGCTACACATTTGAACAGAGAATAAGTATTTAATTTTATCCATGTTGGATATTTGACTTAAGATCCAGTGAAAATGCCACAATTTCAAAGTGGAAACATCTGGACTCTGATTTCAGGCCCGCTTCACTTGTTATGTGACCTGCTAACGTTAAGCGATCTCTGGGAGTCGTACTAACTCAACCAGTTTCTTCGTATAAAATATGTGCTTACTTTATTGTGCTGCGGGAAAGAATGAATTACAAAAAGAAATCTAAACAGCCCAGCAGCGATTGGGGAAGGAATGAATTACAAAAAGAAATCTAAACAGCCCAGCAGCGATTGATGCCAGGTATTTCTTTAATGTATATGTAGTCTCGGGCTGGCGAGATAGCTCAGACAAAAGCGCCTGCTTAGGCAAGTTTAGGCAAGTGCAGGGACCGTGGTACAGTCCCCCTGTGCTATGCTGTGCTAGCCCTGCCACCAGGGCAGGCTGAGCCAGCCACAGAGTTTGGACATAGTGGCGCACACCTGTAATCCCAGTGCTGGGGAGGCTGAGAACAGGAGGATTACCACGAGTGACCTTGAACAACCAAATACATTTTAAAAACTAAACAAATAAACGTATGTGCAGTCCCCACACTTAACACTCTCCCTTTCTCTGTGAATATCCAAGTCTCAAAAAATTTCCAAACATAGTGAAATTGTAAATATTAAAGAAACTACGTGAGTGACAAAAAAACCCACAGAGCTTGTACTGTGTTTCCACAGCTTTCAGAAACACTTTCGCCATTCATTCTTTCATTTTGTGCTTGCTACCTGATTGTATCACAGGCGGCAAAGCAAGCTTTCATATGCTAGTTCTACAGATGAAAACAGCTGGAGCTCAGAGACATGAAAGGAATTTCCCAAGAACAATAAGCAAGGAGTCGTGAAGAGGGGCTTCTTTTCCTGTGGCAGCTCCTGTGCTCATGTAGTTTGGCTGTTTAAGAATGTGTGTTATAGAATTCACACCACTCTCCTAGGGTATTGGAATATAATGGATCCAAGACAAAACTCGACCTCCGAGCACTATGTACACGAGTCACCCCTGACTCTTTTGCTCTGACCTAGTTAAGAGTTTGAAGGAAAACATAAAATTAGGACTTTGTTCTTCAAGTTTGGAGTTTTCAGTTTTCCTTTGATATCGAATGAAAAGTCCCAGAAGAATAAGCCAGAAATACCAGAATATGAGTGTGCTTTCTTGAATTTTAAAAACTGGAAGAATCAGTTGGAAGTAATCCCCTCTTATTTCTACATAGGCAGTGTTATGGACTTCTCTCCGAGGCATATGTAAGGTCTGGTGGTCTCTTTTCTTCATGAGGCCAACGTCATTGATGGGCATTGATCAGAGGGCTGCGGAGCAGTGCTACTTAATGCTTTCTTTTGGTAGCTATAGTACTTCCTTGTAAAGGAACTTTCCCTCGTTGAGTCTTTGGGACCCTGAAGTATAAGGCCTTAAGGAAAGGCAGATGTATGCTTCATTCATTTTATTTCCTGATTTTCCAAGTAACAGAATTTTTTCTTGGAATTCTGCAAAACAGCCTTTTGTTGTTCTTGTTGTTATACTTATTATTATTGTTATTATTATTTTTTTTTTTATTTATATTTTAGAGAAGGGTGTACAGGGTGTCCAGGGTCTCACTACTAGATCAGACTCGTAGTGATCCACCTGTTTACAGCCCCCCAAGAGCTGGGATTACAGGCATGCACCACCAAGCCTAGTCTCATTTATCATCTCAGCACGCCCTGGGGGTGGGGCCCATGTGGCAGGCCTGGGAATCGAACCCCAGTCCCTACACCTGCTGGCAGGCTCTTTAATCTGCTGAGCTATTTGGCGGCCCTTATGTTGTTATTATTTATATGTTCACTTTTATATCATCATGGACTCATAAATCTAAATATCTTTAATAAGTTTGAAAATACTACAATCATTATTCTTATTGTTGTTTAAAAATGTCCAACTTTGGCCAGTGGCAGCTAACTCAAGGTGGAGTCTCTGTCTGAGTGATATAATCCATGCAACTTTTTGTGCAGATTGTTAGAAGATCTTGCACACTGTGAAAACTTCACATCATAAAGCCCGAAAAGGATGAACTTCTTCGTGTTGCCTGTTCAACCACCTTTCCCTTACACCACTGGCTCTTCCCACTGCCCCATCAAGCCATATAACTGGTCCCTGTACTCCTTACACCTCGAATGGCTGGGGAACTAGACCAGACGCCATCTTTACCCTTTAAGCATCCTCTCTAGGTTCCAGCATCACGGGAGTCCTCTACCTTTGCCCTTCACTTTCTTTTCAGCTGCCGTCCACGATGCTCACCTCTGTGCACATGAAGATGCTATGCCAGTGGACGTCACAAACCAGTCTAAGGGGAGCCAAGTCATGCTGAAGGAACATGGGGCTGTTATCAGGGTCTCTCTAAAATCCACTTCATCACTACAATCAATATGACTTTCTTCCAGAAGACCTGCTCAACACAACCACTTTCAATGGTCTCTTTCAGCTGCAGTGAGCTTTGAAAAATTGCTATAATTTTGTCTAATTAATAAAGCAATGACAGAAATCTAATATATATATTAGATTGAATATATATATATTAGATTGAATATATATATATATATATATATATATATATAGTTTAAATCTCTGCAAAAAATCGATTTGTTCTGTCTAAATGTTGCCTGGGGTGTTCTCTTCATCAATTCAAGTGTGAAACACAGTGACCTTAAGTTGCAAATATTTTTACTTCTGGCATGATTGAAACATCAGAGAGGTAATGGCTTTCAATATTCTTTCCTTAAAGATTTTAAAACATTCAAATGAGAGCATTTATTTCCCCTCTCCTCACTCTCTTGTACTATATGTTAATCTGAGAAAATGATCTTTAAGGCTTTCAAGATAAGTGTAGCTGGAGGCTACACGGGGTGGCGTTCACACTTACGCAATCGGTACACGGATTAAAGATAAGGGGGGATCCCTTAAGAGAGCAAAAATGTGTAACTGTAAGTCCCTTTCTCTGAGAACTTCCCTATAGATGCCCTTCTGCCATGATGACTTATCTTAGTAGCAATCAGGAAAGGGTAGGAGGTGGTCCTTTTCAAGCTGACACCGACCACTGTTTTTGCATCCTCCATTGAAATAATGGGTGCTATATGGACACTCACCTCACTGGAAAACAATTTCAAAGTCGTAAAACAAGATAACAAATAGAACAAAAAAGAAAGAAGGAGGAAATATTCTCAGCAAAATTACAGCAAAACATCTAGAAGCTTTCTGTTGGTTTTTCAGTGTGTAGCTCAACTATAGCCACAAGGGGGCTCTCCAATCTTCCTGAACACAAGGTAAGCATGGAGAGCTGTTTTTTTAGTAATTAATTTCCACAGATCAATATCACTTATTAATGTACATTAGAGAGACAAGCGACAGACTTCTGACACTTTACACTCAAGTTAAAGAGAGTATTTCACATAAAAATTCAAGGGGCCCACAGTGATTGGAAGTCAGAACCAAAATTAGTTGCACCTGTGATTTTCTGTGTCTGCTCTAGCATGAAAAATCCCAACGCTGCAAATTTCATCAAAGGTTAAAACTGAAGTTGAAGCGCTGTGTATATAATGGAAACATGGACTTCTGATGGATTTTAAAGGCTATCCACCTCCTTGCCACACCGTGTACCCCCAAACAGCCAAGGAGAGTGACACAGCACTTAAAAGGCAATGACCCTTTCCTGGATGGTGAGAATGTGCAGAGCCACTAGTTCTGGAGGCATTCAGCTCCTGCAGAGAGCCTGATGGTCCTGATGGTATTCACAGTCTGCGCCACAAAAGACACTTCCAAGCAAGATGGTGTTTTAATTTTCTGTTCAAATCAGAAAGACAGAGGCAGAGTGTGGTGTTACACTCTGCTTTCAAGCAGAATTGGAGCAAATAAGGACAGAGTGGAAATGCAGCTCTGGCAGGTGAGAAGCCACCGGCCACTTCTACCCGGGGAAGGAAAATCTAGGAGCAGTCTGCCAGAGTGTGGCTGTGATACCAAAATCACATTAGCCCAAACTCACAAAGTTCTTCTTTCAGCTTTGACCCGAAATGGCTTTGGGCATCTGCCTTTTCTCTAACGAAATGATAAAACAGCCCTAAAGGAAGGTCAGCAGGGTAAAGTGCTTCTGCCCTCACAAAGCAAGAGTGCTTTGTGGCATCCGGGGCTGGGGTTTCTCTCTCCTCTGCAAGCCTGCAGTCCCGAAACCCAGCTGCAACCAGAAGTCTGGGAGCAGGGGACACTAGCTGGGAAAGTGCAGTTGTCCCTGGTGATCAGGGTCTTTGCATGTCATGCGCTCATGTGCCTTGTTTCTTAAAGTGAAGACAATCCTTGGATCAAGAAATCTGCTTTCATGTCTTTATGAGGCTTGATCAGAAATGAAGTGTGTGCTGCTGTGCCATCTGTCGAAAGAGCAGCTCCTCACAAACATCTGTGTGTCCACAGCCACCCGACTCTCTGGGTCTTGCGCCATGTGACCCTTGCCTCTTGCCCCTGGTTAAAATGACTATGGGAGGTAAAAGTTTCAAGTGAACTTTAGGACCTCAAGGAATCCGATAGTGCAGCTAAAGACACTCACAGAAGGGGTCTTCCAGATCTGCTTCTGAAAGTGGCAAGCATCAAGGCACAAATGGGCATGAAGAGAGGGGGAGTGCGTTGAAGGGGAACAACGGCAACGTGTCTTTTACTGTAATACATGTTTTTAAATGTGAACATTGACTCTATTTTCTGATAACACCTTGTATTTCTCTTATTAAAGCCCCGATTTTGACCAACTAGTATGGCCTCCTTGTTAGCTCTCCGCAGCCATGAGCTGAAGACGTAAGTCTAATCTAGAGCTTACGTGTACAGCAAGCACTCCCACTTCAGCCCTGGCTCAGGGCACTTCACCTCCAGAAAGGCAAAAGCAGCTGTGACAGAGACAGCCCCTTGGAGAGGGACAAGCACTGAGCAGGTAGAAACATCCAGATATTAATAGCTTGTGGGAATTTACTTTTGGACAAAGCATATCTACTGAAAGTAAAGTATGTTTTTGAAGTACATTTTGGTCATAAATAACTGAATCCATCATGAATCTCCCATTGAGAGATGCTATGAGCTAAGATGACCCCCCGAGGATATTCAAGTTCCACCTCTGACTACCTATGAATATAACCTCAGCTGGGCATAAAAAGCTCTGTAGATTAACACATTTAGATGAGGTCACTTAGCTGGCCTCAATGCAATATGACCTTTTTCTTTATAAAATGGGAACATAAGGTTATATGTCTTTGGATACACAACAGATTCATGGGAAAGATTCTGCTTCTGGCCCTGCTGATACCTTGATTTTATTCTTCTAAAATCCAGAATGAAGAAAACATAAAATTCTGTTGCTTAACATATTCACAAAAGGGCTGTTATTAGTATATGTCACTATTGTAGGGCTTGAAATACTGGTAGTATATACATGACTTTCCCATCCATAACCATATGCCACTTGTACATCCAGTGGTACAAACGGCCTGATGGAACAGTGGTGGCTCAAGTCCACCGAAACTGTTAATCCACTTAGTTTGTGGTACTGTCATTGCAACAGACTTAGAAAACTAGTACAAGGAAGATATTTTTTGAATATAATAACCAAGGAAATCCATACTAGCTACCCATACTCATAAGTATAGTCTTCAATTATAATATGAGTACATTTCATTGAAAATTGCTAAGTATTTGAGGGAAAAAGGAATAAACAGAAAAGCTCTGGAAGAAGTAGGTAACTTAAGAAATGAAAGAGAGCTTTTAAAGATGCTGTGACTATTAGGAGTGATTCTTGCATCTATTAAGCAAGAACAAGATAGTAGGAAGAACAAGATGGAGACCGTAAAATTAATTTATGTAAAATGTGTGTCTATGTATAAAAGTCAACAGAGGAGACGAATACTATGATTCTGGTGACCATACACAAATGAAGACACAAGGCTACATGGAAGACTGAGAAATTAAGAGACAGAGAGCTGGATTCTGTCAAATCAATATCCATTCACAAAATAGTGAAGAGAGACAGGAAATTAAAAGGGAAGAAATAATAAATGTCAGAACAGATGACACCTACCTACACCTGAAAAAAAAATGTGTGCAAGTTGATAAGGCCTGTGGAATTAAAGGGAAGTGAGGGAAATTTTAGAACTCAGAGGTCCAAAAACCTTCCTGAAGGAAGAGACCTACAAAGAGATTAGCCACGTGGAATAGAATGCAGACAGCCTGCTGCTTGTGCTTCAGAAACCTGAAGTCGATAAACAATGTCTCAACAGCTTCAAACTTTTGAGGGAAAATTATTTTAAACATTGAATTTTATGCCTAATCAAATGACTGATCAAGTGTAAAATAAATAAGTCTTGTTATGATGAGAAAATGTATTATCTGTATACTTTCTGAGGAAAGCAATGTTTATTTGAAAAGATCTCTAGCAACAACAACAAAAAGAAATTCACAACAAATGAGGGATCCAACACCCCTAAATTAATCCACACTGTCAGTGATTCAAAATGATAACAACTTGGATATCGCTAAGAAAAACCATAGGAAAAGTTACTCTCCTTTCAACAAATTCTATATTAATACATTGAATATTTTAAAGAACAATAGCAAATGAAACGTAAAATATTTTCTCTATTAGATAAAAAAAAACTAATAGTGACTTTAAGAATAACAAAAAGCAGAAGAGAAAGTTGCCTGATGGAAAGTTGCAACTAGATATGAACGAAATGAAAGCATCATTATTTTAAGGACTACATGGAACATGAGAAAGCAGAATCTCTTAGCACAGGTTAATGGAATCTGTGTACGTTTGTGTGTGTGTGTGTGTGTGTGTGTATGTGTGTGTGTGCATCCAACTTCTCTACTAGTACATATTTGCCTGGTCACACTATGCATGGTAGTGATTGGTTTTTTCATTTTCAGAACCATGCTTAACAGCTAGTTCAGAAACCTATGTTCTCTGGTAGGGTGGCTCATGCCTATAAACCCAGCACTTGGGAGGCCGAGGCAGGAGAATCACTGCAAATTCCAGGCCAGCTTGGGCTACATAGTGAACTCATGGATACTTTGGTGAACTTAAAGTCCATATATCAAGACCCTGTTTAAAAAAGGAAGGAAATCTTTGCTGCCCTGACAACCGCATCGAGATGTCTATAACCCTTGCAGAGTAAAGTGAAGGCCAACAGATATGGGAAGGGGAGAGAGACTTGGGTAGAAACAAATAGAGGTGCGCTATTTTTTAATTTTCCAGCATAACAGATCAAGAGATTTCTCAATGGTAGAAACAGAATGAAAATTTTCATTCATTAAGTAATAAATACTTGTTTGTGGCTGTGGACCACGGGTCTCCTTCCTTATCCTACAGTGCCCATATTAGTGGTTCGAGGTGGGTAAATGGAGTCTAGCCTCCATGAGAAGGAGCGCTGCAGTCTCATGACTTTTAACACCTTTTCCTTCTGTCCAAATTATATCTTGTTGGGAGGATACTACTAGAGTTGACATGGAGTTCATACCAAACTCTTTTCTGTATGTTTAGCATTTTGTCCCTATTTTTTCCTTTATGTCAAGATAGCAATGGGGATGGCAAACTTGTACTTATGCTACCATTTTTCTGCAAGTGAATTGTGAAATTGATCTTGATACCCAACTGCCTCTGAAGCAAGGACTTTAACTACAGTTTTTCCACCACTCCAGAAATACAACTAGAGAGGAGGTAGACCTGATCAATGTTCTAGAATGAGTTAAGCAAAGAGCGATAGAGTCCTGTAACCATTGGAGCCCCCAGCAACTTGAATGAGAGGAAGCAGATTTCCTGACGCTTGCATCTGCAGGAGTCCTTGAAAATATGGAACTTTCCAGCAAACCGTAAGTCAGTATCAAAGCTTTGTCCATGCACTGCCCAAGGATATATGTGTCTTAATTTTTATTTGAAAATAATTCCTAGTATTCAAAAGAGGGATACCACAATTGTTGAAGACTTTATTTAAAAAAGCAGAGCCTCAATTAATGACTGAATTAACAGATACCTCAAAGTTTGAAGAATAAAAAGTAACTGTGTGCAAGAGAACAGCTGTTACCAGGCAATCACCTGTGTCCAACCTGAGGCTTATTTTATACTTTTTTTACATGTCTAATATGACTATAAAAATTTAAGGGGCTGGGGAGATGGCTCAGTAGAATAAGCGCTTGCCTGGCAAGCACAAGGGCCTGAGTTCAATCCCCGGTTCCAGAAAAAAAATTCAAAAGGAAGCTTGCTACTTATGTACATTAACTATCTTTTATATAGACCTAATACAATTCTGCTTCATCAAAAAAAAAAATAGAATCAACTAAACAAGCAAAACAGGGCAATAAAGGCTGGCCACTGGTTGGAAGAAGCTAAACTCTTGTCTTCATATATTAGTAAAAAAACACTATTGAAGGGTTATTTAATGGTCAATATTCTCTTGAGGAGGACTGTTGTTGCTCAGTAGTGTATCAACTTCAGTGTGTGTTTTTGTACAGAAGAAGCTCTCTATCAGATAAAAGCAAGGGGTCAACTACTTTCTTCACTTGATCTTAGCCAAAAGATGGGGAAACAATTCAAGTACTTTCTAGAAAAGTGAACTTGAATTTGGAATAAAGGTAACTACAAGGAAATGAAAGTCCATTGAAGAGAGAGGGGAATATGTGGCAGGCATTATGGTGAAAAGGGCATGTGGTCACACTGGCCGGGAAGAAGTTCGCAGTGGTGAAGGAAGTCAGTTTACAACTAACAGCTTTTGGATTCTCCTGGTTAGCCACTCTGAACATTAGGAAAGACTGCACAAGAAAGAACACTTGTGTGAGTGTGAGTTGGTACAGAGAAGCAAGGGGGCTGCATTCTTTAGCTGGAGCAGGGCTGAGATGCTTCTGAATTCAGGATGTCAGTGTCCAAGGTGACTTTGAAGAAGAATGAAGTTTTCACCATTCCTCATGGTAGGTAGTGTGGAATGATAGGTAGTCCACCCAAACCTCCCCCAGGTCCTAATCCTTACAAAACCCATCTAGCAGACCTCAATCTCATTCTCCAAATGCATGCACTCTTTTTTAATCGGTGATTGACTGATTGATTTGGTACAGGGTCTTGCTACACAGCTCGACTTGTAGTGATCCTTCTGTCTCAGTCTCCCCAGTGCTGGGATTACAGGTGTGAGCCCCTACACCTGGTTTCAGTGTCCGGCACAATGTTTCTGGGGTTCCAAGGCTGGCACAGCATGCAGCACCATAAATTGAACCCAGGTCCTTGTACTTGCCAGCCTGGAACTTAGACCACTCAGCTATCTCCCCAGCCCTGCATGTACTCTTTGTCCAAGATTTCCTCATTACCCACGTCTGTTCTGAGTCCATTCTGTTCTCTTTCCTACTACTCTTTCCCTGTTGGAGTTGGGATGTCTTTTTCCCATCTAACTGGAAGTGAGTTTGTTGGCTTAGTGGGGACTGCAGCTTGAGACCTAGATCACCCCTGGCTCTGTCATGTTTCCATGTTGGGTTTCAAGCCTTAATATCCTTCATGTGATGAATAAGAACCACTTTGGTGGTAAAATACTAAATTACAATGGTAGGTGCAAATTTCTATTTTCTGTACATGCTTCATTTTATAACTTGTTTTTAATGAGGCTTTGTATTCATAACATCTTACTCATTAATTCATCCAACAGATTCTTAAATGCCTACTCTGTTGCAACCTCTGTACATTACATTCTATGAAATAATTCCACCTTTTGGTGCTTTGCAGGAAATGCATTTGCTCCCCAATATAGCAAAAGTTGAATAACATTAAGCTCCTCTTTGAGATTCTTTTCACAAATAACTACATTTTTCCTATTTACATAGAGCTCAAGGCATTTATTGAACATTTTCCAAAGATGTTTTAACACTCCAGCCAAGTAGGTGAAAAAGACTTGCTATTCTGAGTCAAAGATGATTTGGGAACAGGGCCCAAATCATATCAGAAGTAGAAAAGTCCTTTAAAAATAGGCCCATTTCTTCCTAGTTATTTCTGCCAGCGCAGTGCAGGGCACCTTCTCCTGATGGGCTTGTCCTTTCCCAGCTAAGGCGCTGAATGGAGATTTTCTTCGCAGCCCTGAGGTAAATAACAAGAATAGCTTTTCATCTCTACTGTTGGTTATACATCAGTAAAAATGTTCATTTACTTCATTAACAAGAAAAAGACTCACCCCGGCTAGGGGCCCACTGCTCTTTCGAAAGGACCTTGTTGCCCTACCACTTGTCCTCAGCAGACCTGATGGGGTTGGGAGGTCTCTAGAGAGTTTGGTTTCCAGTGGCCCCTTGTATTAGTGCTTAGTGTATTGTTCACAGAACAGGGGGCTGTAATGAAGATTGTAGGAAAGCCTGAATTATTATTTCTTTTTTTGACTAACACAAGTATAAGAGAAATTGTCTAGACCTTTGACTGCTTTTATGGCTGTTGTTTTGCGAATCACGGACACTTTCCCTTTAGGTAAAGCCATGCAGGCTCCTTGGGCTCTTAACACACAGCCACACTTTGAGTCTGCACTGAAGACCCCTCACTCCAACTCTTTCATACTTCCAGTGATCACCCTCACTAGAAATGCATTTTAGACATGTTTTAACACTTCTTCGTTAGCCAGAAGCCAAGCTTTTACACCTCTTACTTGAACAAATTATTTAACCTTCCTGAAGCTCACTTTCCTTGTATCTAAGTGATGATAAAAATAGTACCAGCCTCCAAGGGTTTCCTGTGAAGATTCAGAGAGAGATAATATGGAGGCTTCAGCACAGAGCCTATCACACAGGAAGCATTAAATGAACTCCGCTCTTTGCATCATCAGCAAAGCTTTGTGGTAACAAAAGGACACAGCAAAAGCCTAAAAGAATGAGAATAGGCAGTGCTCCTTTCGTGCCTGGTGAGGGGAGGAAATACCCTGCTTGCCCCTCTCTTCTGCCCCTCTGTCTTCCTTCCTTACTGACCAAGAAATGTGTCCCTAATATTATCGGTTACATCCCAGGACAAAATGATTCAGGGCCACTGGACCTCCAAAATAAGTCCTCACAGTGTGAAGACCCTGAACTCTCTTCTCTCAAGCTGTGGAGTCAGGATACCTTCTGATTTAATCCACGGTTTTCCTAATCAGCTCTTACTAAATTGTGTGGCTACCACATGCTGTCTCAGCCCTTACTCACGTGGAACTTTCTGGATACTGGGCATGGCTTTCCTTGGCCAGGAACCCCTCTGCCAACATCCCAGTGTGCAGCACTGTAGCAGTACTTCACTCTAAATCCCCAGCTGCAGGCACCACGCCAAGCTCTACAGAATCATAACGCCAGGTAAACCCCTAAGCCTCAGGAGGAAAAGATGCCATTATCTTCATCATTCAAGGGACCAAAGAGGTTACAGCTCATGTCACAGAGGTAGCCAGCACCAAAAGACAGACCCACCCCAGTGCAAACCTAGTGTCCTTAAGTCTATACTTCTGCCTTGAATGTGGAAAGACTACAATAAGTACCAGGGATTGTGAGGAACATAAAATGCATCCCTGACCTCTTGCACTCCTCAGAGCCAGCAGAGTGCACTCCAGGTATGGCTAGTACGCCACCAACAAAGCATCATCTGAGAAGCTTCCCAGAGCATGGATTCCCGAGCCCTGTCTCTGCATGGGGCTCGGAAGTTCCCGCATTTTCTCGGTGCATCACCAGCATACTGCTAAAGAGGTCAAAAGTTGAAAACTACTAGTTTAAAACTTTAAAAAAATAAGATAGAATATGACAAAGCATATTTTGTTTTTGAAATTCCTCTAAAACATTCATCCATAAGAGTGTTCTTTTCGCCAGACTTCTCTTTCTAAATTCCTAGCTTGAACATTTTCTGGGGTAACTTAAATCCACCAGACATAATTCTTACTTAGGAAGAGTCATGTTAGCATTGGATTACAATAAAGATTTTATTACTAGACTTCACTTTACAAAAAAAGAATACATTATTATAGGGCTAAAAAGAACCATAACTCACACTTGACGAACTGCAATCCCAGGGCCAAGAGCTATTTTCTTGAGTCTAAAATATTAAGCCACTAGCTCGGATGGTTAGAGGTGAATCTATAAATTCTCTCCGTATTAGCATGCATGTTATTGTGTTCTACTCTGTGGCTTGAAGGAGGGTCATGCCATCATCTGGGGAAAACTTCTGATCTCCCCCCATTCATCTGCACCCCGCAGTGGCCTGACCAGTTCCCTTTATCTGTGTCCCTTTTCTGCTTCCCATGGGCCATTTCCTTCCCATTAATCATCATATTGTCTTCTTGCATCATCCTCTAAGCAAGCCAACAATAGGCTCCAAAGAGAAACTCCTACTTATTTGTATTACTTGCAAAATTCCTTGTTACCCAAGGTTCCTTGTGTTTTTCTTCTTCCATTTCAGATCTTCTTTTCCAAATTAAGCTTTTCAAAGATTGACCTTTGGATGACTGTTCAGAAATGTGTTCACTTTTGCCTTTTCTCCTTTACATACTTCATCCATCAGAACAAACTACCTTGGGCTGGGGAGGTAGCTTGTCGGTCTAAGCAACTGCTTGTCAAGTGCAAGGACCTGGGTTCGATCCCTGGTACTGTATTTTGTGCCAGCCCCTGATCCCAAGGAGCACCATGCTAGCCCAAGACGGGACATGGTTATGCACACCTGTAATCCCAGCACTGTGGAGGCTGAGACAGTAGGATCACTATGAGTTGGAGCTGCATAGCAAGACCCTGTATCAACAACAAACAAACAAATAAATTAACAATAGGCTGACTTGTCTGTACTCTGAACAATTCTTTAATTCCAAATGACTTAAAACAACTAAGGATTATGTTTCTGTAAGTCATGGGTCTGTCATAAGTTAGCAAGGAATCAGCATCAATATTACACTTCAGAGTCAACTCATAGAACCCCCATAGTGAATACGGCTGGCTACCAGGCCACAGGATAAAGCCAGCTCTGCAGTGACTCATTTTTGGGATTACATACTTTGACGTAAAGGTGACACATGCCCCTTCCACCCCTACTCATTCACCAGAACTGGTCGCACGGTTCCACCCAGCCACAATGGAGTCAGGATGCTCACTGGTACTCACGAGGAAAAGCAATATTGGTAAACAGCACTCATGACTATCAAAAGTACTTTTCCAAATCCATTCAATATTAAACTCTGAGCTCAGATAACTCCACTCTTGCATTTTCTACAGAGCCCAGGTGAATGAATGGCAGCGTTCTCTTTTTCCTTTTACTCAGGAATTCTTTTTGTTCCATTTATTTGGCACGGTCACATTGAAATACATTCTAAGTTATTATTTAATGTACATATTGCTTATGACCTTTGAGACTGGAAATTGTCTTTTTGGATGTCATTTACCTGATCTACCAGAGTTAAAAGCACATAATAGATATTTAATAGCACATCCAAGCATTGATTACCTTTCTAAATTACAGTTAAAATATGACATTTATAACACTGCACTTTGATTTCGCTCTACAAACATCTATGCTTGCTGCAAAATAGAGCTGTGAACTCCTTATGCATTCCGCTGAAACTTTGAAGTCATTTCAAAAACGATTGCCTTACTTCATTTTATAAAGCACTTACATTTTATAAAACCCTTGTTAGGTACCTTTTAACGTTTTACATGCACCCCAAAGACATAGGACAGTGCCCAACATAATGAGCAACCGGCTACATGTATCTGTTGAATAATTCATCCTAGGTTCATGACACTAAAATAAAGTAACCTCATTTTACAAATGAAAAGATTAATTGCAGCTTAGGGAAGTCTGACAAAAAAGTAACACAATAGTCTTACACAAAATAAAACTTTTATCAAAACTCCTGAAAGAATGCTGCTTTGTTTTGGATAGAATTTATATTTTAAAATCTTTTTAGGCTCTTGTTCTAGCTGTCTTCTTGTGGCAATGAAGAGAAGCCAACTCTAGCTAGGGCAGATAGAACAGGACATCGTGTGGGGGGTGGGGGTGGAGGGGTGTGTGTGGGTAGAACAAGAGGTCAAGGAAACCTTGGCGAACTGGAGTTTGGCTAAGAATTAGGTTTAGAACAGAAGAGAGAAGTGGGGAGGTGAGGTGCTGGTGCAGCCACAAGCCACAGCAAGAAGTCAGCTGAGGAAGCCAGCCAGGAGCCCTTCCTGGCTGTCACACCCGGTACTCTGACTCAATCCTCTAATGATCTGCAAACCACCTTTGACTGGTGAAGTCACTGCCTCAACGACTGGTAGTCTGGTTCAAATTTGGTTGAGCCTTTCTGCAAGCTTGTGTCACAATGCTATGTGAAGCAGTGTCTTGTCTCGCCCATCTTGGGACTCTCAAATGTAAGAAGATCAGTAAATGAAGCAAATGGAAAATTTTGAATCCATTTATATGGGATTGATCAGACTTTATGAACCAAACTGATATTCCTGACCTCAAATAAAAAAAGTAAATACAATCAATGCTTGTCTCAGAACTTAGTGTATGTAGTGTGGGCTTCCATACAAATTAATCCTTGGCGCTAGATACAAATGCTCTTCTTATTTTACTGTGAGCAAATCTTAGGAAGGTTACCTGGCTGGATCAGTAATACATAATAAAGGTCAGGGAAGTAGGTTCAAAGCTCTGGTTTATAACATGGCTAAAGAAAGAAATAATTGTAAAAAGTATTTTCTAATCAATATGGTATCTTAACTGCTATGGATCATCATCCCTCTAACTCATTGTTCACATATGCTGGGGGCCAGACTGAGTGGTTAGGGAAGAAATAAACACTACCCCAGTACTCAGGAGAAGCCCAGATGTTCATAGCAGAGACAAAAAAGGATACAGATGACTGCTGCATGGAGCAGAGCAGCCACAAGCAAGGAATGTGGGAAGCCACCGGCAGCTGGAGGATGTGAGGAACAGCTTCTTAGCAACTGCACTCTGAAGGCCATCATAGTGTTGGCAAAAAGCGAGGTGGTGGCACAAGGGGCCAGGAGATGAGTGGAGTAGAAGCCTGTTGCAAGTCATCAGTTCTTCCTGGCTTTGGCTGTGTATACAGCATGGGGCTAGTGTGGGCCACAGGGGCCTGTGTTGCCACACCTGGCTTTGCCTACACCTCTGACAACCTTCAGAGAGTAGCCCTTCAACATTAAAAGGGCATAGTATAACTCTTAGTAGGGAGATAATGTTCAGTAAGGTATCGAGGAGGCTAGATATGGGCTCAGTTTGGGATAGAGTTGTAATTACCAGCCATCTTTTGTTTTGTTATATTGTGTTTGTTTTGAGTGGTTTTGCCAGGAATTGTGTTGATGGCTTTCCAAGCATTATCTCCCTTATTCTTCACATCTGATTGCAGCTGGCATCCTCCTCTCCAGAGGCTTAGAAATTAAGCCACAGAGAATTTAAATCACTTGGCTAAGGGTCCACAGCTAACCGAAGTACAGGTAGGCTTTAAACCTAGCTCTTTCTTAAATTTTGTTAATCACAAATTTTAAATTTGTATTGGCAGATGTTTGTGGTACTCAAAGACAACATTTGTCATGAGTTAGTACCTGTGTATAACACACCCTAATTCTTTCTTCACCCTATTCCCCTCCCCCATCTCCTGTCCCCATCCTTTCGGTCCCTTTCCCTTGCACCCAGATCTTTCCAGAAACCTCACTCTTTTCTTTTATGATGTTACACCCCTGAAGATGCCCACAAAAGAAGGCATCTCATAGGTAGGTATACTGGGCAAGGATATAGACTTGGCAAGTATCTGCTTGGAAAAGAACAGACGTTTTAGAATCCACCCGAATTTAAGAACATGAATCCCGCTGGCGATTGAACCACCAACATTAAGCTACATTCATGGTTAATGTATCTGACAGACTTGTTTACCCATTCAATTATCTAAGAATATACTTTGCAAACTGATCACTGAGAATATTGAAGATATAATGGGTGGTATACCACTGCTAAGCCTTTCTGACTCATGTAGATATTCTACAATATTTAATTTAATATGTTCTTCCAAACAGATTATAGTGGCTATAACCTGATTAAATACCAGTATCACTTCCAATTTGCTCTTAAATGCCATTTCTTAGAAGAGGTTTTCTTTCAAGTGCTCCCACAAGGAAGCCAACACTTCATCATATACTCTTGGTGTCTACAAATCTATTCTCTCAATGTGTTACTGTGCATTAGTTTAATCACTTCTTTAATTATCATGATACTATCTATTTCTGGATCGTATACTCAGTGATAAGAGGGGCTGGATAAATTTTGTTTCTATTATGCCTTTACTATCGGGTACATGCTCAATAAAATCTCTGAGTTCATGAATATATAAATTAATTGAACTTTGACCATTCATTATTCTGAGAGCTGGAAACAATTTAAACATGTATAAAGAATGGTTTGGACTCACCCATGGAAATACCCTGGCTAGCATAACAGTTTGCAATTCCTTTGTCGGGGTAACCTTTACCATATTTTATAGATGAAATTAATTCCATCTCTAGCCACAGGCTTATAATTTGATAAGTGATATAAATACTTGAAGCTTTAGGTGTTTGTAAGTACACATACATATTTCATACAATCCTCCAAATTAAATATGTGGAGCATTTCAGGATAGAACTATTCAGGTCTCTGGGCTCTAAAATATATACAAAGAATTAAAGTCTTGCCTCTCTAGAGGCAGACTGTATAACTTCTAGAATTATTTTAAATGAGCTTCACTTGGATATAAATGTCAAGTAACAATTTTATAGATTTTCTAATGCTGTCTAACCCAATTAAATTCACTGTGAAAGTATTCTTTTTGAGGATATTTACTATTATGTTGCATTATAACCTCTTTTTAGAGACCTGTGGAGAAATACCAAGACCTATGTTCTTTTTGTTTGGACAAGTGTGTCTATCCAGGCATAGTCAAACACACCTGCAATCCTTATCCCAACTATTTGTGGAGCTGAGCCAGTAGGATGACAAATTTGAGGTCACATAGTTGATTCCTTGACCAAAAGATAGGTAGAATGGCAGCATCTAGATCTTTGGGTTTGGGGAAAATATAATAATGTGCTAATGTCAAAAAGAAAAATGCTTATTTAGGACAGTGTTTAGAACATGATAGCAATGAATAAATATTGGCTCTTTGTCCGATCATTATCACCATCATAATCATCATGAGCAGCAGCAGCATCCCCGTCATTATGTTTCTCTCTTGGCATTTGAGACTGGTCATCTCCTAGACACATTCATTTCTATTTCTACCAACTAAAATAACATTGTGTCCCAAATTGAGCTTCCCTACATGGATCTATATCCTTATTTCCTCTTGAGCTGATCTTCCTCTTTGCATACTTCTAGGTCTGTGTTTGTGAATGCCTTAAGGTGTCAGTTTCCCACCTTTGTAGAACAAGGGGAGTTATTGACATAAACATACATCTGTTGGTGAGTTTTCAAAAGGGAAAATGGATTATGGAATGAGAAAATGCTTTATACTTAAAGTAGGAAAGAGGATAATTTCTATGCCCCGAACTTTAACTCCTAGCCTTTTTGTGTAGAAGGTCACTGAAGTTTTCTCAGTCTCTGAATTTCTACACAGTCCTCTCAGAGTCTGATGTGGTTTCTACTGCATTCCATGCTTCTTATTGTTGAAACAAGTGTCAATGGCTTCTTGTTGTTTGGCACAGAAACTTTATCAAAGGGAGGAAGGACCCTGAGAGAAGAGGTCAGAATAGCTGGAAAAAAAGCAAGAACCCTCAAAGCAATGTGTACTGCCAAGGTAACCTACATATCGCAGAGTGAACCAATGCAAGCGCAGATTTTAATATTATTTTTGAGGAAAAGAAAAGCCAATTTCCTTTATTCCCAATAGTAGCTATGATTAATCTATAGGGATAAGAAAAAGGAGCAGCCAGACACACAGCCCTTGAGGATTTATGGCTGTGGATGTTGATAAGCATAAGTTTAGAATTACATTTATTTGCAAGCCTCGGGCTGCACCCCGAACCTTCCAGGCATCTTTGTGTTTATTCCACATGGCCTCAAAAACCACAGAAAGGACATTTTGTGGCTGTCACCTGCCTCACATTTCTCTGCTGAGATTTGCCTTCCTGTGTTCCAGGAAGTTTAGCTACACATTTCCCCACTCTACTCATTGCTGCCTTCACCTCCAGCCTTACACTACTCGATCGCTCCATGCCTCGGAACAACAGAATAGAAAACCCCCGCTGGAACAATGACATAAATAACTACTCCAGTGCCCCAGCCTATAAGTTTGTAAGCCCACATTTTATATGAGTCCTCATATCCCTCCCCCGGTACAACCAGAGGCAGAAGTGGAAGTGGGTCTAAAGCGCTTTTCCTCCTAGTGAGCTGCATGGTCTTGAGGGCAGGCATCCCCCACCTCCACAATTCATCTGGATCTGCAGAGCATGAATTATATTGGAAATGTCTTTTTAGTACAATCCCTCCCTTCCCAATCCACACACCATACAGCAGTATATTCCACATGATTTGCTAAGTGCTCCTTTATATTATAGGCTAGAAACAGATTCATAATTTCTCTTTCCCACTGTCAAGACTCCCGATGCTCACATCATCCAAGCCCTAGCATAGAACGTGTTGCCCATCCACGCTCAGTACCATATCTAGAACTACAAATTCTCACAAGATTTCAAATTTGGGGATAGGGCTGTTTGCCAGGAAATACTGAATTCCAATCTTGGCTCTAAATCTGTCTGTTTGGGTCTTAAAAAGGAACAAAACAAAACACATTCCTCATCACTTTGTGCAGAGTCATTCTCACCTGCCCCTCTGGGTGCAGGGAGGATTAATGGCTTTTATTTCCTAACTTCAGTCCCTCTCTGGTAGTAAGTTAGGGATATAGGCCCATTAACTGCAAATGTTGCTCCAGTGGCCTTAGAGGATTAATATACTTCCTCAAACCTTGAACTTACTGGTACAAATCTGACTCAGTGAGTTAATGGGATAATTAGTTAATTGTCAACACTGCAAAGATGCAAAGTGTTATTGTTTTACACTTTATTATATTCCAAACAGTAATAACTATACAAAGGAGAGGCCATGAGGAACCAAAACAGGCTGTGTGATGGAGACACGCAAAGCAGGCATCAACAGACTTGTCCAGTCTTCTCTGGGAGACAGCAATAACTGTATCCCTTGGGTAACTCACACAAGTCCAGTTGGGAAGAGATTGGAATCCACAATTTAAAAGTCCTTTGGATGTGAGAAGTGTTGTTATAATGTAAAATGAAGAATTAAAGTGATGACAAATGATCTGTTCTTGTGCGGCTGGGTGTATGGGAGGTCGAGCGCTGCAGTGTGAACTGAGGCAAGGGTTGAGCAGCAGCACAACTGAACATGCAAAATAGTGAGGAACTCTGTAGTGAGGCTTTCTAATGCTGTTTGAAAAATAAGTTGTTTATTTGTTTGTTTTTATACCAGAAATCAAACTCAGGACCTTGTGCTTGCCAGGCAGGTGCTGTGCTATTGAACTACATTCCCAGCCTGAAAATAAGTTTATTCTAGAGCCATAGAAAAGAGAAGAGCAAAGCAAAAGTATTTTAAAATGTGAACATTCTATAAATAAGCATGAGGGGACACCAGCAGGGGCATCTGAGTCGCAGACACTATTAACAAGAGGGAGCCATTGGAAGATGTTCAGCTGCATGGTTATGATTAGAGATTATATAGCTTAGACAACTTGTTTTGAAGGAGAACATTTTAAAATTTCATGAGCCTCTGGATGATTTGGGAATGTGTTCAATCCCTGAGCATACCAGTTCATTTTGAAGAGTTGGAAATCCTACACAGAACAGTCACAGACCAAATGATGGATAATTAAACATTCCTGGTACCCCAGGAAGCATGTTTAATTTAAGCTTCTTGCCAACATAGTAGCTAATGAGACTTTTGGAAAAAGTATGCACAAGGAATAGCAGAAAAAATTTTCTTGCAAAGTGAATTTTCATTAGAAAAGGGGGAAAAAAACCTAGTTGGAACACACACAAATGCAAATGTACACAAATATTCCTCAAAAGATGAAGTCAACCCTCTTATTTGTCCCTGAAGTAGCCACTCTTCTGTCTTTAATATTGGCCAAGCTCTGATTTTCTTCTTGCTTCTACCCTTTTCTGATAAGTCTAAGTCATTACTGATGGGTCACTGATGCAGGAGGTTGCTCTACAGGTGGGATGTTTGGTCATTTCTGTCAATGAGATATGCAAGAATGGCTACTGGAAGGGGGGCCTGAACCTTTTCCTTCCTGGTGAATTCTCAAGTCAGAGCTCTCTCGTCTTCAGTTGTTGGCTAACGCTGCATCTTGGAGTGCTTCTGGAATTACTTCAACAGTGCTACAATTAGAAGGAGCAGCGCCCTTTTGATGAAGTTCCTGAAAGAAAGCCAGGGTCCTTAATGACATTCTTGAGCTACTGATATTGCTATAACATACCTTGGAGTCCTGTTATTATGAGAGGATAAATCTCATTATTGTTTATTCCTGCTGACCTGACGTCTCTATTGTTGGCAGTCAAGATATTTATACAAATACAAAAGCAACGGTCCTGTCCTGATCCCAACCTCTGTGTGGTCCAGAAGTATCAAACCCAGGTCATATGTTCATGTAGAGTATAATCTGTGGGGCTAAACATGCGACTAGATCCTGTCTACTGACTGTATAAACTTGGAGAAGTCCCTAAAATTTTAAAACCCTAAGAATTTTGCCTCTACAAGGCCAATAACCAAGTAATCATCAGAACAAGTTGAACATCTCCTGGTGCCTTTCCTTTGTTGACAGCATCTGGGTTTCTGGTGACCCCTCCTCCATTCACTCTTATTTACAGAATATTTTTGAGGACTGTGTATAAGCTCATGTAAGAGAACACTTGCAAAGTGTGTGCTCAACAATAAGATCTATGATACAAATACACATACCATATAAAGGCAACACTGACAGCTGTTTTCAAATAGGAAGACAGATCAAGTGAGAAAATAAACACCATTCAAGCAGCAGGATAAATAAGCCTTGAAAGACATATGGTATATTGGACAGCATCTGTGTATAGGGCTTAAAACTTAACTTTTTATACCAAATGTATAATTAAGTTTAAACATCAATATTGTTTTCCTCAAATCTCTGAGGCACCTGGAATCTGAGGGGAGTGTACTTCATGAATCTGGAATCTGAGAGATCGTGAAAGTTCAGTGTTATTGTGGCTGTCGGAGGATGATCACATGAGCAGATTGACATGGAACAGCCCATGAAGCATGAAGAAGGAGAACAGATTGAGTGTCCTGACCCAGAAGCCCATGGAAGCATCTGTGGAGGCCGGCCGCATCACTTACTGGATGCTGGTGAAGGACCAAGTAAGAATAAAGAAGTGATCACAAGGTTTCTGTGGAGAAAAGAGGAAATGATGGGGTCATGTGGAGGAGGAAAGAAGGCCCGAGAAGGTGATACAGTGGCTTCATGCATTTTTTATATTTTACTGGGACAGGATAAAAAGAAGTAGGACAGGAAGGACAAGGACATTCAAAATGGTATTTTTCTCTTTCTTTTCATTTAAGGAGAGATTAGAAACTATACCTGTCTACTAATGTGAACAATGGAAGGAAAAGGGAGGGATTGATAGATCAGAGGAAAGGGAGGTGGTGGCAAGTAAAGGTTCATGAAAAGAGTGATCATGATGAAATATTTGGCTTTTGATTGGGTCTGGTAAACTATACTTTATTACAACATGAGAGAGAAGAAGGGAGGTGCAGATGGCTGCAGGTACCCTGGTGGATTCAGTTATGGAAAGATGAGTGGATTCTTACCGTTTGACTCTCATCCAGGACAATACGATATAAAAGCAAGCAAACACAATATAACAAAACATAAAAGCAAACAAACAAAGAGTTATGCAAAAATATAAAAAATCTTTTATACTTTCCTTGTTCTAGATGGTAAAGTTTCGACCCTGAGATGAAAGCCAAGAATTGCGAGAACGAAGAATAGAATTCGTCTGTAGTAAAAGAACTCCTGGAGAGTTCTTTTGTTCAGAGAGTGAGCCCCTTAGATGAATGGCTCCTTAAGAATAGATGTAGTCTAAAAACTTTGGGACGCGATAATCCCAAATTTAAGAAAATAAGTTATGTGATTACTGTTCAGATAGTTGGTGGCAGCACAATGTGACAGGAAGAAAACAATCAGGGCTAGAAGAAATGAGGCAGATTCCCCGCTGTATAATGACACATGCCACACATACAGAGCAAGTAGTCTTCTCTCTACTTCCACTTCTCCAGCTAGATATTGTATCATATAGATTTGTTCTGAAATCAAATCATCATTGTGATGATCATTATCATTTCTCTTTCATTACTAAGAGCTGTTATTTGCTGCACGTTGGATGTGTAGTATAAGGTAGTGATTCTAAACCATACTCTTCATGTGCACTTACACACATGCACACACACACACACACACACACACACACACAAAGTGGTACACTGAAAAATGTTCTTACAAAGCTCATATCTTGGCACTTTAGTTCCTAGAACATCAGAAAGTGATTGTGTTTGAAAGTAGGATCTTTAAAGCAGTGACTAAGTGAAACCCTGAAGACCCTTCCTTAAAATACAGAAAAAAAAATTAATGGACAGAGTAGTGACTAAATTCATCTATTATGGTGGACCCTGATATAATCTGATTTATGGCCTTAGAAAAGGGGCAGTAGGACACACAGAGAGGTATACTACACAGAAAGAAAAGATCTCTCTTTTTTTGTTGTACTTTTTAGGGAAGGGTCTACAGGGTATTCAGGGTCTCACTACTAGATCAGACTCATAGTGATCTGCCTGTTTACAGTCTCCCAAGAGCTGAGATTACAGGCGCATGCTACCATACCCAGTCTCAATTGCTCCCTCAGCAGGCTTCCGGGGTGGGACCGGCACAGCTAGCCCCAGGATTGAACCCCTAACGCCTGAGCCTGCTTGCAGGCACTTTAATACACTGAGCTATTTGTCCAGCCCTTAGAAAAGATCTCTTGAAGGCACAGAGAGGTGATATCCATTTGGAAGCTGCATAGAGAAGCTTTAGAAGAAACCAAATCAACTGATGCCTTAATCTTGTACTTCTAGCCTTCAGAACTGTATAAAAACAAAATTTCTGTAATTTGCACCATTCAGCCTGAGACATTTTGTGATGGCAGCCCAAGAAGACTAACACACGCACACATATGCACACACACAGGCCCTTATCTTTACCTTGACTTTACTGGGTAAGTTTCATTTTCTTCTTTCAAATGAAGGCTCTGAGGCTCAGAGTTTAAGGGACTGTCTTAAAGTTAGTGTGACTGGCAAATGCTTATAGAGCTCATAGTGACTGTAAATCCCCTCTAAAGATGAAATATTGAAACCATGGAAACCAAACTTTAAAAACCCCCTGATTCTGCATTTTCTATTACCGTATTCTTAAGTAGATTTTTACCTAATGTGCTGTGATGTTGTAACTCATCGTTGTCATTGTTTTCAAAGCTCCAGGATGGGTATCTCTTCAATTGTTTATTTCCATTTTTATATGCCCTTCTTATTGCACCTTTTATTGGTCCCTTCTTGCAATTTTATCTTTCAAACTCAATTAACCAAATTGTTTATTCTTCCTGCCTTTGTTCTCATCTCAGCTTGGATAACCTCAGGGGACTGCAGCTTGCCAGTTTTGCAATGAAGTGCTTAGATCAGAACTCTGAACAGGACCCCATTTACTAGGACAGCATTGCCCTCAGATGGTGTGTGTATCAGTACAGCCGCAGAACGCATAGCTCTGAAAACATCTGGGATATCTGCTTTCCCCTGCAGCATTTCACTCCTATTAAAAGTGGGGCCTAAAATCTCCCTTGTGCATCTTCGCTCGGGAACTGGGTGACTTCCAATCTAAGGGTCAACACATATAATTAAAGGGTTTATCCAACTGGATCTTTCTCTGAGTGTCTTCTTTCAGAAGGCCAACCCTCTTCATCTCATATATAGAATTTTTAAAACATGAAGATTTTGAAAGGTTGTAAATGTCCTCTGTTTATTGATTTGCATGGTTTGATGTCTGGCCTGTTGGAGTTACAGGTCTCAGACAATTAAGGCCACACCTACCTAGGCAGAAAGTTACCAGAGCATGCTCACTGCATGATTGCCTGACCAATACTCCCACCCAAAGAGATAGTCATCCATGTAATGATCCCTGTAGATAGGGAATAATCCCTCGACTCATCAAGAAGTAACAATGGCAGGAAAACAGCAGTCACCAGGTTCCTAAGTAACTGTTCTACAAGTTTGCCTGCATGCTTATTCCTAGTTTTAACCAAAAATCTGCAAGCTGACAATTTTTTGTTACTAACAAAGCAAAAACTTGGTAAGTGTAAGTAATATAGCCTAACTCTTAGAAGTATAATGTGTCTAACATTATTTATCTTTGCTCTATTAAATTTTCTTTCAAGCAGCTCTCACCACCCTTTCAAAACAATGAGTTTTCTTTAAAAACTTAACCTTTGAAACTTCATTGAGTTGAAGGGTGCTTCCTCATGCCACAGCCTGAGTTACTGTCTTGATGGAGAAGTCTAGATGTTCAGTGATCCTTTGAATTATTGGTTTATTGCCATATCATTCAAAAGATGACAATATGGTTCATTTTTAAGATTTCTTTGTGTCTGAGGTTTTGGCAAGATCTGTTTATTGCTGTCATGTGGAAAAAGAAAATACAATGAGGCTTGGAATGTAAAGTTTCTCTTTTACCCTTCGTATAAGGGCCAGCAAGAAATCAAAAGGCAAGATGTCACTTTCAGCCCCTGACTTAGACAAACTAAAGAATGAATGCTGAGTAAATTAGATGTAGTGACTACTACTTAAAATACGTGAATCCTAATGCCTCTAAAAGGTAACATATTGAAAACAGATATTTGATCAATCCCAATGACAACATCATGGGCTATAATGATGATAATCTGGGTTTGTATTGCTTTTTTCCTTTCAAATCTGTCAACATATGTATCAGGAAACAGACCGCAGCTGGACAAGGACAGTGACCACAGCTGGACATGAAGAGCGATCACCATTTCGAGGGACCATATGATTCTTCTCCATCAAGCAATCCCTCTAGCAAGTTGAGGTCCTTGTTAATTGGTGCAGGCTGCAGAGAATTCAGTTAGATGCTTGTTGCCATGGGGATGAGAGTAGGGTGGAAGATCTTCAATGAAAGCCCATCTCCCAACATAAAACTTTCCATTCACACATGATTCTACTTGGGATCTGTGGAGGTCAGCTTGATGAAAAATTCAAAATTAGTCAGAAATTTGAATGAATATAAGTATAACCTTTACACATATTTTTAGTTACATTTTTTTGTTTGAAGAAAACCAACATGGATATTAATGAAGTAGTAGCAGAATCATCAAGTTAATACAATTTTGATAGGTTAGCAGTTAAGAGAATGAGATTGGAATTCAAAGAGTGGTTTTCAAATTCTGCTTTCTGCTACTTATTTTAGCCGTGAGGCCTTGGGAAGTTAATCTCTTGTGTCCTTAATCACCTTATCAATATGATGGAATTAATCATGCTCAACTGAAACCTAATAGGGAAATTCAGAACCACAGCAAACATATTTCAAATACCTAGCATAAGGGCCGGCCAAATAGCTCAGCAGATTAAAACACCTGCTTAGGCAGACGCAGGGGTCAGGGATTCAATCCCCAATCCTGCTGTGCCAGCCCCACCCTTGGGGTGCACTGAGATCTCAACTGAGACTGGGCATGGTGGGACGCATCTGTATTCCCAGCACTTGGGAAGCTGTAAACAGGAGGATCATTATGAGTCCGATCTATTTACTTGAGACCCTATAGACCCTGTACTAAATACATTTAAAAAATAGCTAGCATAAAATAACAAAAAATATTAGATTTTAACATCAAATTAATTATTAGTATTATGATAGCATTGTGATAAAGGTCATAAATGTTATCAGTTTAGAAAGTAGGTTTTTAATACACATTTGCAAAGGTAGTAAAGGGGATGAAAAAAAGTAAGATTCCAGAGAAAATAGAGGGTTGGTGCTGAAATGACTTTGATATAGATAGGTATTTTTTTTGGGGGGGGAGTTGGAGAATTTTAAAAGAAACTAAAATGAGCATTTTTTTTAAAGATCACACATTAGGGTATTAAGGTGGAACTCTCACATGCAAATCAATATTATTTGCCAAAAATATAAATAAGAAAATTCATCAGCTGGAAGAAGAAGTATTGCTACAATGTGCATGTTGCTTCCGTCTGGAAGAAAAATGCACGAAAGATGCTTAATATTCATGACTGACACATTCTCTTTGTACTGTCACTCAGCTGGAACCAAAATACACAGCTGGTGAGAAAGCCCATCTCTACTTCGTGTTTCATCTGATGACCTTATACATCAAATCAAGAAATGTGGGCTTCAACAATGCTCTTCATCCTGGTTTTTTTTTTCCAAGGATGATACAGGGCCAATATCTGCCATGAACCTGTTCTCTTTCTTCACCTTTAAAGTTCTTATCTGAAGTCAACCCTAGGTTTCAAGGATATAAGTCCAATTATCAGCTCCCAAAATAAGAAAAAAAAGTACAAACACACACACACACACACACACACACACACACACAGCCAAATATTGTATTTGCAGGCAAAGTAATTTGTCAAATAGAAGATTCATTTTGTTTTCAAAGCACTGAAGCTAGGTAGAGATATTTTTAAATCTTTTTCTTTGAAACTTGGCCATAAATATTCAGGAAATCTAAATGCTGGAAAGCACTTGCATTGTTCAAATATGTCCATTTTTTAAAGATTCTAAATCGTTCCAGTCAGATCCTATCTGTTATTACAGATTCCTGAAATTATAATTTGCACAAAGTACTTCCTGGCCACACTTTGCACATCCATAGTGTATGCATACCTAATTAGAAGCATAGAGTTTTAGTTTTCACATAGGAAGTAAGTATATAAAGTTTTAATGTTTTGTCTGCCTTCAGAGCTTGAAATGCAGGATTGACAGAGGAAGGATGACACTGAAGAGTCTGGTCTGTTTGGAAAAAAAGAAAATCACTGGCCCTTTACCATTTGTCTGAGAGTGTGAAATATGTCATAAATGCAAAATCAGAAGCAAAAGCCGTCAGGTAAATGTGTGTCTAAGTCTTCCTGAGATTCCCATCCTCTTTAGCATGTCAGCTTCAATCACTAAGAAAATATTTGGATGGTGATGACAAAACTAAAATGAAACACATTATTATCCTTAAACGACGTTTTATGGGGGAGGTAATTCTTATAACCATATTGATACCCTTCTTTGCTCCCAAGAGATTCCTCAAAACTAGTATATAAGTCCCATAGTGCTGTATTGCAAATACATTCCTAGCTCTCAAGCCTTCTGAGAATTGATTGCAGATTTACACATCTTTGCTTTTTGGTATGCTGCAGACTAGCAATCGCTGGGTGACGGAGTGTGGTTGTGATCCCGTGGTATGAGAGATTTAATTAGACATCAAATGTTCACTGCCTAATGATGGTTGTTGAAATTATCAAGGCACACATTTCAATTCTCTGACCCACAAGCTGGAAGGAAGCACGAGGTAAAAATACAGTAAATCCCCTTCAACATGATGGGATCAGAGAAATATCACGTTCCCATTGGCAGGCTCACAACTCACCGCCTCTCCTTCTCTAATAGCCGGGGCTGTTTTGTATTTCATAGATGATTGCTGCTTATTCTCTATCTCCCAACTACCAAGTCTGCTTGTCATCACATTTGTCAATTTAATACCATAGCTAATTTCACCCTGGAATAATGTTTCTGTTTATAGAAGTCTAGCCTCTGTGGCAAACAGCAAATACCCAGGGGTTTCCAGGAAGCAATACTAATAGATGCTGGAATGGGGAAAGGCTCTCCAATCAAACCCCAGCACCTACTCCTATTCCTGTCAGCCCTAGCCCTTAGGAAGCGGTGATTAGAACCCTGCTGTGTGCAGCTGCTTGCTTACAGCCTTTCAGCAGACAGAATGAGGAGTGGGCCCCTTGCTACCAGGACTTGGAGACAAAGATACAGGAGTAGTCCAATGCTCTCCACCAAAGGTCAGGACTACAAAGGGATATCTGCAAGATAGGCGCTCACTGGTTGCTCAGGGCTAAGCGATTATCTCAACCCTTCTCACTTACAAGGTGTGGCCTACACTTGACCAAGAGAAGTCACTTATGGTCATCTCAGCAAACTGCTGTGGTGCCCAGGGGGCAGGAGCAGTTGCTGATTAGAGAAGGATTGATGACAGCAAGGGTTTCCCAGGGATGAACCATCTGGGCAGGTGTCTTTTAAGTAAGATTAATAAACATATGTCACTGCAAGTTTCTCATTACAAGAGGCATGATAATAAAGCATCAAAATTTCTGAGTCCAACTGCCAGGCTGCCACAGAACAAAATTTCTCCAGATAAACAAAGCCCTGTGCCAGCTGGGATAGGAAGCGCTGCCCTTGCTGCACCTGAAATGTTTGATACCAAGGTAAATAGGCTTCCTTCTTTCTGGAAAAGTAAACATGAGACACAGGGTTCTCTGTCCAAGCCAAAACACTGGTCATAAAATTTCTCAACCTGCAATCTGTATGCACATGGGCCAAAATCAGTGACCTGGCCTATAAACTATGTCCCAAGCCAAACAAGAGACCATTTTAGAAGTTTATATTAGAAGTGAGTGGCCAAAGCGGTGGAGAGATCAGCCACTTCCAAAGACAACTGTGGGCAAGTTAAAGACCATTGTGACAAATGCAGGCAGTTTTTCAAGGAACACTAGCTGTACTGAAAATTTATTTCCTCTCAGAATATCAAAATGGGCTCTCAAGAAACCATCTGAGCCATTGTTGAGCTTCAAATTCAGGATCAAAGTATGTTTCCATTCTGCAGTTCAAACGGGTAAGTCTACCACTGAACATTTGTCTAAATCTTGCTGTGAAACTGAGGGCAATCTATTTTCACAATAACTGCAAAGTGCTCAGAAAACAGAGGATCAAATCTTTGTATCTATAAAAGATTATTTACAATATTTCCATTTGCTTGAACTTGTAGTGAAATGACAATTCATTTTTCATTTTTGACCTAGAGCAGCGCGCACACGTGTGTGTGTGTGTGTGTGTGTGTGTGTGTGCGTGCATGTGTGTGTGTGTGTTAGAATTGACGTGAGCATATAGATTGCAAGGCTGGTCTGAACAGATCTCATAAAGCAGAAGCATTTGTCCATCCAGAGGTAGTCTGCAAGACTCATTGTATTTCCTCTGTTCAGAACGACAACTTTCTATGAAAGATGAAACAATCTGAATAAAAAGAGTTGCAACTCACAGTTCTTAATAAAATTTATTGCATGCATTCATTTGTTTAGGATTAGATTCCATAACCATTCATATTCGTTTCAGAGTTTATTTCCGCTAATCAGACTTCTTGGTTGCATTTTTTCCTACAGTTGCAAAACAACACAACTTTAGAAGTGTTTTTGAGGTTTCAATGCTAAGTAAGATGAATATAACAGACCCTTTCCTATTTCTTGGACTAAAGTTAACTACATGACTCTGATGGAATACATTGAAAAACTATTGGAAGCTTCTGAAAAATAAATGATAGCACATACTTGAGGAAGAAGAGCAGAACTCAAGAAGCCATCAGAGCAGTGGGCAGTTGCCTGATGGAATCTGTCAGAGACTGTGCTTAACAGCACTGTGGAGCACCCTGAACCAGGCAACCGGAAGCGTTACGATAGGAGCTCTCCTAAGGAAGTGTGAGTGCGTGAGGGGGTGATCTTTGATCTTTGTGAGTCAAAGAGTAGAGAGGAACCTCCATTTGTTGTTTTCTTATTGTTATTGCTTTTATATTTCCCAATCCAGGCCTCCAGGAAATGCTAAGGTTTGGACAAGAACATATAACAGAGAAGGAAAGCTTTCTTCGTGACCAGGGGTCCTGGGGTGCTAATACCAAGACAGAAGACACTCTCTAATGCTCATATTTTTACATGTGGCTCTAAAGATAGAGGCAGTCACAGAAACTGTGTAACAGAACAACAAAACAAAGTCCTGAGTTTCCAAAAATATATGAAAGAGGCCCAGCGAGACAGCTCAGAAGCCTAGGCACCTGCTTAGCCAAGTGCAGGGACTGAGGTTGTATCCCCTGGCACCAAGTGCCTTGCCGGCCCCACCCCTGGGTGTGGCGAGCTGGTGACTGAGTATGTGGTGGCACATGCGCCTCTAACCCCAGTGCTGGGGAGGCTAAAACAGGAGAATCACTAGGAGTCCGAGCTGCATCCAAGCTGCGTACTGAGACCCTGTACCAAATACATGAAATAAAAAAAAAAAGAAAGAAAAGAAAAGAAAACAGAAAACAGAAAGAAACATTCATCTAACTGAATGGAAAAGTGAGAGTTCTACATTTCAACACTTATCCTGTCAAAAATTAGCTGTCAACAAATAAAGACTAAAAACCTCATACCACAGTCGTATGTGTGCACCAATGTTTACAGCAGCACAATTTGTCATAGCTAAATCTTGGGAACAACCCAGATGCCTATAGGTCTAAAAACAGATGAATACGGTGTGGTATTTTTTATACAATGGAGTACTACTCAGCTATAAAAAAGATAAACTTGAGGCTTTTGTAGGTAAAAAGATGCAGCTAGAGACTGTATACTTAAGTGAAATCAATCAGCTCATGTATGTAAACATCATCTTGTCACCCCAGTGACACCTGAAATTGAAAGAGTAAAGGAGATCCACAAGGTATGGTAGATATTGGGAAAGAGAAAGGGAAAGGGAAAGGAACTGCTCAAAAGGAAAGAACAACTGGGATGGGCAGAAGGAGAAAAGGAGAATGGAATATATATAAATGTTTGGATATATAAGATAACTAAGATAATTGTATCACTAATTTCAATTAGTTCATTGAAAGGAACAGTGTTTATATTGTTTGATTTATCTTATATGTCTCTGCCTGCCAACCTGAACAGCTACTCTGAAGATAACAACATAAGTTATAATAACCATTATTAATTTCCTATCATTTTATTTGAAATTGTGTATAGGTCTCATTCTTTTAAATTCTATTTAAAATAAAAATAAGAATATGAGATTGAATTCTATACCATCCAAAGACATAGCCAATGTTTACAGAATGACCATGGACAGTAGCAAAACTACGTGCTTAAAAATATAAGACTGATGAAAGAAATAGAAGAATTAATAATTAACCCAATGTACTATGTTCATAGATTGTATGATGCCATATATTTAAGATGCCAATTCTCCTCAAATTGATCTATGCACTTAATATGTTTCTAATCAAAATTCCTGGATGATGTCTTGTACATACAGGTAGAGTCACTAAAATTTAAATTGAAATCCAATATAGTATAGTGAAAACAATTTGACACAAGAATAATACTGAACTTAGACTACCTGATCTTAAAGGTTTACTCTAAAGCTATTGTAACCACTACATGTGGTTTTCCATGTGGTTGGACACCTGCCACATAGCCTACATCATTTCAGACATCAACAAACATTCATTATCAGTGTTATCACTGTGTGAGACACAGAAGCTGAGCATCGAAGAACTATCCATGGGTCACAGTGAAAATGCAAGTTATACCATGGTCACTCCCTCACTTAAAAAAATAAATGAATAAATTGTCAATGGTGTTCCACTGATTTTACAGTCAATGGACTGTTGCATGGCCTCTAAGGCCCTATCCATGATACAAACTGGAATGCTTGCAAGAGGCTGGATTGAGTAGACTGAAGTCTGTAATCCTGGTCCCCTTTGCAGAGTTCTTTTGACCTCCTTTTGTTCCCAGCAAAAAACAGCCCCTTTCTGACCTCTGCATCCTTCCACTCATTTCTTCCTGAAACAGAAATGACTCCTTTCCCAACCCCTTGCAGAGGTGATTCACTGTAAGCGATTCACCTTTTAGATCTCAGATATACCACTCTCGTAGATAGCTCTAACTAAAGCCACGTGGTACATTCTGGGCTAGCTCATTATTTTGCTTGTGTTCTTGATAGCATTTCCCAATTTGTAGTTGTTGTATTTAAGCACTTTAGTGTTTGTTTGCTTTGTGTCTCTTTCCCTCACTATGATGTAAATTCTTTAATGATCAAAACTTGTGTTTTATTCATCCTCCTCTTATCAGAATCTAGCATGTAGCTTTTTCCTCATAGGTATCCAGCAAATATAGTCTAATAAATAGACAAAGCTTTAGGTCAAGAATTTAAATCCAGGTTTATCCCTCACATCTGTGTTTCTTCTCTTAGACTGTAAGAGTCTGCTCTGTTTGGTTACTCAGATAAGTACAGAGTTACACAAAAAGTGAAACTCATGCAAATAAATGGCGCACACTTGCATGGGTTGATGTAAACTTAGGACCATTTGATTTGTGATTGAATGAAAAAAATTAATTTACATAAAAGGAAATTGAATTCTTTTAGGTACACAATTATGTATTAGTATATGTTGAAAATTTTGTAGCAACTTCCACACACAGGAACAGAACCCAAAATTGTCCCTCATGCTGTTCTTTTAAAATCTTTCCCTCGTTCCAACCTGTATTAACTACTGATCTGTTTCTATCACATAGTTGGTCTTCTCAGAATGTCACAAACTGGAATCATATACAATGGATCTTTTTGAGATGAACTTCTTCTTCACTTAGCCTGGGAACCTGTCTAATTCCCTGTATGTATTAATTGGTTGTGAATGAATAATGTTGCATTGTATGGGTGTACCACTGTTTATTCACCTACTGAGGGACACAAGGAATGTTCTCAATACCTGGTAATTATGGTCTCAGCAGCCAGAAACTCTGATGTCTGTCTTTTCTCTGCAATCCCATGTGTTATACCCTCTGTCTGGCCTTGAGAATCTGAGCAGCCCCCCAAGCGCATGGAGAATCACAGGCTCTGATTTCTGCTGCCTTTGCTCTCTTGTGATGGTGGGCTAAAGGAAGCAGCTCCATCTCTGTTGCTTGAACCTGGTGAGTGGAAACTTGAGTAAATCACAATGAGAAAGTAGTTTCCATGAAATTCAGCTGTGTAGCGCATTAAAACCTGCTCTTGACTGATCTGGACTGATTGTTATTTGCAAAAGATTATGTTCCTGGGGGACTCATGATAGTTCTGCATTCTATGGCTGCCCCTGAGCCAGTGCCACCAGAGGCACATACTTTGTCACTAGTGGAGGGTGAGGGGACATCAGTCTCTCTTCCACTCTGTCCCTGTCACCAATAAATTGGCTAGCAGGCTCTTTTTGAAGCCACAGTCCCAATATATAAAAGAGCTTTTCTGAAGGCTGAATTCTATATTAAAGGCATTCAATCTCTGTTATCTTTTTATTAGGAAAATTTTATAGTTTTGTCATATGGAACACCATTTCTATCACTTCGTTGAGGATGGGCTTGATAGAAGCTACGATGGAATTAGGAAGTCAAATCTAACTAATCCAGTCAGTTGATACAGTTCCAGGTTATGGAGTTGAATTTATAGTTCCTTGAGGATAATACATAACAGCTATAAAATGCATTTTGAACAATATTTTTAGCTGAGTAATTAGTTGTTTGAAATAGAAATCCATTCTCCACTGCTTTCTAAGCAAAGCCAAGGCATTTTATTTGTCTGCTTGGAAGAATGATGGCATTATCATGCTGTAGCTGAATGCCAGCCTACAGTGGTCCCACAGCATCGCGTGTGTGTATATTGTATGATAATTCATATCAGCACATGCTATTTTATGCAGCTCTCTACCTTTGCACTGATGAAAATAAGTAGGTAAAAATTGAAATTATTAGAAATCTGAAAGGCGGATACCCTGAAGAGCGGGTCACAATATTTCCCTCCTCCTGTCTTTTGGTTGATACATCTGCTAATTCCACTTCTTAAAATACCGACTTTCAACCAGACAGGTTAGGTACTTAGGTCATATTAATTTCAGGAGGGTTCTCAATACCATCATTAATCTTTCCCCAGGGCCTCATGAGGAGATAGAGCTGGTATTGATACAAAAACATTCAACTTGTTTATTCGTATCAAAGCTCCTTTCTTCTCAGCATGAAGTGAATCTCAGCCCCAGTTTCTAATCTCCCAACCATGATGAATAAAAAGCACCACAGCTGGGAGAGCTGGAAAATATTAAAATCAAGAGAGGCCTTTAGGCCCTCACAGTTCTCTGCTCTTTCTACTGAGTATCCTTTTCTTTGGGGTATTGATATTAAGCTCCTTGATAGGCTCTGAACTCCTGCCTGGTGGGAGTTTCTGAAGATCAATGGCATGCGGAATATGATGGTTTTAGGGCACCCCGTTCTCAAGCTAATCAATATGAGCTTTCTTGGAATCTTTTGATGGGAATTTCTTACATATATCGCTACCGAGCTCTGGTAGGTCACATCTCATGCTCCTTTCAAGAATTCTCACTGCTGGCAATAGCACTGTTCATAACCCACTATGATGAATTAGCTTATGTCATCTCAAATTGCCTGACAAAGCCTCCTTGGGTCCATCCTGTCAACACACTAGGGTGCTGCTGACCATTCTCCTTGAGCACGCTTTCCTAGGTTACACAGTATAAATAGCTTTTTTAATCTAGTGGACTATAATGGAAAGAGTGATCAGTGTTAATCAGCTATAGGGCTCAGAGAAAAGTATAAACTGGGGCCTGAGGAGATGGCTTGGTGGCCTAAGCACCTGCCTGGAAAGTGCAAGGACCCGAGTTCAATCTCAGGTACTGCATGCCATGCCAGCCATGGAAAGTGGGTGAAGTTGTGCATGCCTGTAATGCCAGTGCTGGGGAGGCTGAGACAGGAGGATCACTGTGAGTCTGAGTTGTGTAGTGAGACCCTGTACCAAATAAATAAATAAATAATTTTAAAAATTAAAAAAGTATAAACTGACTTGATTTTGAAATGCAAAGAAAGTAGCAGAAATTAAGGCAAGAAACATTGGATGTTGGTATAGGCTATATGTAAAAATTGGATAAAAAAATGAAAAAAAAAACAAGCCAGCTTCTTGATATTTGCTTAATAGGTTATTTGATGCCTTACTAGAAGGAGGACAAAGTAGCCCACCTCAGGAGCCCAAAAGTCATCTGAGTTTCCAGGAAGGAACTGGTCCCTACACACCTCCTTAATGTGCTGAAAGAGTGCGCACTTGATCCATTCCACACACTCGGTTTTTATGCTGCTGCGTCATAGCTGAGAATCTGTCCAAGAAGCTTACAGCCTATAACTCTTTCCTTACTACATAATTATTTTGACCAAGTGATTCCAAATAATTTAGTCAGCTTACTCATAAGATATGTCATGGATGACACCTCTGCTCACACCTCCAGATGAGAGTCTCTGGCCTGCCCTTTGTGCTTCTGGCTACAACTCATGTACTTGCCTCCTTCTTCTCCATTAGAGAGATCCAGAAATTCACACTTAAGGTATCTGGAGCACTTTTTGTCCTTTATTTACACTGAGTGATAGTGAATTGATCAGGTGAGCATGCACTCTGGGTAGATAGGGAAATTCTAGTCAGTGGTCTTTCCACCCGCTCACTGATGGAGCTAATGTACTTGATGAAATCAAACTTCTCCTTGTATAGGTGACACAAGTTAGGACATTTATATCTCAGTAAAAGTGAACTTACCAAATGTCAAAGGTATATGATGAGAAAGCAGGGTAAAACCAACTAAAGGATAAAAAAAGGGAGTGTATTACCACAGCTATAAAATAGCATCACATTTGTCTGCTTTCCGAATGCTAGTTCCATTCTCTCTATGAGTGGCCTATTTCCATTTCAAACCTTATTTAATAAAGTCTTCCAAGTTCCAGTTCTCCCTCTTACTATCCCATCTTTCTGCCCCAATAAAGACTCAACCTGAATAGTAAAAAAGAGAGTTTATTTTGCCTGTCATTGAATGGGTATGTGGCAATCACTTTTGAGAATATGGAAAAACTGGCAATCTTTAACACTGGGTTAATTTTTACTTCCACCAATTCCTTAAATAATTCAGTGGACTTCTTTGTTTGAACACTAACATATATAACCAGAGGAGACTGGGGGCAGCCTCAGGCTCCAATGGTACATTGATTATGGTCTCTAAATAAAACTATCAGAGTCTAAGGAAAAAAAATCTAGTGGAGCTGAGACAAGCTTAAGAGTTGACAATCAATACTTATGCTGATACAGAACAAAATGTATCATCATTTCTATTTGTTTTCATAACAGATTTGTAAGTCATGTACAACCGTTTTTGTTTCATATGAGAAGTTTATATTAAGGCTAAGTGGATATTGGATATGAGATAATTATTTGGGAACACATTTATGAAAATAGGATTACTTTTACAGGGTTTCAGCCCGTAGTCTTTCCTTCAAGGTGTGACAATGACTAATAATAATGCCAATAAACACCAACAATAACATATTTGTCATTCCACTATAATAGCTAAGTGGAAGCAATTTTAGCTAAACATTATCATCTCTTGAAAACAAGATTTGGATTTACAAGAAATGAAAAAAAGACTCACATTTCCCCTAATAATGGGAAAGAGATTATTTTGAGGCTCAAAGACAACACAAGTTGTTTTGAATTGGGCTTCATCTCATTATTGATATATTTTCATTTGCTGAACTGCTGCAGAGTTATGAGCTGCCCTGGCTTCCTGTTGAGAGTTTTATCTTTCCATTTTTATAGCACATGCCTTTTCAGAAGAGTAAACTTCCAGAGCAATTTGTTTAAAAAGATACAGCTAGTGAATTTCAAGATAGGTGAGGAGCTGCCGTGAATACACTGCAGCTTTTCCTGAGAACAAAGGTTCGTTGTTGGCTTTGCAACTCCGACAGTGTTTGGAGAGTTAGACTCAGAGCTGCCATGTAGAGTTGAAAAGGTTGTTCATTTTGCAAGGGCATCTGGCCAAAGGGCAAGGAGATGGAAAGGCAGCCCAGCTCTGCTTGCTGATCCATGCACCCTGGCATTGGGTAGCATCCACCTGGAAGAAGGAGTGTCTTTCTAATTCATACACATGCACTTGATGGGCAAATGGCAGCTCTATTTAGCTTGGCAGCTGACATGCAGTTGAAAGAATGAAATGTTAAGATTAATTTTGGCTTGGTAAAGGACAGGAAGATGACAACATCTCTCAGTAAGATGGATGAATGGGAGCAATGGAAGGACAGACTTTTCCAAAGTCAGAAAGACATAGCTCTCTGCTCCTAAACAATAAAAATTCTGGAGTCAGTTTTCTCATCAGTAAGTGAGATGTGACAATGTTTGCATGGCAAAGTAAAGTCGCTGGCAGCTCCTAGGCCTGCACTGCGTGGCAGCTCTGTTGGCCCTGCTGGTGCATCTGGTCTTAGTCTATAGTCACCTCTTCCTCTCCTCCCCTTCCCAGCGAGGACATCCTGCCAGAACCAGCCCATCCACACAAGCCTGTGCACCTACCTAGGCAACTTCAAGAGTAGAGGACAAGAGCCCACGTGCACTGTGCTGTACCTGCTGGGCATATGGAGTAGGGAGGCAGAGTTTTGATGCTCTCCCCAAGTCCAGGTCATCTGTGTTGCAGGACAGCCAATTTATTCTAACTTGCAACCAGAGTTCTCAGACAGGTATGTGAGAGGAGTGCATGGAACCCTAAGCTTTGAGGTTACATAAATTCCTAGAAGCTGTCTGAAGAGTGGGTCTCTAGCACTCAGTCCATTCTCAAAAGTCCCCTATTCAAAGGTTAAGAACTACAACTAAGGAAAGAAGAAAAAAGACTTGAGAAGATTATTTTCTCTTACCCCAGGAAATAGAGTTCTTAGCTGCAATGAATTTGTCAAGAACTGCCTTCTCCAGTTCTTTGTTTCTGATTTATCTCTTTTTACAACATTTTGGGCCATCTGGCTATGGCTGCTGACTTTTACTAATTCAGGAAAACCATTTTTACCTTGAGCAGAAGCAAATACTTGGCATGGTAGCAAGAGTGTTTACTGTTGCTTTCTATGTGCGCTGCCAATCTCTCTGCATGGGCCCTGGATCCCCACTCTGTTTTCCTTCCCAGCTTTATAGTCCTTGATACGTGTTTTCCCTTCTGTGTTGGTTCCTCCATTCTCCTCAAGTTTGAGTTTTCATAGTTTCTGCTCTGAGCTCTCCATTAGGAGATGTGGTCTATGCCTACAACTGGGCCAACTATAGCTACACGTGGGGCCGGGGAGATGGCTCAGTAGAATAAACGCTTGCCTGGCAAGCTCAAGGGCCTGAGTTCAATCCCCGGTTCTGCAAAAAAAAAAAAAAAAAAAAACTATAGCCACATTTGTCTTCTTTCTACCCTGCCCTCTGAACTCTTGTCTTAGTTCTTGATTCACACTCACACTTAGAGAATGAAGCCCACATTTTAAAAAATCATGCCATTTAGCAAAATATTCTAATAACAGCATTTCCCTCAGATTGGGTGTTAGCTCACTGACTTTTATTATTTATTTTGGTTTGTTTGCAGTCTCTCAATTTGACTTATGATCTTGGTAGCTAGACAAGAATGCTCACTAATAAAAACATTGTAAGATGCCCACTAATGAAAAACATCACAAGAACAGTTCTTTTAAAGCAAATATACTTAAGCAAATAAATTCAAAAGTCAAAGAGCCTGGGTCTGACTGCATCTTAACTCTGCACCATGTGTAGAGCACACTGTATGTCTATGTTTTTGTTGTATGTCTATGTTTTACTCCGTGAATTGCCAGCAAAGATCTCATCCGTCCTATCATAGATTGTAGCTCTTCACACTCAAATATCCCTCTATTCACTGCTTTTCCCCAAAATGGCCTCCAAACTCTGATGTGCTGCCATCCCACAGTCCCAGGGAACTTTCTAGAGTAGCTCTGACACAGTTGTGGACTCAAAAATTTCAATAGCATCCCATCCTCATAGAACAAATTCACACAATGTAAATTCTGTTTCTAACACTATAGAAATGCTCACAGAATTATTTCAAACTTCTTTCTTTCCAATAGAAAATAATCCAAACTTCTCAAGATGGCATGCAATTCTGCCTTCTATAAGGGGAAAGGACCATGTCTTAGGCAGTATCATCAGAACTTTCCAGAATGGTCTCCTTGTCCAATGCCATTTACATATCCACTCAGAAACACCGAGGCACCCATGAAACTTGGACAGATTCCGGAATGCCCTTCAATCATTGTTCACCTACTGCACGGAGAACCATTCTCACAGAAGATGTTTAAATAATATAGTTTCTGTTCTCACATCTGTTCCCTTAGCATGAGTTTTCTACATACATTTCCCCCCAACAGAATCTTTGAAATTTCCCCATTTGTATTTATCAGAAATGCATTTATATTACTATATTCTGAGTTCTTGATGATCATAGTTTTCATTGTGGAGCAATGTTCTGTCTCTGTCTAATGCAATATCATCCTGTTTTTTCTTTTCTTTAGTCAGTTCTGCTTAGAGCACAGAATAGCCCTGGAATCTACAGTCCATGTTTTTGGGATGCATTAGAATAAATTATATCCCGAACGCTAGTCAAACAAACAAATTCGTATGCTATAGAAAGTGAATCCTCAGACTCAGGATGGGCAGAAGACGAGGCAACGGGTCCGCGTAGCACCAATTCTGAAAGCCCTGGCACTTTCCCCACTCCCTTTGTGCTCACTTTTACTTGGATCTCAAGAGGCTGTAGCACCATCTTGGTTGCCAGACACTTCTGCTCCCCACATAGCACTCTGGCTTCTAAATGAGCCCAAACAACTTCCCTTGCTGTCCCTTAGCAAGGCTGAAGCATGGAATGAAACTAGAGGCTTCACCAAATATAAAAGGATAAAAGTCAAACAAAGTACCAAACTGTAACTTAATCATAATCCATATGGATTTGTGATATTCCATGGTTAGTGTTATACAGTCCCTGCATATCCTTGTTAGAGCTAGAAAGTAAGAGGAAAAGGGAAAGATGGCCTCTTTTGCAAAATAGAAACACTATATAGACAGACAGACAGACAGACAGACAGACAGACAGACAGACAGAGTGTGTGTGTGTGTGTGTGTGTGTGTGTCTGTGTGTGATTCTTGCTGCTAGTCTTGCTTCAAGTTGATGCCCCATCTATTCTAGAACTGTTTTCAGTCAGGCTGTGATTAAGAGTATCAAAAGCAGCCCTGTGGGAGTCTGCTCCGCCTGCATGGGAAGGGATGGAATGCCTGCTGTGTAACAGGACAGAGCTGCCAAAATCTTGAAGGCTTGGCACCTTGAAAGAGGAAACAACACACATTTGTTTATTACAGCGCTCCTAAAATGTACATATGGTCTCTCGTTCTGGGCCTGGGACCATTAGGTTTTGCTTCCCCTACCCTCTCTGCCATTTTGGTCTGATTGTTTGAGACTTGCATGAAGAGTAGAGTCATTACATCATGCAGGGCTTATCTAGGTTTCCTGAATTCTTTAAAAATCGCCTCTTGTTTTCCATGAATCATTTTATTTGCTGAGCCAAAGCACCATTGCCCCAGTAGATTTCCCACCTACTGTTGATTGTGTTTCCTTCCTTTATAAGACTGTTCCTAATTAAACAGGCATAACCTCCTCAGGAGTACGGCAGAGAATCTTCATAAAGGGAGACTGCAGATCTTAGACTGCAACACAAGCTTGAAAAAAGCCAGAATGTTTCCAGCTCTTACAATGAATTTCAATGGTTACTACCCAATCATTAATCAACCTGCAGTTCAATATTTATTTATTGAATGCTCATAATGCCAAAGAATATCCTAGTTTTTTCCCCAATATCTCCTTCCATTGCATTCTCACTAAGAAAATGAAGTGCTTTTTATTTTGCATTATAATTTTCTATACACTTCTATAAACAAAATTTTGCCTTATGAGACCACTGTTCATGTCAGGTAAATATAATACCCAATTAAAAATCACTTGGTTCCAAAAGGCAGGCATGTAAGTAAAACATGAAAGTGTTAGGACTGATTTATATTTGTCTAAGCTTCTGGTCAACTAAGAACATGATAGTATTAAAATTACACTCAAGAGAAATTGTCTGAGAATTGGTGAATGGAAAAAAAACATAATCAGGATTCATTTTCAATTAATAAGTTCATCCATAGGAGCTCTGGACTGGCATCCACAAAGAGCGAGCCTGCACTGGGCAGGAAAGCCAACATCCAGAGCCAATAGCTGCATGCACAGAGCTCTACAATTTATTATTCTGTACAGTAAATGGCTGGCCCATAATTCACAAGCTGAGAGTTAATGAGACTATCTGTCCCTAATACCCATAAGAAAGATAAGGACTGGTATAATGTGGTTTCTCCAGTACTTCTGAGCTTTTCAAGGGCAGGAGCTAAAGCCACTGATAGCAAAATGCAGCAAGAAATATCACACTGACCTACAGACTTCTTGCTCTCCCATCAAAGCGATCCATGTGTTGAGACATTAAGGAACAATTCATTCTGAATAACTGTTCCCAAATAACCTGATCCTTTTTAATTGCTGGAATAATTAACTTAATGATGTAATTGTGCAGCTTCAAATAAGAAAGGGATTGCACTGAGATGGTAATTTACTTCTTTCCATAGCAAACCTCAAATATATACACATACAGGGAGTTAGGAGTGAAAAAACAAATTAAATAGGGGAAAGTCTCCTCAAAGACTAATTGTTTATCAGTTTATCTACTTTTATTACCAATCTTTAGAAAGCAAATATATGCTGAGGGTTTCATCAGAGCAGTAATAAATATTAATAATTACCAATTGATTAGAGGTTTTAAATGGTCCTTCTAAACTAACGTGTCAGCAATCTTCTGTTCCCAGTAAGCACAGAATAGATGTTTGCATTAACAGCTTCTCTTTTGTTTGGGATTTAAAAGTCAGGGATGTTCTCAATGGTCTATCCTAATGGCCCTCTAACTCTTTCTGCTATTTCCTTGAAGGCAGCTAAGATGTCTTGTAAAGAAGATAAGTGTTACTACCTAAGCTGAAATGAACCTACCAAATCCCCTGCCCTAAATAAAAGCAGATTGTGTGTGTGTGTGTGTGTGTGTGTGTGTGTGTGTGTGTGTGTGTGTGTGTTATTTTAGGTACCTGGTATTTTAGGTACTGGATGGGCTGTCACTGTGAGCCCTTCAGTGGGGGAATGGTGCTCTTCAGCATGTTTCAAGGGCCACCAACATCAGCAGCCTTTCGGACTGAACGTCATCACAATACTTCATTTCCGGAGTGGCGCCCAAGGTCCGCACTTACAGGCCATATAGGTGAAGCGTTTTGTCCACTGGAATCCCTCAGGTAACGGGCTAGAGTTTTCCTATCTGCAGAGGACAGCTCAATAGTGTGCAGTGAATAGAAGCAGGCAGGTGTCAGATACCAAATGACATGACTGTTGGCATTTTAGATTTCATGTAAATGGTTCATAAGATTGATGACATTGTTTGCATGCTAACTGAAGAGTTTGGATATTGCTTTTTATGAAGGGCATGCTCATGGGATCTGAAAAACTAAAATGCTATAAAAAGTGTTTTTTCCCTCCTCCATTGTGACTTATATGGCAGGAAAGAATTCATTCTAGTCTCAGTTTAATCACACTTCAGTGAGAGTACAAGAAATAGAGTTCGAGTATTCATGTTAAAATTCTATACCCTAGCCACCATGCCTGAGGAGAAATGAAGAAAAAGCTAGATAAGAATACAGAAGTGACATAGTCAGAGTGTGTGATCATTTGTTAAGAAAGGCTTATGTATGTCCTTAAATGTACTGCTTGCAAAACGCAGGCCCCAAATCACTTTTTGCAATTACTTTTCTGCACGCTCAACTAGCTGAGGGAGTGACACTAAGCATTCTCCTCTTTGCATATACAGTATTCATTTCCTTTTCCCTTAATCTGTTGCTTCAGTGGTAGTTAAGAGTGGTGTCTGCATGCTAAGCAAGTGTGACCTACCTTCCAAGCATCAGCAAGGTAAACAAAGAGAGACTGATGTTGAAGCTAATGACTAGAAAAAATGAAAACAGCCTTCTTTTCAGGCCCTTGGAAGAAAGCAGGCATCTCTATGATTTTCTCTATCTGCGTGAATGAGAAGGTAGAAAACAAAACAAGATGCTAGACCTTGGAGATATTTTATTTTCCAGTTCTTGGCCCCATTCTTCCTGGATAAAATCGAAAAAGCAAAAGTACAATGGCTTTTGTTATAGCTTGGATCCAACAGTTCTCCCCAGGTCTCACGTGTTGATGGGTCCTTCCTCAATGCAGCCGCATTCAGAGGCAGGGCCGCTGAATGTGATTGGATCATGAGGGCTCTGACGTCATTAGTAAAGAACCTGCTGATACTTACACAGCCTGGCAGACCATTGGCAGGTAATGCAGACATTAGGAGGTAAGTGCCCAGAAGTACAGGGGGTATATTTTGTCCCTAGAGTAACTCCTCCTTCCTTCTCTCTCCCTCTTTCCCTCCTTCTGTCTTTGGCTCCTGGCCACTGAACGTTTGCAGTTTTGCTCTCTCACACCCCACCATCGTGGTCTACCCTTGCCCCAGGCCTACAGCTGTGGATCCAGGCCATCATGGCTTGAAACTAAATGTGAACCAAATGAAGTATTTTATCTTTAATTTGCGCCTCACACATATTTTTGTAATAACAAAATAATCTGCAAAGCGGATTAACACAGGCCTCCAGTGAAGGCAAAAGAACTAGGAAGTCACCGATTATTGGTAAAATATCCATTATATGAACTTCTTCCAAGGAGTCAGAGTTATAAGCCTAGTCTGGTGAGGGGCACCCACCTAATAAAGTTTTCTTAACATTTTCTTCTTTTACTTTCATGATTAATTTCTGATCCACTGAGATTTTGACTGGCTTTGTGCCACCGTTTGTGTTTTTCAGATCCCAATCTAATTTCTTTGCACCAGTCCATCCCACGTGGCTTCAGTCACCATTTTTTTTTTTAATCAGACCTCCATTGAGCACAAATTGCATGAGAATGTACCTTTGCTATAACACCCAATGTAACTTAAAGGTTTATCAGACCAGCATCGTAGTTGTGTATAAGACGTGTAACAGATTATACATGGGCAAGATTTTGTAAACCATAGTTTAATTGTTCAATGTCAGACATATTTTCCAAATCAGTAATAATGACAGGAAGGTAGGCAGAACTTTTATCAAACAGATGAAGAGACAAATCTTTATTTTCTTACACCTGAACCATGCATATGTGCATGTGTGACAGTGGACAGTGCCTCAATGACTACATTAGTCATACTGTGTGCCACATAGAGAAAAATTTACTAAAGGTCTATTAAGTGGATTATTTACAGTAATTTTGATCACCAGCACTATTGGAGATGAGGAACAAGAAGACAGTGCCTAGGACTTTAGTGCAGGACTGAAAATTCCAAGCACAATGAGATGTAGTCATTGTAGCATCATATGGTTGGTGGGTACTTATTTACTGCAAGTGAGTACGTTTCTCAAAGCCTTTAGCTACAAGGTCCAAAATACATAGAGTAATAATCATGCTCTGCATAAAATACATTAACATTGATTATACTCGAGACAGTTACTCATGTATTAAATCTTTTCAAAAATCAAGCTACTCTTGCCGTGAGTTATACCTGCTCATTCAGTATCAATTCTTTCAGATCAGCAATGTTCTAACGGGACAAAGCTAGTGTGTAATTCTTTTTCATGCGACCAGAAGTGGTCTCAAGTAATCTTGTGAAGGACAAACATCCTAACTGGGGAAGGCCTGGTAGCTACAAATTATATTGTGGTTACCAGTTGTGGAGGTCATTTTGATCAAAAATAAAAAAAAGACAGAAGCTAGTGCAAGGTTGCCTCAGAAATATTTCTCTGTGACACCCCAAAGGAAGATTATCCTTAGAGAAAACGGCAATCCCATTGATGGATTACAAGTAAAAGGATTTCCCTTAAAGATATTACAGACTTGCCAAGTCCCACAAACAATTAGCTGCAATCATGTAATCAGTCATCTCCAAACGTTATCCCACCTAGACTCATAAAACTTCAACTTAATGATTTTGTCAGGCAACTTCCCCTAAGGGAATTTCTGTCTGAAGAAAGTAAAGGGAAAATAGACATATGCTAAGAATCTTCCTTGTTAAGGGATTGAAATAAGAAGCAGAAGACAATTAGCACTTATAATCAGTGCTTTGGAAATTTACTACATTCAGGGTTTTGAAATTTCCTTTTATTTAAGATGATTAACACCATACTGTCACATTTACTTTTTAAAGGGTATAAACAGAAATTCCTCATTATATGGGTTTTTTTTTTAATCATTTGTTTTCATTTGTAAACTAAGGCTTATAAATGCTTCTCACTGGCTAATTGATTGCCACCCTCTCATGTAAGTAGTGGGGGAAAAAAAAAGAGATTCTAGTCTCTAAACTTTAATCTCCATTTCTCTTACTCTTTTTTTCATTTTCTTCAACTTCAAAGCTACGAAAAGGAATGGATGAGGCACCAACTAGCAGTTCTGATCTGTCAGCTTATGCTCAAAATTTGTACATGGAAATTTGGAAGCATTTACCCCCATAAATTAAATAAAACTCCGAGTGCTACCCTGACTTCATTAACTGTAATAGCATTTATTATGTGTCATTTCTACATATCAGATATAGCTTTTATCTCAAAATAGAACATGTCCTCATTACTTTCTGAGACCCGTTTCATACTAAAACACCTGCCAAGGCTCATAAAAAAAAAAGCTCTTTAGAACTCTGAGTCTATATTTAGTACACAAAGCTTTTGTTGAATATATTATCATATTCTTTGTTAAGCACTTGGTTCTAACTCACAAAGTGAATTATCACAGAGAGAGAGGCAGAGGGAGAGAGAGAGGGAGGGAGGGAGAGAGAGAGAGAGAGAGAGAGAGAGAGAGAGAGAGAGAGAGAGAGATTGCTGCTCAAAGAAATTCCCCAGAGCTGAGCCCAATGTTTCAACCCAGGAAAAGTCCTTAGGATAACCTCACAGAGCTGGTGCTAGAGGGAGTCTAACACTGAGTTAGTGCAGTTCTGCAACCCTAGATGCTAAAGCCAAAACAGGCAGTATGTGCAAGTAAGCGCTCGAAGAATGATCAGTGCCACTGAGGGACTGAGTTCTATAGTTTGGTTGCTGCCTCGCTCCATCACTGCTTCTATAGGCTCCTTTACAAGGCTTTCCTGTTGCACGATAGCCTCTTCCTTTCTCCTCAAGTGAGCTCTAGGGCAGAGACGGGGCTAAATTCCAAAGAATTAAGAACATTAAAAACCATCTGCAGTTACTGAAATTTCCAAAGCTTTCTGAAACCAATCACACACAATGGCAGGCATTCCTGGGGAAAGTGGAAAATAAAACGAATTCCCACAAATGAATAAAAGCACTTGGGAGGACTTAAGTTATTCCACGGGAACTAAAAGCACGAGAAAGAGCCAAAGTGACGCAAAAGAACAGCCAGGGAATGTACATATCAACTCAACCTGTCACCAGCAGGATTCTTCCAGAACACAAGCCAATGAAGCAAAGGTTGTCTAGATGTAATCAACAATTAATAAAAAGGGGTCAGTGAGCAGGATGGCAGTGGAGGTACTTCTGAGATCTTCCTGCCCGCTTCCTTCCAGCATCATGCCCCCAGTCGATGCAGAGGGGATGGATGGGCACTGGGTACTAATCAAGCATATTGGATTTTTTATCTCTGTACTAGCAAGTTAGAGTGTGACCTTGCGAAGCACACCAGACTCGCTATCTCATCGGCTCCATCTATTTAAAGAAATGGTAATGAGCCTTGGTTTCAGATGCTCCCGGAAGCCTCAGATGAAAGTGTGAGATGTAGTCACCACTCGTTTCCTCTTTGCCTTTTCCATCAGGCTGGGGCTTGCTTGCCAGCTAATAAGACCAGTCGCTTTGAAACCACAGTCTACTTGCTTGTTCCACAATTGCTCTTTGAAAACAGTCCAACTGAACACTTTTTAAAGCTTCTTTGGAAATGTAACAATTGGAGCTAAAATTAGTGTTGTTCGTGCACTGCCTCCAAGAGGCCCTTTAGTGTGTAATGCAGGAACGAGTGTGTGAGGAAGCCTTTCAAATCTAAGGAAGTGATGGGAGTCAATGTTGAATTAGCAATACTATGAACAGTTCTCAATTAAACTTCAAATGACTGTGATTCTGTCCACATAATTGCAAGTTATTATAATTTTTGAATTTCTGTTTTCTGCATGCCATATTTTCCTTTGAAAATCTGTTTTCCCCTAATTTCAATGCTATACAAGAATACTTACCTTTGAAATATGGTATTGCTGTTAGTGTACACTGTACAATACTTCGTTGGATAAATTTGTGTTATTTATTTATTTTTAAGTTTTATGTGCTTAGGAAGCTTTGTACACTACTAAAACTCCTGCCTAACTATTTTGTAAATATTAACTTATTTAAATCAGCAGCCTTACAAAGTAGGTTCCATATTACCTCTAAGAGTGAAAAGAAAACCCATGAATTAGCTGATTGTCCCTCTGAGAAAGGACTTCTATCTAGAACATATAATGAATTTTTAAAAAGTCAGGCCCCTAAAATTAAAAGATCTAATAAAAAAATGAACATCTGAGATGAATATATATATATTTCTCAGATGAAGGAATACAAATAGCAAATAAATATATGAAAAAATGAAAAATGTTCAATGTCATTGGCAATTCAAGAGATGCAAATTAAACCAATGCTCTGATACCATCTGACACCAGTAAGAATGGTTAGAATGGCTGTCATCAAGAAGTCAACCAATAGGGCCGGTGAGATAGCTCAGTAGGATAAGTGCCTGCCTGGCAAGTGCAGGGTCCTGAGTCCAATCCTCAGTACCGAAAAAAAAAAAAAAAAAGAAGAAGAAGAAGTCAACCAATAACAAATGCTGGAGAGGCTGTGGGAAAAAAGGAATGCTTTTCCACTGTTGCTGGGAGTGCAGACTGGTACAAACACTATGGAAATCAGTGTGGAGATTCCTCAAAATTTAGCAATAGATGTCTCACTTGACCCAGCTGTTCTCCTCCTGGGTATTTTTCCAGAACAACTGAAAGCAACATGCTATATCATAATTTGCCATAGCTAAATCTTGGAAGCCACACAAATGCTCATCATCTGAGGAATGGATAAAAACAGTGTGGTATTTTATACAATGGAGTATTATTCAGTTACTAAAAAGGATAAACTCAAGGTTTTTTTTTTCTTTTTTTTTAATCTTTTTTGTGTGTGTGTGTGTGTGTGTGTGTGTGTGTGTGTGTGTGTGTGTCCAGCTCAGCCCACCAGGGGGCAGGGCTGGCTGGTATGTGGTGCTGGGGGATTGAACCGTGGTCCTTCTGCTTTGCTAAGCTTGTTCTAAGTAGGTGCTTTAGACCACTGAGCCATCTCACCAGCCCCAGCTCAAGGTTTTTATAGGTGTATGGAAGCAACTAGAGGCCATACTGATCAGTGAAATAAATCAGGACAGCATGTACAACCATCATATTGTCTCACTAGTGTAAGACCCTGAAAAAGTAAATGAAGATTGAAAGGCCCAACAGAAACTGAAAGGGAAAGAATCTGTTCAAAGGAAGGGAACAACTGGGATGAGGAAAAGGATAAAGGAAAGAAAGAGGGAAGGGAAAAGATATATTTATGCATAGCTTGGATAACTGTACTGCAGATTTCTCTTGATCTATTGAAAGAAGCATTTAATGCCTACATTATTTTTCTTCTTTTTTTGTATTTGGCACAGGGTCTGCAAGGCTTACAGGGTCCTACTACGGAGATCAGACTCATAGTGATTCTCCTGTTTTCAGCTTCCTAAGAGCTGTGATAACAGGCGTGTGCCACTACGTCCAGTCTGAATCGCTGCCTCAGCACGCCCCAGGGGCAAGCCAACACGGCATGCTGGGGGATCGAACCCTGGCCGCTGCTCTCTGCCTAAGCAGGCACTTTAGTCTGCTGAGCTGTCTGGCCAGCCCTTTTTTGTTCTTTTTTTTATTTCTTTTAACTTTTTTTTTGTTATTACCAATTTTGCATGCTTATATCTGATAATCTAGATAACTAATGTGAAGACAATATTATGTAATATAACAACCATGATTGAATTCCTGTAATTTTGTTTAATGAAATTCTATATCATTTCTAATACTTTTTCACTATGTTTTATTCTCTCTTTTTAAAAACAACACAATATATACTAAAAGGAAAGTAAAATAAAGAGATTGATAAGCTTAGCTAAGCCATGAGGTTCCTAATGGTTGAGTCAGGATTTAAATAATAGGTTGCATTGTCTCCCTAGTGTAAGAAACTGAAAAAGTAAATAAGATTCAGAGATGCAATAGATATAGTGAAAGGAAAGGAAACTGCTTAAAAGGGAAAAACAACTTGGATGGGGGAAAGAGAAATGAAGGAAGGAAAAAAAGATATATCTATGTCTACACCTATATCATCTCTATCTTTATCCCTAACTTTCTATTCCTATCTCTCTATCTCTATCTCTATATCTGTCTGTCTGTCTGTCTATCTATCTATCTGTCTATCTATGATAGCTAAGACAATTGCACTACTAGTTTCTGCTAGTTTATCGAAAGGAAGTTAGTGCTTATGCCATTTGATCACTTTTACACGTCTTTCACTGGTAATCTGAGCAGCTACTTTGAAGATAATAATATGCAATATTATTCCCATTGTTAATTTCTTAGCACCTTGTTTTGAAATTTCATATTGCTTTTATTGTTTTTTCTCTCTTTAAAATTAAAAAAAGGGTCATAGTCTCGTGTGTGTGTGTGTGTGTGTGTGTGTGTGTGTGTAATATTCTAAAACAATTTCTGTAAAAGTAACTGGCGTGAAGACCTAGTCAGTCGCTTGCTCTCCCTCAGAGCTGCTCCCCTGCACGCGCTGCCGACCCACCCACCGACAAAGCCTCCTCCTGCGCGTCCATCACCTACGCTTGCAGCTTCCTCCTGAAGGGTTAAATCAGGCTGAGGTCAGGGTTGTATTGGGACAGGATGTTAGTTATGGTCTCTTTGTTTATTTTCTCTTCTTCCTAAAATTTAAGGGACAGAGATGGAGAGAGACTAAGTGAACCAGAGTCAGGAATCTGGATGAAAAGAAGAAAGGAGAGAAGGGAATACCAGAAGGTGGAAAGAGCTGTCAGCCTTGCTAAGTTTCCGAAGGAGTTCAGCTCTCAGGATAAATTTAGTAACTGCTAATTATGTAGAGTCAGTGACTTGAGTGGTTAAAGAGCAGGTTGGACTTCAAATAAATATACCTTGTTCTGCCAAAAAGAAGCAGTCTTGAATAAGACCACTGAGCCAGTGAAAATTCTCTGTTAATTTTATTCACAGGGTGGCAAGGACAACAGAGAAGAAAGGAGAACAAAGCTCCAGCTGGAATCTATACAGAAGCAACCTACAAAAGCAATCAGTGCTGCTGGAAGGAAGTGGTGCAGGAAAAGTTTGGAACTTGCATCCTGACCCTCTCACTGCTGAGACCCTTGAAAAATAACCTCTCTACTCTGATTAGAAAGTGAGCAGGTAAAGTCTGAAAATTTTAATTGCCAGAAATGTAATTTTTAATGTCATTAGTTTACATGTACCTCAAAACATAAGCACACTTAAAAATAGCAAATACAGAGTAGAGTGTGTACATCTGTATATCTATGTCTATATCTATATAACACATAGCAATATATTTACTTGTTTCATGTTTTAATTTGTAACTTTTAATTCACTAATTATATTATTATAATTATTAGGCTTAAATATCAAGGAGAGATTTAAGCACAAAATTTACATTTATTTCTTCTCAAGATTACAATGAAATGGCAGAATATGGGAGCAGTGTGTGTGTGTGTGTGTGTGTGTGTGTGTGTGCACGCATGCACCGACGTACATACTTCTTAAAAACACGGACTGAGTAAAAACAACCCATTTGAAAAAGAAGTATTTTCTAATCACAGTGTAATATTTATGTAAATGGAATTCTCAAAGCAATACTATTTATGGCTTACAAGAACATATGGAATAAAAATATGAATATATGAAAGAAATGGATGTGTATTTAATTTATACCAGTGATTGCCTCTGAGAGGAAGGCGGTAAGATTAGGAAGGCCACTAAGGGGACTCCAAGTTCATCTTCTTGAAGGAAAGTAATTATCTGAAACAAATTAAAATAGTTTTTAGTTCTGCGTGGTAGAGATGCATAGAAATCTGTATTTTTTCTTAGTTGAAAAAGTATGAAATAAACTTAGTGGAGAAAATGACAGTGGTATATGCAACCCAACAACAGAGATGGGACTGGTCTCCCAAGAAAACCTCTTAAACTAAATGGAGAAAAGTGCTGTCTTACCAAAGAAAGACCCCTAGCCCATGAAAATGTGAAACCACAAATCAAAGGACAATATCAGCAGATGGCAGAGAAAACCATCATGATCTTAATATAACTGCTGATGAAACTGCTGAACCAGCAGGGCCCCAACTGTGCTCTTTGATAAAAAAATTTATCAATTTATTTATTTATTTAGGACAGCATATGTAGGGTGTTTAAGGTCTCACTACATAGATCAGACTCATAATGATTCTCCTGTTTTCAGCCTCCCAAGCACTGCGATTACAAGCACATGCCACCACGCCCAGTCTCAATCCTGTCTCAGCATGTCCTGGGGGCAGAGCCAACACAGCATGCCAGGGATCAAACCCTGGCTGCTAGCCCTTTATTAATACAGTGGAAATCTTAAAAATTTCCAGAGGGAGATAAACAAGGTTGCTTATAAAGGAAGAGGGAAGACTGACATCAGCCTTCTCGGCAGGGTCACTGGATATTGAAGGACAATGTTGCCTTGCCCTCAAAGGACAGAGAGCAGATGAGTTTTAATATGAAATTCTCTAGCCATGAATCTGTAAATGAAAGCTGAAGACAAATAGAAAACACATCTCCAGAAGCAGAAAAACTAAAGAGTTCTACTACTGATTCTTCTAGTTGCTAAAAAGACAAAAGGGAAAAAGAAAATTGAGAAATTTATTGAGGAGGAATGTACAAAAAAAACCTATTTCAAAAAGTAATTAAATGATATGGAATTTAAATTTAAAAAGAGAAATGAGAATCCCATTAGACTGAGATGTTTGAAAGATATTTTGTTAACAATTCAATTATTTATCATGTATGATTTAATGATGTAAAGATATACGATTATATTATCTTCACCACTGGACCCAACACTCTTGGTTCTATCTACAGTACATAAAATATTCTATGTAAGATATAGAGACTGTAAATAGAGACTTAAATATAATATTTAAACTTAAATAACCCTTAAGATAATGTATAACAACTATTTTTCAATTTTTACAGAAAAGAACATAAAGTTTGACTGAGCAAATATAGCTATATAGGCAAATTAATACGTAGAAGTAAAATGGAGAGGAGAGTGGAGTAGCTGGGTTCAACTTCTTTGAAGGGAGTCAAGAATTCTATGGAAAGTCAAGAAGTAGAAATTGGAGTACATAATTTAATTCATAAATGTAACTATTGCAGGCAGCCGAGTTAGAAATATTATAGGCAGTCAGACAGGGCCAGGCCCTCGAAGGAAACAGCACAGAAGAGGAGAGGCCTTACAACTGTGGGAGGGGTGGATGCTCCTGCTGTGAACCAGACCTAAAGACCTAAAGGCCAAAGAAATGCTAAAAGAGTAGCACCTGGGATTGATATTCTAAATAGGTATCAATCACCTGGACAGACCCAAGTGAGTCACTAGCCCAACCCCCAACAGAAAGAGACCCTATCCCACATTCCAACCCCCAACAGGAAAAGACCCTGTCCCATATGTAATCCCATTGGTTGACCATAGTTTTGTCCCACCTCCTGCCCACCTAAGCGAGTTCCCATTCTCTCTACCTTAGCCTCACATGGTTTTACGCTATAAAAGTCTCTGGAAGAGACAGCTTCCGGGGAAACTACCCACTCGGGCCCCCCTCCTGTCCCTCTCTTGGACAGGAGCTTTCTTTCTCTCAATAAATATATTCTGCTCATAACCTCTGTTTGTTCCTAAAATTCATTCTTCGGTTTTAGAGAACATGAACTCATGCAGGTCAGGTCGGGAGATCGTTTTTCCCTATGTCATTTGGAGGTTCCCCATATGGTTTGGAGGTCACCCACTCGAGACCAGTTTTTCTCCCTGTATCATAACCATAAGAAAAATTCTGTAAGGGTTGACATCTGAAGATTGAAAAAGGAGACTCCCCCTTAACCCAACTTTAGGTCTCTATAACTAAAAAGAAGTTTTCCATGGTAACATATTACTTTGGTAAAATCAAAAGTTTTCAAAGTTTTACTTTTAAAGTAATGAGCTGGCTTTAAGAAGCACAATGACACTGATAATCTGGTCCCTACACTGCATCACAAGTAGATTACAGGGAAATTACAGGAAATATACATTCATAAACCACTGAAATTTTTTCAAGAATAGAAGATAAATCTCCAACTGGTAAAAAAAAAATTATGTCCTGAAATACGAGTTGAAAACAAACACTGAAGATGGGGTGGTCTGCACTTCTAAAAATAGGAAGGAAATAAGATTAAGCTCTGGGAGAAACTGAAGCTCAAAAACTAAGATGCAATGCTTATGCCTGTGGTTGAGACTACTCAGTAAATTTCAGAACAAATAAATTGTAATATTCTCTGGAGGAGAGCTATCCAAATTGATGCTGTAAGGATTCTCAAACATTAAATTCAGTCAGTACTTGTGAAAAATTATGAAAACATCTCAATTTTTTAAAAAGTCTATATTTTAATGCAAAAAGTGGCATAATACTTTGGAGTGAATTACAAATCAAAATTGAAAGCATATTACTATGGAAGCACAAAGGAAATGGATATGGAATGTAATCAAATATGCATCCTGATATTTTATATGTAGTAGAAAAACTAACTGTAACTGTGATAAGTTAAGAATGTGTATTATAATCCCCACTGTCAGTATAATATATACACATGTACATAGGAAATATATAATTCTAAAAATTCATTAGAGAAGCAAAAATGAATTCTTCGTAAGATTCTTAACAGGTAAGAAAAGAGAAACAAAGAAGTGATGAGACAAATAAAAATAAAAAGAACAAAATGGTTCGCTAAGACTATAACAATGATTAAATTAAAATTAAGTGGACTAAACATTACAAATAAAAGGCAGAGATTTTTCTGACTTTAAGAAAGGGTAAAGCCCAACTATTTATTGTCTATAAGAAACACAATTTAGGTAGACTGAATGCAAAAAAGATTATTTATCATGTAAAACAGAATATTGTACAGCAATTAGCCACTAAGAAGATTGTATGCAATGTGTTAATTTTTATTTATTTATTTATTTATTTAGTGTGTGTGTGTGGCCAGCTCAGCACACCAGGGGGCGGGGCTGGCTGGCATGTGGTGCTGGGGATTGAACCGCGGTCTCTGCATTTTTGCTTAGCTTGTTCTAAGTAGGTGCTTTAGACCACTGAGCCATCTCACCAGCCCCACAATGTGTTAATTATTGAAACTGTCCTACCGATTTGATTTGAAACTGTCTCATTGCTATTTGGTTATCAATAAAATTATGTCAAAAAAAAGAAAAGAAAAGAAACTTACTAACACACACACACACACACACACACACACACAAACCCAGAATAAAGTAGGCGTTTGTATTAAAATTAGACAAAATATATTTGAAGACAAGAACTGAAGAAGGGCATTTTATAGCTTAAAATGTTTGATTCATTAGGAAGATAACAATAAAATGTGCATGAATTTAATAGCATAGATTCAAAACATAAGAAGATAAAATGGAGAAATCTAAGGGGAAAGTTAATCGTGTACATAAGAGTAGTTGGAAAATTTCAACACCCCTGTCTTAATCATTGATAGAACTTTACACTAGGAAGACAAAGATAGAGAGAATATAAATCAAATGATTATGGCAAACTGTGTCCAAGAACTAAAGAAGGCATGCTTATTCTTTCAGAGCCCGAAAGGGCAAGTTCAGCCCAGAAGATAGCTCAGCAGTATAAGCATCTGCCTGACAAGTTCAAGGTCCTAAGTTCGATCCCTGGTACTCCTTCCTCCACCCTGCCGCCCCCAAAAAGAGTCAAGTTCACCAGATTTGATAACACGTTGAAACACAAGGTAAAACTCAGTAAATTAGAAACAATTAAAATTTCCCAGAGTGCATGGTCATGCAGAAAAATGAGAGGCCAGTGACAGCAAGGTATCTATAAAAGCTACAAATATCTGAAAATAAACACTTCTTATTTAATAATCAATGGATCAAAATGAAGGTTATCACCAAAGAAATGAACATATATTGCTGAGCAGCACACACCTGTAATCCCAGCACAAGGGAAGTTGAGGCAGGAGGATCACTACAAGCTCGAGACTGGCCCTGGAGCGACAAAAGTGAGCACAAAGCCACCCTGAACTGCACAGCGAGAGGCTGCCTCAAAAAAAAGTATTGCTGACAGATAATATCACTATATACAGTATAATATTCAAGTGATTTTCAAAGGAAGGTGTACATCATAGATTAATTATGTTTGAACAAAGCATTTATTTATTTGTCATCGTACAAGTTTTTACCTGAAGAGCAATGACACAGAAAAACAAAGGGAACTGAGAGTAAGGAAAAGGAAGTAATAAAGAGCAGAAATTGGTGAAAGGGGGAAAAAAAATCAACAGATTTAACTAGATCAACTAAAATTTTTTTTGAAAAATGAATTTTAAATTAGAGATCCTCTAACAAATCAGTCATGAAAACACACAAATTATCAGTATTAGAAATGATAAGAGGAATTATCAGTGCAGATCTTTGAGAAATGAGGAAAAATTTTAAAGTAACAATCTGATTACTAAATATTTGACAACTCTGATAAAAACACAATTTTATAAGTATTAGAAAGCAGGAATATGTCAACATGAGAAAACTGATATGGGGAAACAAATGACAGGCCTAGGTGTGGAGACTGCATATTTCAGAATATTATATGTATACAAGTTACTTCCATGAGGTATGATGTAATATTTTGAAGTAAATATATTTTCTTAGAAAGTTTTGTTCTTTTTTAATGTACTTAGTAGAAGGTCTACAGGGTCTCACTACACAGAGGGGACTTACAGTGATCCACCTGCTTTCAGCCTCCCAAGCGCTGGGATCACAGGTGTGAGCCACCATGCCCAGTCTTAGTCGCCATCTCAGTGCTCCCTTGGGCAGGGTCAGTACAGCACACTAGGGATCAAATCTGGTTGTTAAGCCTGCCCAAGCAGGCGCTTTAGTCCACTGGGCTATCTGGCCCGCCCTGGTATGATGTAATATTAACATTATATAGTGAAAGAAGGGATACAAAGAAATCCATAATTAGATAGGCTTAAGTAAAAATTGATAATCTAAGAGGAGATGATCTTTTATAAAAAGAATATACAAGTCTTCCAAAAGGTAAACTAATTATACCTATACACATTAGAGTTGCCAGTTTTATTATAAACACTGGAAGCAGGAGAAGATAAACTAATATTTTCAATATGCTGAGATTTAAAAATCATCACTGTACAGGTCTATTCATTGAACTTTGTTTTAAGTATGGGGGTCAAATGAAGATATTTTTATGCAAAAAGTGTGACAGAAATGACTGTCATCTCAGCTCATTCTACGGAGACTTATACTCTTGGCAAATAAAGTACACAACTCTCTTGCGAGGAAGGATAATCACCTCCTGAGCTCCTCGGAGGACTTAGAATATCCTAAACAAAGTCTCAACCTAGAAAGATTTTTAATGGGTGGCCATGCAGTATTACATGTAAACAAACTGAGTCTGTCTCAAAACTATAAAGTGATTTGACCATGAAAGTCTTTACATACAAGTCACCACATTAGTAAAGAAAAAAATCATAAATTGTCTAAATGAAGAAAATCTACTGGTCAAATTGATGTACTCACAATAAACCATGTTAGGACATGTCCTAAACTCACAAAAGGTCATGCCAAAAGTCTGGATCAAAGTACTCTTAAAAGTAAAATGAAAAAAAAAAAAAAAAACAACAACAATGTTTTTAATGCCAGGATCAGGAGCCACATGTCCATTAACTGCATTATATTGGGATTCTAATACACAGAAAATGAAATGTAAAGTATAAAGACTAGGATAGAAAAAAAAAAAAACCAAAACAGCATTTTCCACAATCAACATAGTTACTTACACAGAAAACCTAAAAATCCTGTTAGAAATCTTCTTAGCATTAATAAAAGATTGTAGTAATTTGTCCACAAATAAGATAAATTCGTAGCATTTATATCATCAACAACATCAGAGAAAGTATATCTTAAGAAAAATTAACAAGAAAGCAATAGAAAATTTAATATCTAAGTAATTATCAAAAATGTACAGGATTAAGATTATAGCTTTACTGAACGATGTTAAAGCTTTCAGGAGTAAATGAAGATACAGTATTCAGGGGTAGGAAGACCCACCATCATAAAAGATATAATACTTTTCAAATGTGCCTATGGGTCAAACATCATTAGAGGCATTTGTTTTAGATTTCTAAGAAACTTGCCCAGAGCAATTTAAAATACAGCAAAGACTACTATCAAAGGTTAATAGGTTCGAGGCCTTGAACAGCAAGGCCTGTTTCAGGTTCCAACAATTAAAATAGTGCAACACCATTGTAAGTCTACACAGAGTACAGCGGCCTGGAAGAGAGGGCCAGAGAATTGACCTGTGACAGAGATAGCAGTGCAGGTCTTCAGAAGAAGAGAGGGCTATTCAAGGACCAGTTTGCAATATGAGGACAAGTGAGATTCAGAGAAGGTCAGCTGCATTTGATATGATTAGCTGGAAGTTTTTCATAAGGAATCCAGACTCCACTTATGTATCCACTTATGTCAGTTGTCACATATGTATAGACATAGGGATACCATGACAAGTGGCTGTTAATTTGATGGCTTAATATAATGGAAATTCATTGTCTCACAGTTCTGAAAAGGTCTGAAATAAATGGTGTTGATTCCATGCACCCGTAGAGGCTCTGTGATGGAGCCCTCCTCCAGCATCATCAGCCTCTGGTGGCCAGCCCAGTCTCGTTCCTGGGCGGATGACTACCACGCTCATAACTCTTCCCATTTCTCCTCCCACCAAGGCAAAAAATTTGAATTTTTGCCCAATCACGGCAGTCCAGAATGACTTCTTTTGGATGTCTTCAAGTTAATTAGATGTAGAAAGACTTAATTTCCAAATCAGTTCGTAGTCACAGAATCCAAGTAGACACCTGTTCAGAGGAGGGGTAACATTCAAGTACAATGATAGACACATCCACATGTGTGGTATTTTATATTTATATATTTATGTGTTTATTTATTGTCTTTTTGAATCAGGATTCACTATGCAGTTCAGGCTGGCCATGAACCAATTTTGTGGGCAAGGCTGCCCTTGAACCCCCAGGAATCCTCCTGCTTCAGCTTCCTGAATGCTAGGAGTAGACATTCACCACCACACCTAGCCCACATGTATTTTATTCTAAATATTATTTTAAAGTCTAAGGAAACATTTGCAATATGTAATGGGGAGATTACTGTTTACATGGCTCCCTTAATGCATGCACACAAATAAGTAAACTACACATAGATGTCAGAAAAGGGTTGGCTAGATTATGATTCTCTCTGTGGAAGAAAATAAGCAATTTACATTTTCCATTTTTCCCCATATTGCTTGAAAAGTTTTCAATGATCTGATACTTTTTTTTTTCTTGGCAGAACTGGGGATTGAACTCAGGCCCTTGCGCTTGCCAAGGAAGCGCTTATTCCACTGAACCACCTCCTCAGCCCCACTGCCGATACATTTTTTTTAAGTGGAAAAAAGTTAAGCTTTTTTTCATGCAGAAACAAAGGAGCTATTGGCTAGTTATTTCTTAAGGTTTTAAGTTTTCAAATCTTCATGCACAGTCCAACTTAACAGAGTTCTAAAGAGATGCTAGTAATGTTTTATGTCATGACTGTTCCCCTGAGTGGTGGGCAAAGGTTTTAACCTTTTTTGACTATTTATGGGGCAAATCCTCCTCTCAGCCGACAGCACAGGGCTGAGACGTACAGTCTAAGAACTGTGGCATATTTGCAAATCTTTGTGAAGACTTCTTTTGGGAGAGGGGGAAGGGCATCAGAAGCATTTTCAACAATTATCTCATGAACAGCACTCTTGTTTAATGAAAGAGTTATTGGATGGAATATGGCAGATAGCCTCATCGTCGCCACTAACGACAGAATGACATGTCAATGATGGACTGTGGCTGGTCTAAGCCACCCACTCAGAAGGGGAGGCATGGGATGGGACCCAGCCTTGTGTCACTGGAGGATGAGGCAGTGGACTGCTGCATTTCTTGTTACTGGTGGTGTCCTCCAGCCTTAGGCGGAGCTGGGCCGCATGCTGAAAAAAAATGGCAGTAATTATCATCCTGTGACTTTTTTACCCAGTACCAGCTTGGCATAAATGATAACCACTCCAGGTTCCTTCCACGGTACTAGAATAATTTAAATATGAAAATACAGAGTTTGGGCAGCTTTTGCTATTTCACTTATCTCCTGTGAAGGTAATGGCATTTATTTTTGGCAAGGCACACATGGGGGAGATCATTGTAGTTATTAAAATTTCTTTATTCAAAGCAGTATCAATTCAATATCATTTCTTCAATTTAATTACAGAATAATACACTCAGAGCAAATAATAACAATTGTGGTTTATTACTAAGCCCAGTTATTAGTGTAATTCATAAACCCATTTATTTATTAATTTCAGATTATGATAGTTAGAGACATTACATATAAAATGATAAGCAAAGATGAAGAGACCAGCTGGCGATATAGCTCAGCAGCGTAAGTGCCCCCCTGGCAAGCACAAAGTCCTGAGTTTGATCCCCAGTACCACAAAAAAAGAAGAAATAAAAAAGTGAGAGAGAGAGAAAAAGAAGTAAATTCATGAAGATAAAAGTAAACATTTTAAACTAGAAGAAAATGGAACCAAGAAACGTTAAAAGTTAGAGTAGACAAATCTGATGAAAAAGGATAACACAAGAACTGGGAAAGCAGCATAACTACAGATCCAGAAACGATTTTTAAAAAAATTCTAAGAGACTCGTATGTGCAAACTCACGTAAGACTGTTTTAAAATATGCAGGAGAGAAGTTCCACTTTTTTTTTTTTTTTTTTTTTTGGGGAAGGGTCTACAGGGTGTTCAGGGTCTTACTACTAGATCAGACTCGTAGTGATCTGCCTGTTTACAGCCTCCCAAGAGCAGGGATTTCAGGCGCGCACCACCACGCCTGGCCTCAATTGCCATCTCAGCGCACCCTGGGGCAAGGCCAGCACGGCAGGCTCAGGGATTGAACCCCTGGTCCCTGAACCTGCTTGCAGGTGCATTAATCCATTGAGCTATTTGGGCACATTTAAAAACATATACTGTCAAAATTGATTCAAGAAGATTTAATATTCTTCCATACAAGGAATTTTATGAATGAATTTGAGTTATTAGCAAATGAGTTTAGCTCAAAGTTGTTAAATATAACTCAGCTCATCAGACTGATTAATGCTACTTATGTAGGACTGATGTAAGATCAACTGTGGTCAACCAGTTAACTGGGGCTAAAAGTGTCCCTGTATTAGCTGGGATCTTTGCTTTTGGCTTGAAGTCTTCCCCTCCAAGGGCCAACCTGGTCTGTCTCCAGTTACCCACTTTTCTCAGAAGCCCACCCACGAGGCTCACACAAGCCTGTCTCAGTCCTAGTCAAGGAGGGCATGAGATTCTCATCCTTTCACCCCAGCAGCTGGGATCCCCAAAGGTTCAGGTCCCAATCTGAGTTTCTGAGGATCTTGTTGTGGGAGCTGAGTGTTGGCATTGAGAGACAAGGTTATCTCCAAACCCTACTAATCAAG
>NW_004524615.1:15364745-15366166 GCF_000260255.1 Octodon degus
AAGGCCTATTGTATATATTTTCCTGAAACTGGCCTGATTTCTCAAAGACTGACAAAGCCCTAGCATCAGTGACTTGTGATCATACAGTTTTTAGTTACATTGAGTCTCTACCTGTTCCCCTGGACTTCAGCCACCCATGTGCATAGTCACCATCTGACCCTGCTCACTGCCAGCTGTGCCACCCCACTATGAAACGTTATCCCCTAACAACCCACTCTTTATTGACTATAATATATAGTTAGATTTTTTTTTTCCTGAACTGGGGATTGTACTCAGGCCCCTGAGCTTGCCAGACAAGTGCTTATTCCACTGAGCCATCTCCCCAGCCCTACAGTTAGATATTTAATAGTAAGTGAACTGTAAAACCAACAGAAGTGATTTCATAATATAATTAGCTAAACAGCTTATTAGCTATAAAGTTATTAAAAATCCTATAAGCCATATAAGTAACATTAGTTGTAAAGGTATTAAAAAATTCTCTAGGCACATATAACTCACCTCGTATCAAACTTAAATCAAATGGATGAACAATCTAAATGTAAAATAGACACAATCTGCTAGAAGATAAAATAGGTAAAATTCTTGAAGACACAGGAATAGACAAAGACTTTCTAAATAGAACCTAGATGCATAAGAAATAGTCAAGAATGAAAAAAAACACTTTCATTTTAACCTAATAGCTTAAAATTTAAACTAATAGCTTCTACACTCAAAGGAAACAACCAACAGTGTGAAGAGACACCCTACAGATTGGGACAAAAACACCGGCTCTTCCTCAGATCGAGGAATGATATCTAGAATATATGAAGATCTCAAACAATTAGACCCCCAAAACAAGAGACCTATTCAAAAACTGGTAAGTGAAGTAAGTAGCCAATTCTAAAAAGAAGTAAAAATGGCCAATAAATGCATGAAAAAAATGTTCAACATTTTTACCCCCTAGAGAAATACAAATTAAAACAATACTGGTATTTCATCTTACTCTGGAGAGAGTGGCTATCTGTAAGAAATAAAATAATAACAAATGCTGGCAAGGCTGCAGAGGAAAAGAAACTTTATACGTTGCCAAAGAGGATGCAACTGGCATAACCACTCTGGAAATGACTATGGAGATTCCTTAAAAAACAAAAAGGACACATTCCATTCGGTGCAGCTACTCCCCTTCTAGGTATCTTTCCAAATGACTTAAAGACAGTCCAAAAATAACACAGACATAGCCATGTTTATAGCAGTAGAATTAATAATAGATGAATCCTGGAAATGGCCTATGTGTCATTGACAGATGAGTGGATAAAGAAAATGTGGTAGTACACATAATGGAGTATTGCTCTGCCATAAAGAAGAATAGATGAGTAATTTGTAGGAAAATGAATGTGCCGTGAGGCCCCAATGTTATATGAAATAAATCAAACACACGGGCT
>NW_004524615.1:15368366-15393975 GCF_000260255.1 Octodon degus
GCTTGTCAGGGAAGTGCTTATTCCACTGAGCCATCTCCCTGGTCCCAATGTACTGCTTTTCAACAAGATGTTTTCACTACAAAAATAATAAGTGTTTGAATAAGGTGTTATTTTTTTTTTCTCCGAATGCCTTCAGGGCAGGTTTGGCTGGCTTGAGTTGTCGGGATCAAGCCACAGCAACCTGAGCCTGACTGCTTTTTTGAAGCAGCCACTTAAAGAACTGAGCTAAGGGGCAGGCCCCCTAAATGTCTGAATAGACAGAGATACTTCCTAGATAGTGTTAAACATTACACAATATATTGAAACATCGCATGGTACCCCATAATTATGTACAACTTTTATGCACTAATACATTAATTTTTAAATGGAAAAAAATTGATATACATGATTATATAATGTACTCGGGTTAGTCTCTTTTCTTCCCCTTAGTCTGTTCAAATTAAGCACTCTCTCTAAAGTGGGAGTGGTGCTGGATAATTTTCAAGTGGGGTTTTTGTACCTTCTGGGTGTTTAACACATGTCCTTGGCCTGGTCTCAGCATTCCTGGGGAATTGATTATCTGATTATTTACTTTGTAAACTTGACAATACATGCTTGAAAGGAAGGCCAACTTAATCTGAAACTCCTGCTGCAGTGCATTGATGGGCTGCACCTTTCTTCACGCTGGCAGAATCCAGAGGTGCTAGTGAGCACCAGGGACCAGGGCAATCCAAAGTGGTTTGCGGTCTTCAGTTTTCTGTCACTATGACAAAATTCTTAAAATAAATACCTTTAAAAGGAAAGGTTTATTTTGGATCACAGTTTCAATCCATGGACATTTGTCCCATTTCTTTGGGTCTGCGGACACACATTATGTCATGGCAGGAGGGTGTGACAAAGAATGTCTGTTTACCTCTTGGCCTCCAGGAAGTAAAAAGAGAGCAAAGACCTGGCTTTCTTCTAGCAGGCCCCAACTCTTTAAGTTTTCCACAGCCTCCCAATAGCACTGGAGACTGAGAATGAAGCCCTAGCCACATGGACTTTCAGGGAACAGCTGAGACCCCAACCCTAACAGAGTTCAAGAAGTTGTTTGCCCGTCATGACCAATAGTTATACAGAAATTAGAGAAATATTAGCGTCAAAGCAGAAAACATCAGCATTGTACGACAAACTACCTCCAGTAGTAACTCAAGATAGAAATGTACCAAGCTTACTGCCCTGAAGTGCGTTCTAAGGTACCAAAAATGGGTCAGCTGGGGTTGACTCAGGTGAGAAATTCTGGTGACCCATGTCTCTCCTGCCAGCTGGTTTTACTGAGCACACTGGCTCTCCAAGGTTACCTGCATCATGGTGAGTGGCCAAGCAAAAAATAAGAATCCCTGGATGTGCTCTGACACGTGGTTTCTGAGGATTCGATTTGTCTCTTCTAAACTGACAGAAAGTAGTGTATTTCTCATGAGATGCATGGACAGTTTTTTTTTACAATGACTTGGACATTGTCTTAAGTCCCGGCGCATTTTGTCACTATTATTGTTTTATACCTTATTTATTCTCCTTTTGCCTTTTGATCTCTTCCTACTTTCTCCTTTCTAGGTTGGGAAATAGGTTCAAGTTGAAGCTAGATTAGTAAAAGTGAAGCTATCTTGTTTAAGCTAGAACATGTATTAGAAAATATGTTCTTAAATTTCCTCATTTTTCCAAACGCAAAGAGGTCAGGTAGATTGCTGTGGCTAGCAGCTAAGGGTAGGTATAAGCGTAGAGCTTAGAGCTGGAGTTATCTTTTGTGATTAAGAAGCAAAATATGTTCTCATGAATATGTACCTCACAAGTTTCTGAAAGCCCTTAGTAGGCTTTCAGAAAGAATGTTAACAGTTGTTCGACAAGTAATTTTTCTGTAAGATGTTATATCAGCAAGATCCTAAGTTAGTCTGTGACGTTGATGAACACCAGAAAATAATCTGATTTACATGTCATCATGCTCTCCCTGTATCTTTGAACTTAAGAACTGTGGAAGTTAGAGAAAGAGCTGAAATGAAATATACCAGTAACCACACCAGTGGCACACTTGGCTTTAGTGGGCGAATGTGGTCCTGTGCCCCCTTTCATCTGGGCTACCTCGCCATCTCAGAAGCTTCTGTCCCCTGCACTCCAGTCCATTTACTTATGCTAAGTTGGTATTAAAAATCTGGTTCATCAAAAGAGAAAAAAAGGATTATCACAAGGAGAGGGTTTCTCAGAACTGAAGACAAGCTGCTCCTTTCCAACTGAAAATGTCAAACACTTATTCATTTGGTTCTTAGCAGACTTGATTTATACAAGCAGCTGCCAATCCTGAACCTCCCCCTCATGAAAGTGCACATGGGAAGCCTGCTCACTCAGCCATTAATATCATGGCAGTTTTGTTTGATATCCAGAATGGAAAATTATCTTCTCCCTCCATGTGGGAGTTATTGATTTATCCTGGTGTTGATTTTAAAATCATCTAGTTTCTAAATATGCTTGTTGTTTACCTGTGGTGGTGTAAAAAATATGATTATTCTCTTTATGGTTTTGTAGAAATTTGGCTTTAAAAAATAAACATTGATTACACCTTGACTTGTAATTTGAATTCTTATTTTCTAAACACAGAGAAAATTGCACTCTTTATGGAAAAAGCAAGAAATCCAACTAAGATAAAACTCCACTGGTACCCAGGTTCTAAGAAATAATGTAATACATACTTTGAAATATATGTATCTTTGGAGGGACTGCAAATGTTTGAATTTTTGCATTTCTTAGGAGATACATGACTTACACAAATATTCTTTAAATGAGAATTAACAGGGGAAGTGGAGTGTGTAGGATCAAAGCAGATTAAAACAAGATTTCTAGTGAAAGTTTTTAAAAATATGAAAAAGAATAAAAGAACAAGAAAGCTCTGCAGAACAAGTCGCTTACTTCAGAAAGAGAAGAGAGAATCAAAGAGCATGATTTATGCTACATTGCTCCAATAAATCATAGAGACGCAAAAGAGTTGCAAGGTACAAAACATTTCCTGTGATATGCCTCTTCAGGCACTGGATTGATAAATCTTCAAAAATTAAGCCCTTCCCCAAATGCATATTGCAACAGAAAACTCTTATGCCACCTGATTCACAGCCCCCTCATTGTTAAATGAACAAAGAAAAGACCTCATGCTGTGTTCGGGTTTTATTTCATAGAGCAAAAGGACTAAGAGCTCCAGCAAAACTATGAAGAAACCTGCCCCTGTTTCCTCAATTCAAAACATAATAGGAAGATCAGCTGTTCACAGTGCAGGATTTCACTGCCATTATGGGATTTTACTCACAGTGTGCAGGGCTCCTGTAAGGGCAGGATGGGGGTCCTTAATGGCCCTGTCCTTTGGAGAAAGCCAAGTCATTTTAGGCACTTTCCTTCCCAATACCAGTGCTTGGGCCAGGGACTGCGGATGGGGCCAGAATAAGTTGGTAACAGTAAATTCTTGTAACTTCTGTTACCCTTTATAGACATAAGGCATGGTTTTGAACTTCTCAATCTTTTCAAAGCTTAGTTTTCCACCAAAAAATGACTGTCTTTGAGAAATTCCTGATGAGTACCTCAGCACAAAGGATGTCTTGAGACAGCAGAAATTCATCACTGACTGGGCCATAAGGAAATTCACCACCTCCTTTGGTATCAGTAAAACTGGACTTGATCACTCTGAGTTGATGCTGAACTCGGAAGGGACCAGAGTACTCCTTGTGGAGCTCATAGTCATTACCATGGCCATATGTAGAAGTACAGTACAAGTTTCCAAAGTCAGAGCTCAGAGGACAAAGAGAAAAAGTAGAGTAGACAATATCAATTTTTCAAAGAAGAGTCTCTTTCCACCCTCAAGTGGGCCACTGAGCTGGTTTTCGAAAGAACATTGCTGATGCTCAGCTTTTCCTTGTATAAAATTTTACTGGACTTAGATTGCAGTGTCCGGATAGTCAAGTTCCTGAGCTATAAGCAAAAATGTGTATATATAACTGCCTACTGAAACTTGTTTCTATAACATTTTAATAACAAAATAAAATTAACATCCCTAACCATAAAATATGACTCTATGAAAGTAAAATTAGAATTGGTATTTTTAAGGGAGAAATGAGTTCAGAACCAAAAATGTTTGAATATTCAGCTGAAATATCACACACCTGAAATCATGGCATTATTTATATGCTATTACTCTTTTTAAATGTTCATTGAATTGGAAATCTTACAGCCACAGGTAACAGAATGACCTGACTACAGTGACCTCAAACACAAATACACTTATTGTTAACATTTGCCTACCATATCTTTTGTTTTTATTCTTTTACTTTCAATCTTTCTGTGTCTTTATGTTTTAGGTGTGTCATTTTATGTGTCACTTGTAAACGGAACATAGCTGAAGTTTTACTCTATTTCTTTCAAAGTAATATCTCTGTATTCAGACTGAAGTTTGACCCTTTTATACCTGCTGAGAAACTGTTGTATTTGGGAGCATTTCTAATCTTAGTTTACTATTTCTATTTATTCTGCTTTTATCTGTTTTTATGTTTCCTACATTTCAGTCACATCTTAGATTTAAAATCATAAATTATGCTTACTCTGGGGCCCCTGCCACTAGTCTGCATGTGATATACCCTACTTATATTATTTAATATTTTTAAAACCAATAATATTAACTAAGATTTGCTCAAAATAAATATTTTGTACATTTTTATAATCATAAATACTACTGACTTTTCATATGCTCGTTAGACAAGATGTTGGTACAACCCCCAAGATGACAAAGCTCAGTTTTCCTTATAGAGACATGGGTCATTTTGTTCATCTTGTGAAACCAAAGAATCTCAAAGGCAAAACAGTGGTGATGGTGGTGGGGTCCTCATGGCCATTCTGCTTCCATATTTAGTCAGTGCTGAATCCATCCATCCATCTGTCCATCTGTCCTTCCATCTGTCTCTCCATCCATCCATCCATCCATCCATCCATCCATCCATCCATGCATCCATCCATCCATGCATCCATCCATCCATCCGTCCGTCCGTCCGTCCGTCCGTCCGTCCATCCATCCATCCATCCATCCATGCATCCATCCATCCATGCATCCATCCATCCATGCATCCATCCATCCATCCATCCATCCATCCATCCATCCATCCATCCATCCATCTGATGAGTGGATCTTTACTAGTATTGCTCATGATTTTGAAAGATTACTTATTAAATCAATCAGATTGTTTTACTGGCAAGGGCCTTATCTTCATTAACTACATTGTACATTTCAAGGAAATGAGTGAATTATATCCTTCTTCCTTTTGAGAACTAAGCAGTTCTCAAGCTTTATTTGCATCAGAGTCACAGGCAAACCTGGCAGATCTTCATGAAAACTTGAAGATTTTTATTCTTAACAACAACTATCTCTACAATGACAGAAATGGATGATCACATTAGGGAAGGGTCTACAGGGTGTTCAGTGTCTCAGATCAGATTCATAGTGATCCACTTGTTTATAGTCTCCCAAGAGCTGGGATTACAGGTGCGCACCACCATGCCCAGTCTCAATTGCCATCTCAGTGTGCCCCAGGGGTGGGACCAGCATGGCAGGCTTGGGGATCGAACCCCTGGCCCCTACTTCTGCTTGCAGGCACTTTAATTCACTGAGCTGTTTGCCCGGGCCATGATCACATTAGAATAGTTTGTCCTGGCAACCTTGAACACAATAGAAGGTCAATAATATTTACAACTGTGAGGTTAAGCAGTTGCATTAGAATGGGAAGATAAACAAACTAACAAGCTGTAAATTGGTAGTTCTAGTATAAGTTGACAAGGTCTAGATGATGTGGTGAACAAAATAAAGATTAATCAAAATAATAAGTATGGCTACACTATATCTTTAGTTTAACTCATTCAATCCTATAAGATTGTACCAAGAACCTGATCTTTTCTAAATCTTTTCTAGTTGAGACACCTTCAAAATAATTTAAATTAGGTAAGATAGCAAGGAAATCTTAAGGGTGGTGAAAATGTTCAGTGGCAAGAAAAAAAAATGCACATTAAGAGAATTTCAATACTTTAATAATACCACATAATGTCAGATGGCAGCCAATTATACACTTTTCTAAAAGAAGACATTTCTGGTGGCAGAAAATTGTTTTCCAGACAGAAAGTTACTTTTAAAACTAATAAAGAATGTATTGTTTCCCCTTGTGTATTTATTTCAGCAGAAGGGAAAATGCTTAATGCTAAAAAGTACATTTGCTTAGCAACATCATAACTGCTACACTGAACCTCCCACAACTGCATGCCAGCTGGTATCAGGTGCTTGGTTCAGCAAGTGCTGGCTCTGCCCTGTGCCAAGGACCAAGTTGATCCACACTGTGAGGGGAACCTCTGCGTCTCCCATATGGCAGAACGTGAAATCTCTTCCTTTGCCCTATGACCAGTTTGAGTTTGATCTCGGGAACTCTCTCTCCTTGGACACTACTTGTCTACACATTCTCCTACACAGGTGGACAATGGAATGCGAAGGAATGAGCTAGTGATGGAGAACAATGACTGTCACCCATGCTCTTCCCTGCTGACTTCCATTAAATTAACAGAACTGGAGAAGACACACGCAGAGGGAAGAGGCAGATTAGTGACTCTGAATGGTCACAGAATGCTTCCTATTTTCAGTTCCTAACTGTTACTTCACCCCAGGGTGCACATCACATCAGATCCTTCACCTAACACCCAAACACTAAGTGAATTTGTCTTTCCAGTATGTAACAATATAAAATTCAAGGATGAAAATCATGTGGAATAAGCAGTAAGATTTTTCTTTTCTTTTTCCTTCCTAGAAAGCCAGTTCCTTCAAAGAGGAACACCTATCATTCCCGTGTGTTTTCTTGCAGAACTGCCCCAACACATGTAAGGAACCAATAACCCTTCCAAAGTGATTTCTCATATCTTCACATATACTGAGTATGGAAAATGGTGAAAATTAATGCATAAAATAAAAGAATATTTCCTGCCTTCAAGGAGTGTACAGTCTAATGTGGGGAGACAGACTAAAAATTAGACAAATATGCTGATTTTGTAGTTTCTTAGAAGATTATTATTATTGTTATGGAGAAAAGTCAAACAGGGGATGGGGGTAGAGATGGATGACCAAATAAATATACTTCCAGACAAGGTGACATTTCAGTATAATTGAAGGATGGATATGAATTCCATGGCTTTGGAAGAACATCCAGGAGAGAATGAGTTTGGAAGAGGTGGAAACAAGGTCCAGGTCTGCAGTGAACTCAGAGTCAGGAGGACATTTTAGGGATGCATGGGAGGGTTTAGGTGAGGAGTGACATGTATGACTTCCATTCCGGCGAGGTACGCTGGGTTTCTGTTGAGAATGGCCAGATGGAGAGCAGAAATGGGAGACCACTAAGAGCAGCAAGACAAGCCACACAAAGACAATGAGGGGACCTTGGGTTGGGATGGCAGCAGATGGTGAGAAACAGTCAGATTCTGAATATACTTAGAATGCAGCATCAAAGAGAGTGGGCAGTGGCTTGGGCGAGGGCCATGACAGGAAGTCAGGAGTCCAAGGATCACAGCCAGACAGTTGGAAGGATGGAGGTGTCACTACTTGAGTTGAAAAGAATGATAGAAGAGTAGATCGATGGTGTATGTGTGAGATATCCTGAGCTATTGTGCTCATAGAGACCCAATTGGAAATACCAAACATGAAACTGGGTCTATTAAAATTAAATCAGGAAGCAGATCTGAGCAGAGATAAAAATTTTACAATGAAAAGAGAATAGATGGTATTGGAAACTGAGGTTGGAGGAGATTCCCACACCTCCACCACCATCATGGTCATCACCACTACCACCACAACGGCTGCCACTGCTACCTCCTCCACCAGCACCACTGCAGGCACAATAAATGTGGAGAGACAGGACAGAGACTACAGTGGAAGCCTGGGAATCCACCAACATTTTCCAGTGAAAGAGGTAAAGAGCAAAAAGCAAAGAGACCAGGAAAGAGCAGTACTGGAGGGGAGAAAACCAAGGAGTGTTCTTCTAGAGAAAGACTTTTCCAAAAGGTGTGACAATGTGACTACCACTGCTAAACAATTTATCAAGATCAGGATCAGTGGTTACAGATGAGAGGAGTTTAGAACAAAATTGAAGTAGAATGAATTTCAGATTAAGAAGTAAAAAAAAAACTAGTTAAAAATAAGTATAGATTAGCAGCATTAAAGAGTTTTAATGTGAAAGGAAGCCAAGAAACATTAACATTTTTATTTTTATTTTTATTTTTTGTATTTTAGGGAAGGGTCAACATGGTGTTCAGCATCTCACTACTAGATCAGACTTGTAGTGATCCGCCTGTTTACAGCCTCCCAAGAGTTGGGATTATAGGCACATGCCACCATGCCTAGTCTCAATTGCTATCTCAGTGTGCCCTGGGGGCAGGGCAGGCATGGCAGGACCAGGGATTGAACCCCCAGCTGCTGAGCCTGCTTGCAGGCACTTTAATCTGCTGAGCTATTTGGCTGGCCCTAGGGATAATATTTTTAAAGAAAGAATTAAAAATCATGTTTTTATGATCACAGTAATGACCTAATAAACAGGAAAAGTATATGTTTGTGTATGTTTATTTTGTTGCACAGATAATACCTAGTTACAGTTAAACTTAACTATAGCACTTTTGCCACTTAACTATAGCATTTATCAACGTTCTCATTGACCACAAGACACACTATTATTTCGGTTTAAAGAAAGGAAAATATATTTTGTCATTTAAATCATGACAGGCCATCATTTGGAAGACATATCCTGATTTTATTTTTATTTATTTATTTATTTATTTATTTATTTTTAATTGTATTTATTTATTTGTGTGTGTGCGTGTGTGTGTGTGTGTGTGTGTGTGTGGCCAGCTCAGCCCACCAGGGGGCGGGGCTGGCTGGCATGTGGTGCTGGGGGATTGAACCGCGGTCCCTGTGCTTTGCTAAGCTTGTTCTAAGTAGGTGCTTTAGACCACTGAGCCATCTCACCAGCCCATATCCTGATTTTAGAAACACTGAAATGCTTACATTTCTAAAAAGGACCTCTCATAAACAATTAAAAATGATGTGCATCTGGGAGATATTTTCCATCCCAATACAAAGAGAACAGCATTGTTTATGAAAGGGTGCAGTTTACCATAGCTACTTTAACCAGTTCTCTTTCAGTAATGATTTACGTATTTGAATTTCATCGATGTTACAAAAATGCCGCAGTCACTATTCTTGCATATGCAATCATTTTGCCATGTGTAGGTGAGTCTGTGTGAGAAGTTCCCGGATATCCAATTTTAATCTTATGAATAATCCAAATAGCTGTGCATCAAGCTTTTATCAGCCTGCAGCAATGTCTGAGAAGGGCAGATGACCCTCACTGCATACAGTGCGAGCAAATGTATTATCTTTAGTCACATGGACTAGGAAGCAGAACAATGACCTCCCAAAGAGGCCCCCTTCCATTTCATAGACCCTGAGATTACATTACCTTACATGGCAAAAAAAAAAAAAAAAAGATTCTCATTTAAAGATTTCAAATTGGGGATTGTTCTGGATTATGTGAATGTGCCCAGTGTATTCATAATGCCCCTCATAAGTGGAGGAAGGAAGAGAGAAAAAGGATATGAAAGAAAAGGAATATCAGAGAAACAAATCACAGTAGTGTAATTGCTGAGTCTGAAGTTGGGAGAGGGCGACAACTCCAAGCTGAAGGCCCCTAGCACCTGGAAAGGGATTAAAAGGGATGTCCCAACCCACCAGTAGCTTTATTAAAATACTGTACATATCTTTCTTTTTTGCATGCCCTGAAACATTTGAATAGCATTGGAATTATCCAGAATTTTAATAGAATTGTGATATGAAACCATCTATTTTGTACAGTCTATGGATTTTCTATATTGTTAACTTATAAATGCATCCTTTTCATATTTTTATTATGTTTGTATAGAGCTGAAAAAAGGTCTTATGATTATTTCAATTTCCACTGAAATTGCATTTATTTTCAAAAATTTTAACTTTTATTTTAGTTTCTCCTCTTCTCTCTGATGCAATTAGCCAATAATGTAATTTTTTTCTTTCCACGGGGAAACAGATTTTGTGTTTGCTTTTCATTAGTTATGTAATTCTCTGATATTCAATTTGTAGACATTTGTTTTTGTTCTTCATTATTTTTCTTTTCTTTATTAGATGTTTAAGTTGCTTTTGTTGCTTGTCAGTGAATTACTCAATGCTGGGATGTCCTTCTAGCATGAATTTAAACAAGTGCGATAGCTTCTGATTTATGATTCTTTCATAATATTTTTCTAAATAGTGTAGGTTTTGATTACTTTATTGTTTCAGGATTATGTTAGAGAATTTTTTGAAATTTCCCCATGACTATATTTTTGTTGTTTTAAAAGAGTTGCATTTTGAAATTTCTCCTTTGAATTAAATTTGCACAGGACAACTTTGGTTGATGTTCTTAAGTCTTACTTATGGCCAGTACAGTACGTTATATTCTGTCAATAACTCTTTCTTATGTACTTTTTTCTTTTTATAATTTTTAAAGAACACAAAATAGTAGTTAAAAAAGAACATTAGAAAGAAAAGAACATTAGAGGTGATACAAAATTTCACTAAACAAAGCAATATGAATTCAACAATGGCTGCTGTATCACATGATGTTATCTTCAAATAACATTTTGCTTATTTTAATGAGAAAAAAGATAAAATAGCAATGAAACAATTTCAAAAAAAGGTAGGTAGGACAGTTATAAATAATATATCACATATTGTTGTCTTCATAGTTGTTATTCAGAGAACAAGATATAGACATGATATCTTGCCTAAACAATATTAGTACAAACTTTTCTTCTCATTTAACTAAGAGAAAGTAGTTGTATATCTATCCTATTTTGTACATACAGATACAAAATGCTCCTGCATTTGTATCCCCTTTTTTTGTTTTGATTTGTCAGAGATGGGTGTTCCATTGCTGTTAGACAACCTATATATGGAGAAGTCTTTGAAGGATCTTTTCATACTTGATGCCAACCTAAATATTGTAATCACTTGAATTCAGCAAAATAACCCAATGGAGTCCAATAGTCCATAATAGTAGTGATTTACCAGCACAACTGGCAATTGTCTGAAGTTGTTGAATTTAGCATTTTACTCTCAGTATACTCATATGACATTACTTTTTATACCTCATGGTTATACTTTTCTGCTGGATTGTTAAGACCAAGTTAAAGAAAGACCTATATAACTAAAAATGTAACTTTTGCTATCTGATAAGGTCAGTCAAATCCCCTCAGGAGCACCTCATGCTCTGGATGCCTACAGAACAGCCAAAGCCTAGGCCCAGCAAGTGTGTGAAAGAGCTTCCGTGCTCTTCTGCACCTGCTTGATCCCTCCAGACCCAGCCCAAGCCCAGCATGTAAGTGAAACCTTCAGCTGTGCTCTCAGGACCTCTCCAAACCCCTCCAGAACCAGCCCAGGCCCAGCCTGTGAGAACTTCTGTTGTGCTTTCAGGACCCTTCAAGAAGCAGCCCAAGCCCAGTCCCAGCAAATGTGTGGGAGAGCTTTTGCACTCTCCTTTGCCTGCTGGATCCCTCCTGACCTAGTCCAGGCCCCATCTGTGGGTAAGTCCCTCTGTCCTGCTCTCTGGATCCCTCCAGACCCAACCCAGGCCTGGCATACAGGTCTGGGGTGCAACTCTGCAGCTGAAGTCCCTGCAGAGAGGCTGGGACCAGAACCGCCTAGCTAATCCAGAAGCAAAACATCTTGCCAGAGGGGCACAGTCAGTTCACTTCCATGGGCTACAGTAGGAAGAGGCTGAGCACAACAGCCAGAACCAAGCCAGGCACAACTGGATGAATTCAAACTTCGTAGATCTGCACACCGTAGGCTGAGACACTTTGCTAGACCCAGATCTATAAGAGCATCCTCCCTCTTTCTCTCTTGACTGAGAGAGGGGGCAAAAGGTAATCAGGATGAATTAGTCTGCCTGGAAAACAGTAGGTATATCAAAGGGAGGTAATCAGACAGAACTTAGTGGAATCAACTTAAATACAAGTTCCCAATTTAATATCTGCTTAGCTATACAGACATAATGATTGCTCTTACTGTCCAAAATACAAACCCATTAGTTACAAAAGTTTGTCAACTGCTAAATATCATTACCCACTATTAGTGTTCCTTATTGTAGTTCTGTAAACAAAAATCTATGACTGCGCTAACCTTGTAATCTCTCTTGGGTAAGAATTTCAGTAAGTGCTAAGGTTATAACTACACCAAAACTCTATACCGAAGGTCAGAGGACAGTGCTATACAAAATGACAATAAGAAGGAGCAAAATACAATCTCAGGCCTCAAGTCTACCCAGAACAAATGCAGAAGAAACTAGCACAGAAGAAATTGGGACTCACACAGCTGAAATGTCTGAATTAACAGCGTCTGAAGTAAAGAAACAACTGCAGAAAGGTATGGAGGAACTCAGATCAGAAATAACCTCTGAAATAAAAAAGAGATCTCTAAATTAATAGCATCTGAACTAAAGAATCAAATGCAGAAACGTATACAGAAAATGAGAGCAGAAATGATCTCTGAAGTAAAAAAAAGAAAGAAATGATAACTATAATGAAAGAATTAATAATTGATTCTCAAGAAGACACTGATAAAAATAGAGGAGATGGGAAAAAAGATGGAATCCTTGAATGAGCAATACAGGAAAGAAATAAATCACATGAAGCAGAGTCAAAGAGATATAGAGGAAATTAAATCTCAATCATAAGCTTGAAAAAACCATTTAAGTGAAAGTAAAGAAAGAGTTTCAGATCTTGAGAACACCATAGCAGCTAGTGAAAAGAAAAGATCTCTTAAAAACAACTAGGATGCAGGAAAAAATAATTCAACGTCTGCAAGACTATGCAAAGATGAATAACGTCAGACTACTAAGCATCAATGAGAAATAAGGAGTCAATAAAAATGATATAAGAAGAATATGGGTGGAAGTAATAGCAGAAAACTTCTCAAATATGGGGAAACAATCTGATATTCAGGAAACTGAAGCATATAGAACTCCAAAGAACATCAACTCAGTTAAAAACACACCTAGGCATATAATAGTCAAGATCCCAGAAATCCAGCACAAGAACAATATGCTAACAGATGCTAGAGAAAAGAAACGCATCATATTTAAAGGAAGACCCACCAGAATAACAGAAGACTTCTCTTCACAAAACATGAAGTCAAGAGAGTGGAGCAGAGTACTTCAAGTCTTCTATGAAAACAAATTCTATACAAGACTACTATACCCTGCAAAACCCTCTTTCAAGTTTGATGGAGAAGTGATATACTTCCATGACAAGGAACAAATAAAGAATTTTATGACAACAAATCCAACCCTACACAGACTACTAAAAGAGATTCCAGAGAGGGACCAAAATGATCAGAACTCCACGAATGAGACAAGAAAGAACCCACCAAATAGGGCAAACAATTAAACACAGGAGAAAAAGGAGTAAACAACAGCAGGTAAATAACATGCCAGTCATAAGTCAATATATCTCAATAATAACCACCAACATAAATGGACTCAATTCATCAATGAAAAGAAATACACTGGCACAGTGAATTAGGAAGAAAAATCCAACAATATGCTGTGTACAAGAAACACTTAACTCATAAAGAAATTCATAGGCAGAACGACAAAGGATAGAAAACAATAGTACATGCTCCAGCACCTCAGAAAAAACCAGGGGTAGCAATGTCGTTCTCAGACAGTCTCCACTTCAAACCAAGAATGATCAAATGAAATAAAGAAGACCACTATATACTGGTTAGGGAAAAATTCAATAGGAAGAGGTAACACTCATAAATATGTACACACTAAACAAGGGAGCATATAAGAAAAATCTTACTGGACATGAAAAATCTAATATTCAACACCACAATCTTAACATTCAACCTTAAAACCCTTGATCCCAAAAAGACAGGTCAAGCAGGTAAAAAATTAGCAAAGAAGTAGTAGAACTGAACCAGAGCTTCCAAAGGATAGACTTAGTGGACATATACAGAGTGTTCCACCCAACCACAGCTGAATACACATTTTTTTCGGCTTCACATGGGCCATTTTCTAAAATAGAACACATACTAGTCCATAGGCCATGCTCAAGTATATTCAAGAAAACAGAAACTATCCCATGCATATTATCTGACCACAATGCAATGAAACTGGAAATAGACAACAAAAGAAACCAGAAAAAAACCCTAAATACACTGAAATTATATGACACCCTACTCAGCAACCAATAGGTCACAGATGAAATTAAGCAAGGAATTGAATAATATCCAAAATTCAAAGAAAATTCAAGCACAACTTCTTGGAATTTATGGGATGCGATGAAAGCATTCCTTAGAGGGAAATTTATAGCTGTGAACTCACACATTAGGAAAACAGAATGGGAACAAATAAACACCCTAATGCTGTACCTCCAACATCTAGAAAAGGAAGAGCAAACCAATCTCAAAGCCCAAAGACTGGAAGAAATCATAAAGATTAGAGCAGAAATTAATTCAATCAAGACGAAGAAAACAATTCAAAGAATTATTGAATTAAAAAGTTAGTTCTTTGAAAGATTAAATAAAATTGATAAGCCCCTAGCTAACTTCATCAAAAAGTGGAAAGAAAAAACTCAAATACAAGAAATAAGGAATAAAAAGGGTGTAATTACCACAGACCCAATGGAAATTCAGAAGATTATCAATAGCTACTTTGAGAATCTTTACTCTCACACAATAGAAGATACAGAAGAAATGGGCAGATTCCTAGAAAGTTACAAATTACCAAAACTGAATAACCCAATAACAGATATAAGCACTCTCAATAACCCAATAACAGCCAGTGAAAAATGAAATGTAATAACGATCCTGCCAAAAAAGAAAAGTCCAGGTCCTGATGGATTCACAGCTGAATTCTACAAAAAAAAATGTACAGAAGATATAATCCCAATACTTCTCAAACTCTTCAATGAAATTGAAAAGGAAGCAGTCCTTCTAAAATCGTTCCTGGAGGCAAATATTATAGTGATACCTAAACCAGGGAAAGACACAACTAAAAAAGAGAACTACAGGCCAATCTCCCTCATGAACATAGATGCAAAAATCCTCAATAAAATCCTAGCAAATAGAATACAGCAAATCATCAAGAAGATTATACACCATGACCAGGTACGATTCATCCCAGGGGTGCAAGGATGGTTCAATTTATGCAAATCTATAAATGTGGTACACTATATCAATAGAGCCAAATCCAAAAACCATATGATCATCTCAACTGATGCGGAAAAGGCTTTTCGACAAAGTCCAACACCGATTCATGTCCAACATCATACAAACATTGGAATAGATGGCCTCTACTTCAATCTGATAAGAGCCATTTATGACAACCCAATAGCTAACATAATTCTAAATGGGGAAAAACTGAAATCTTTTACTCTTAGATCTGATACAAGACAAGGATGTCCTCTATCACTCCTATTCAATATGGTTTTAGAATCATTAACTAGAGCCATTAGACAAAAAAGGAAAATAAAAGGAATAAGAATAGGTAAAAAGAAGTTAAACTATCATTATTTGCAGATGACATGATACTTTATTTGGAAGACCCAAAAACTCCACCAACAAATCCCATCAAGATTTACCCTGGAACCATATACAGCACCTTGCAGACTTTTTGTCAGTGTCATTCTTTTGGATGAGTCATGGCATTGCTTGACCAATTTGCTCTCCTTGAAAGCCTGTAAGAATTTTTTCTCTCAAGGTGACTCTCCTTAGTCACACTATGCATCACTGATCACTTTCCTCTATGGCCCCATAATCTCCTTGATCAGAAAATTTGGAACACCACTTAGTTACAGGATGTTATAGTAGAGGTTCTCTTATGTCCTGAGTCTTCAGGGCTAGAACCAAAATATTGGCTATCTTTTTAGCCTATATATTTGTCTAATTTTTGTTCTGCCCACTTTAGTTGCTAAATATAAAGAGAGAAGCTTACTGATACTATTATCCTATAACAGAGGCAGTTAAGCTTAACATCACTATCTGTCTGAATATCACATACCTTAGACATACAATGAAATTGCTATTTTCCAATAACCATGGATGTTCTAAAATTTAAATCCCTATACGGAATGCTAAAAAACAATTGCACATTTTTAAAACAGATATTTAGAAATCAAACCATATTCAACATTGTAGCAGTATAATCCTGCTACATTTTGTTTTTCTTGTCCCTCATTTCATTTCCTTTTTTTTACATACATTTACTTTACAAAGAGTATAGCAATAATTGACACAGCATTAGAAGCAGTATGAATTTAGAAAACCAAAATGACAGGTATTTTAAGCATGGTTTAAGTGTTACACATTGCTGTCTGCAATGTAGTTGTTTAGTTAACAGATATCAGCATATACCGTTAGTCAGGGTGAGAATTCTACCCATTAACTATTATTTTCAAAAACCTGATGGAAATTCTTATGACTATTGCCTTAACCATTTTGTTTATATAAATGTATGGTTTTGCCTTTACCGTATTTCTTAACTTCTTTCTTTTGTCTCTCTATGTTGTTTAATCCTTAAGTTCACTCTTTCCATTGAACTGTTATACCTTTCAATTTTTATATCTTCTTCTGAGTTTTTATACTATGGAGACAATACAATATTTACACATAGGAGTCTGATTTATTTCACTTATGAGTATAGCTACAAGTTGCATCCACTTTCCTACAAAGGCTTCAAAATTAATTTTCTTTATAGCTGAGTAATACTCCATTGTGTAAAAACTCCAAGTCTTTTTCATACATTCCTCAGGTGATAGGCATTTTGATTGTTTTCAAGATGTGGCTATCAGAAATTGTGCTGCTATAAACATACACACACATATATCACTATGATATGATGCTTTCAGTTTTGCCAATAACTCTTGAGGGCTTGAAAAATAGAAGTGGTCTCCAATTAGGGAGTAATGAAACCAACCTTGCTTATTATGGTATATTTACAATTTTTAGCCTGTTATTATTTGCTCATTTTATCAATTAATGATTGATTTGAATAAAATTTCCAATTTTGCCTTAGTATGTGTGTCAGTTTTTGTAATGAATCTTGAGGCTGTGTTCAGTTAATAGTTATTCTTCTGTCAGAATTTCATTACAAGCTGCAGCCTATTTCTTCATAAGATAATGTTCTTTTATTCAGTTTGCCCTGGATTCAAATTCACTTAATATCAACATTGCTGTCTATGCTTTGTGTTTGCATATGTCCTTGGTTTGGTTATTTTGTGACTTCTCTTTGCAAGGCACTTGGTTCTGTAAGTCTTTTTGTGGAGGATATGAGGAGCTTTTGTATTATTCAAGAGTCTTTATGAACTTAGCCAATTAAAACATGTATGTGGTATGTGCATGCATAATTTCACTTATTTTTGTTTTAATTGTGCAGGATGTGCCTTCCAGAAGCACAGATTCCCTTTGTTGAGTATGAAGGAAGTTTAAAGGTGGAGAGGACCCCCTTTTAAATGGCAGAAATGAAGAACTTGGCTGTCTCTACCTTCTCTTTCTCAGAACATGACATTTGTGTTCTGATCTTTTCTATGTTAGAATAAGTTTTCACATTTAATTTCCTCATCAGTATATGTTGATGCCTCTGTTATCCTGAATGCTTCAACTGAACATGGACATAGGCAGCAGATCACTTCCTGTTATATCTCTGTCTCGACAACTTGCCAATGCGATTCTACATTTCTGAACATGCACAATGCCCCTCCTGTACCCACTTCCACATCCTACATACAAGATGCAGTAGGTTTTTATAAAAATAATTTTGCCCTTAGGTATTTTGTGCTTTTTTTTCTGTTTATGATTTCTATCAGATGTCATTATAGGTTCTTTTAAAAACGCTGTGCAGATAAAGAGCACGTGAGAGCCGCATGACTGATGCACCCAGCTCAGAACTCTACTTACTGCTTTGCAGTACTTTCTCTTTCAGCCTAATCTACTGTGTTCCCAATTTGAATGAGTGTAAATGTCAAAATCTAGCATCCAAAATAGCCCTGGAGCATCTCAACCTTCAGCTCTGGAGGAGAATGCCAGAATTTGTTCTATAAGAATCTTCTTAACTGCTAATGATTAGCACCTTCAAGCTTAAAAGGCACTCATGACTTCATCTGAAAAAACCTCCCCATTAGCAGAAGCTGCAGTGGTGTGTGAGTGTGAAGGGAGGCAAACGAATTTCTGTAGACGTCGTGTCCTGGTGAGAGAATCACATGGTGGGCGTGCTGTCGCTGGCTCGCTCCGTGTTAATGCTGCTCCAGGCGTTGCTCATTTTAGTTTTGCATTAGCAAATAATCTTATTAAAACGATGGCCATGATAGCACTGATTGATGGAGAGGAAACATGCCTGGCTTAAAATACCCATAATGTATAATCGACTGTGCTGTAACAATGTAAAATGTCACTTAAAATGCTGTGTGTATTCAATCTATTTCTGTGGGAGCAATTACATCTATATGAAATTCTAGCACTTCGAAAGTAATGTTCATCAAAGGATTCTCCATTTTAATTTCAGTTCCCTCCTCTGTAACAAACAGTTTCTTTCATCTGTGAAGACTGCATTCTTAAATACTCAATGATTATTAAATGTCAGTGTCTGGATGAGGAAGGAGGGACCCACGTAGGCACGCTCATGGTCCCAGCATTTGTCACTGCCAGATGTACTCAAACAATCCATATTGAGACACTGACCTCGGAAGAAAGTCTGTGACCAAGCCAGGAGAAAGCAATCTTACTTTTGTTCTTTGTAGCAACTGTGTGGAGAATTCCCTTCATCAAGTAACTACTTGTTATTGTTTCCTGTGTGTCAGGCAATGTGCCACATCTAGCCGAGGCTATGTGGCAATGACATAGTGGGTCCCTGCCCTCATGGAGCTTGTGGTTTTGAGAAAGTAGCCAGATCTCAAGTAGATAAGGAGTTTGGATTTTAGTCCAAGTACCCTTAGAAATCTATACAAGATAAAGGGAATGCAGTGATAAGATATGGTTTGCCCTGTGAACAGGTTAAATCTGGCCACTCTGCAAGCCCTGCACTGCAGAGGGGCTGAGGCGAAGCAGAGAGACAATAGAAAAATGGCAGTGGAAGGGTGGTATTGTGGTGGCAGTGAGTGGATGTGAGGTGTATTGAGAAAGAGGCAAATGAAATAGGCACTGATTAGATGTGCAGAAGAGAAGAAGCCAGTCAGGTCTCTCCTAGTATTCATGTTTGAGAAAAAGGATAGAGCAAACCTTTGCTTTTGATTGAGGACTCAGGGTAAGAATAAGTCCAGAGGGAACTTTTCTCCAACTTCTTATGTCATCTATGGCATTGACAGACCCTCACACAGCTTAATAGTATCATCCTCCATTCACAGGTGAAGAAAGCTTAGGAATTAGGGACTGTTATAAAGACATGTTTATAATGCTAAACCTGATTAATATATGAGGTGGTATAGACCACACATAATAATATTTAACTATATCATGTGGTTTTATTATCTATGTCAACACCTGGATTAAGACAGAATCTAAGCTATGAAAAGGAGTATAAAAGGTCTTAAGTACAGTCTCCAAATTATGATGCTTTGCTTTTCAATTTTTCACAATCATGGAAACAAATATTGGTCAATTGTCAGTATTGGTCAATTGATCACCCCAATTGTCCATATTCAGGAGAATCTGTACTTTGAATTTTAAATTTCTGTCTTTCCTGGTTGTGTCTCCTGGCACTGGGCATTGGCAGCTAAGCCAGCCCTCAGCAGGTTATATGATCATGGGACTCAACAACAGATGCTGCCTGGGACATTGTGTTGGTAAACTGGGATGTTTGGTAGATTAGAGATATTAAATACACCTTAGGATTAATGTGCCCTCAATTTATAGGATGTACCCCCATTCTAAGTTAAGGAACATTTGTATTTAAAAGGGATAGAGTAAGTAGCTAAAAAGTTTTGGGGCCAAGGAGATGGCTCAGTGGAATAAGCACTTCCCTAGCAAGCGCAAGGGTCTGAGTTCAATCCCTGGTTCTGGAAAAAAAAAAATTATATGTGTATCACAAAGGATTTTTTATTGTTTCTTTTTTTTGGGGGGGTAGGGATGAATAGAACCAAATACAACTGAGTGAACTTATGTTTAGCCTACTGACTGATTTAATCTGAGTAATATTTATCTAATGCTTATTATACACAAGATTTTTTTTTGGCAGAACTGGGAAACAAGATTCTTTACTAGATTGTGAAACACAATTATAAAATTAATTTTACATGGATGAATATGATAAATACCTTGGAAACTGGAAAGCAGATGACAAATTCTACCAAAAATACTAAAATAAAAGGCAAATTGATGAGCTACAAGCAGATGACCAGCGGGGAACCACGGAAATGAATGTCAGGCTTAGTTTGAGCTGTAGCTTTATTAATGATCTGGGAGATCTACATTAATGAAATTTCCAGATGATGCTAAGAAGGAAATTGTCAATCTCACCACTAAAAATAGACAGTGCTATGAGTTAAAGCAAATAATAGCATGAAATACAGGTTAGACAACAAAGAAGAAGTGATTGCATGAAATTCAAAGCTAAAAGCCATGGTACTTACTCTACATTAAAAAAAAATAAAGATTCAGTAAATAAACAATAACTGGATCAAGCAGAAGAGAGAGAGGAATGAATAATGAAAAAGCTTCAAAGAAGCCAAGGTGCTACGTAGGCAGAAAACAAAGAGGAAGTTAGAAAACCAATTTTTAACCGAGTGAACTAAAAATATTCCATGGTGTTTTGAGCATAGAAAGCATAAGTCAGTTTTAGAAGCCTGAAGCAAGGATGAAAACAGAAGTTGAGATGGGAAGAATGCACTGATGTCACTAATCATCTGCTGGAAGTTGCTGTTCTGCCTTCCTATGTCGTTCAGTGTGGGGTACAGGATACTCCAGGCCTCTCTTTGAGCCACTGACCACAGAGCCTCGTTTCCACATCAAGGCTGAGACGAGGTACAGTTAGCACTAATTTCTGACACTGATGATGGCTCTGTGCTCAGAGTAGCTCTGAAGGTATATTTTAAGCCCAGGCAAGAGCACCATCACCCCACTTCCAATGTACCTCCAAGCTGTTAACCACCACCAATCAGAAACTACCTGGTTCTCACTCTCTCCTCTCTTTCTTTGTATTATCTAAGTTTGTTTTTCAATGAGACAATGAAAGGAGACTTCTGGCCTTTCTCCTCAGCCATGCAAGGTGGTTCACGGTGCTTGGCCACATACTGTTATAGGCCCAAAATGAAAAGTCACAGTTGGACATTAATAGACATATGGCTTTTTTTTTCTCTTTCAACCTATCCCAAATAGAAAGGGAAAGTAACTGCTACCATCACTACCATTATGTTTTATGGTTTGCTTAACATTCAAATGGCAGAAAGTTCTTCAAACAAGACCCAGAAAAAAAACAATGGCTCTCTCCTGAGCATAACCATTTTTGTCATATGAAAGAAATAATTAATTCGTGATTGTGATAATTGATTCATGATTGTGGGAAGGAGCATACCCATTGGGTTTCCTGATAATGCTTTTCAACAGTACAGCTTGTCACAGGATGGAAATATTTTTTTTTAAAGAGAAAGGTGAGGATGTTGTATAATTCTTTTTCTTTCAATCTTTGGTATCATTTTTTTATTATTCCTCTACCATTTAGCCTTTTAACATTTACAAAGTATAATGTATGTCCAATCATGACTATATTCCATTATATCTTGCTAATTTTATTGACCTTATAATTCTGAAAGCAAATTATTATTCTGCTAATACTTTACATAGTGCAACATCTGCATTGGATGATTAGAAGATGTTTAGGAGAGGACAATGTTAAATGTGAAAGAAAAAGAGCATTTTCTCTAGAAATAATTAATGCATTCCTTCATTTATGTTTAATCTCAATTCTAAAGCATCTCTTTGACTTATATTTTGGGACATTAGAACAATGCTATCTAAAGTCCCTTCATCTAGAAAACCTGAGTTCTAGAAGTGCATCTGACACTAATTATGTAAATAAATGCAATATGAGTTTCTTATTTATTCTGTAAGTGCTCATTGAATGCCAACTAGGAGAAATATCTCTCTTTTCTGAACTTAGATGACACTAGAAGTACACCTCACTTATTTGTCTTGTATTTTCAATATTTATGTAATTGTTCTTCCTTCTTCATTTAATCAATTGCCCAACACATATTGCATGAGAATGTTTTGCCACACTGTTTCTTACATGGCCTCTGTTCTTGACTTCAAGAATTTTACACCACTGAAGGAGACAAGAAACTTGCTTTTGGAAGGGAAACTAGCAGCCTAACTTGCTTTTGGAAGGAAATTAAGTGCGTTTGCATGAAATGTATCATGGTTGGTCCAACATTAACATGAGCAACTGGAGGATTCCAGGGTTTTTGATAATTGAAGTGAAATTTGAAAAATGTGTAGGAATTAATCAGATGAATGATGCAGAGAGCAGACCAGGGAGAACCACCATGGAAAGAGCTTGAAAGGTTGGAGTAAGTGAACTCTTTGTGGAAAGAAAGTAATTCACTGAGGATGAAGAGTCATGGGGTGTGTGTGGATGGGACCAACACGAGACACAGTAGCCTAAACATGAGGTATGTAGCAGTGAGGACAGGGATCTCACTGCTAAGTTGTTTACTGCGATTTTTTTTTAAACTAGGTTGGTCATTGCAAGACCTTTTTGAAGAGTGTTGTTTGGGGGTGTGCAAGCTAAAAACAGCATGCTTAGAATTTTATACTTTTTATTTTACAACAAGCACCTTAGCTTTGTGTGGAAAACAGGGTACAGGAGAAATAAGGACCTGAAACAATTTATGTGGAAATGAATGGTGAGTTTTAGTTGGGGTAGTGGGGTTTGAGTGCTACTGACAGCAACAGTGGCAGTGATCATCATGAGAATGACTGCAGAGAGCATTTTCTATATAGCTGGTACTGTGATGAATATGTCTTTACCCTTTCCTGCTCCCAACAAGCTCAGAAAACACAGGTAACTATTGTTACCTTTAGTTATACATGAGTAAAACAAGATGTTTTCAAAATCTCCAACTCACGACGTGACAGTGTCAGGATTTGAAGACAAATACAGTTGTACCTCAGTTCACAAACTTCATTTGTTCTACAATTCTAGTGTAGATGGCCAAGTTCATGTTTGTTATCCAATGAAGAGCTCGTGAATGAAAGCAAAATTTGAACTAAGATATTACTGGATATGATTCCACTTATTATTTATATTTTTCATGTTATTCGAACATTACGTGCTAAGTAAAAAGTGGTGAGACAGGGAATATATCTTTTGCTTACAAGTTGAGTGAAAGACTTTAAACCAATTAAGTGAATTAGAAACTCAAATAGAGTTATGATAATGCTACATAGAAAACATGGGCACTAGGAGATTGCATAAAAGAGGATCTAAAAGAAAATGGGAAACTTACCTAGCACCACCCAGAGGAGCAAAGAAACCACTTAAAATCAGGATTATATTATGTGTAGCCATAGACTTAAAAGAGGCCTGACCTGAGTGACATGGGTATATGGCCTACTGGCTGATGTGTAACAAATTAAGACAGAAAGAAGGGATTGACTGCAGATTTTTGACTGCAAAAAAATGCACATGAGAAACTGATGGAAGGTCAAACTTAAGGCACAGAAACACAAACAAACAAATAAACAAAAGAGTAGTTAAAATGACCAAGAATACCTTAAAAACATAGACAAAATGTCTTTCCAGTCATACTAGACCTGAAATAAGATGCCAGTTGTGCTAGTACACATCTGTAATCACAGCACTCTGTGAAGTCCAGGTAGAAGGACTTCAAGTTCAAGTCCAACTTGGGCAACTTAGTGAAGTTTGAAGACCTTGTTTTGAAATAAAACATAGGAAGAGGACTGGGCATGTAGCTCAGTGTGGATGCTGTGGGATCAATTCTAAGTATCAGAAGGATAAAAGATGAAATAATCCCTCACTGGCCAAACCTCATTACAAGAATTGTTAAAGGAAGACATAAGGCAGATTATATTAGAGGGCTATATGGTTCAAAACAAAGGGAAGAAAAAGCTGTTTGTTCACAAATGGCATCATCCATGCAGGAAACCCATGGATTGTGCAAGAATATTAGAAGTGAACAGAGTTACATGATGAAAGACAAACACAAAAAATTACTATCTATGTATTAACAATAAATACTACATATTTGAAGTTAAAAAACAAGACTATTTGAGCTATCAAAATATGAAATACTTGAGCATATATCTGATCAAAGAAGTATAAGAACTATGTGATAAAAATTATAAAACATTTATGGGAGAAATTAAATGGAAGTTATGCCATATTTATGGATAGGAAGAACCAATCTTGTTATAATTCTAATACTACTCAAAGTAATTTCTGATCTAATGCCATTCCAATCAAAATGTCAACAGAAACTTTTGTAGAAATTGTAAAACTGTCCTAAAATTCACAAGAACATGAAATGGACCAAGAAATGTCAAGTCAGATTTGGATACAAAAGTAAAGTTGAAAGACTAGCATAAAGTGAATTTAAGACATTATAAATTGATAGTAAAGTAAATAAAGTATTAAAAAAGGTAGGAAATATATTAATAAAACATAACACAGGTTCTCTGTGTTTAATATCACAACACAATTACACATTATACTCAGGCAATTTAGTGAACAATTGTCTTTTCAGAAAGTGTGGAAACAATGGGTTATCTATTTAAAATTATGAATATACAAAGTAAAATAAACACCACATTTTGTACCTATACAAAATTTCATTTGAAATGGACCAGAGTTCTACATGTAAAGCCTAGTTGAATATAAAGCATAGGAAAATGTCTTTATGTGTTTGGTTTTAGTGATGCTACAATAAACATAATACTAAAATTATAATCAATAAAATAAAAAAGTAACATTTCTTATCCAAGATTAAATGATTCCACTTGTACTAACTGACAAGGCCAACATACTGGTAGCTTGATTCACGAACTTAATTTGGCAAGCAATTCTGGGGAGGAGGCCACATTCCTGCTCCTATGGAGAGGATGGCTGAGGTGGTGTTGCTCACCAGATGTGAAGTTCACAAGCAGAAGCAAAATCTTGCCCAACATGTCTGTTTGCCATCTTAATCGTTCCTGAGCAAGGCACTACTGAACTGGGGAAAGTCTTAGGAAATCACACACTGGACAAAGAACTTGCATGGAGAATATATAAGGAATGCTGGAAGTTGGGTAAAAATAAATACATCACTAAAAATAACAAATGATTTTAAAAGATACTTTAGTGCCAGTAAAGAAATACATAGAGAGACAGTCAACATTTTTAGTCAGCAGGGCAAAGCAAATGAAAAGCACAGTCATGCGACACTGCACAAATCTCTCATAAACTTTGCATCCCCAATCCCAACTAGCAGAGAGAGTATGCAAGAATTCCTACATACTTCTGGTTGTCACATGAAATAGTACACCAAC
>NW_004524615.1:15394209-15400006 GCF_000260255.1 Octodon degus
AAAATAAGCTATTCATTCACACAAAGCAGGGATAAGTCTCAAAATAATCATGCTGAGTGGGGCCAGGGATACAGCTCAGCAGAACAGTGCCTGCTTGGCAAGTGTGAGGTCATAAGTTGGACTCCTGGTACAACAACAACAAAATGCTGAAAGAAGCCAGTACAAAAAGAAACACCTTCATCACACATATTTTATAACTTCATTTTTATGATTCTTTTCAAAATAAGAACTAACCCATTGTCACAGAAAACAGAGTAGTGTTTGCGTGAGGGTGGGAGGGAAAGGCAATGGAAGGAATTACAAAAAAGGTTAGGGAGACCTTTGAGGTGATGGATACACTCACTGTCCTGCTTGTGGTGATGTCTTCCTTGTGCACATATATGTCCAAAATTCATATATGTCTCTAGAAGTGTAGATGCATGTCAATTATACCTCAAGAAAGCTTCTTAAAAAGCTACAGACATAAAAGAGCCCCTATCTCATCCATTTTCCTTCCTAGCTTCTACATAAGCACTATTAAAATCATTTAAACTCATTGTGTATCTGTTCAGTGTAATTTTTAAGCATTTTTATATTTTTCTGTGCCCATGTGATATATGCCCAGTGTTAATACAGTGTGTTATAACACTGTCGATTGGCCTAAATCTCTGCAGAGTGTTATGAAGGCTATATATGAATTTTGCTTCCAAAATAGACCAGCCTGTTGGGAAGAAGCCTTGATCTCAAGGAAGAAATAAAGCAACGAGGAGAAAACTTTAAGTGGAGAAGGAGAAAAGAAGTAAGAAGAGGAGGAGGCAAGAGGGAAGGGGGAAGGGAGAGAGAGAGAGGGAGGGAGAGACAGAGACAGAGAGACCAAGAGGGAAGGAAGAAAGGAAAAGGTACGTGATAAAGAGTTTGAAAGAGGATGGAAGAAAAAAGCCCGGTAAGCTATTTCACAATGCTTTCCTCATTTCATTAAAAAATCATATAATCATAAAATCAGAAAAGAACTTAAGATGAGACCATTAAGAAGTTCTCGAAGAAGCTGCAGGAAATGAAAGTTGGAGAAAATGGACACATCATGTAAAATGTCTTGCATGACTAACCGATGGTTGCTCCAAGACCATATGGAAGGGTGGAGAAAAAGAAGGAGCCTGTACAAAGACGCAGGGCAGGGGGCGAGGTAGACGGAGCTGCGGCGGCTCGCAGGAACTGAGTGGGAAGCCCTCCCTGGAAAACTCAGAAAAGCTGCAAAGCAAGTGCAGGTGTCAATAAAGCGTGTGAGCCGTGAGGACGACAGAAGACAACCAATGCTTATTGAACGTTTCATCAGTTCGAATTAGGCTCAGCAGTAAACACCACACAACTGAAAGCAGGTCCAAAAGATGGGCTTGGCTTCTCTTTCATATAAAATAAACTCAGGCACTCACCCCGCCCACACAGCGTGGGCGAAGGGTCAGCACATTTCTTCTGCTAGTCACCGAATCGTCTAAGGGTGGAGACCTCCGTCAGGCTCAGGAGCCCTGTGTGGACCCCTGGTAAGGAGGAGACAAAGAAAATGAACAAACCATGCCTGCTGCTTCCTCAGAGTGGAACTGCTGCCCTGGTATCGCTGGACACACCCAGCTGCACTGGAAACGCTGAAAACTAGTACAGGGCGCGCTGGTGCACAGCAGGGCCGTGTGACGCTCCGCAGCTAACAGCTTGTTATTTATAAACCTAAGCATTCTGCTTCCTTTTCAAATTCACACTTTTTGCTTTTCAAAGTACAAATGCCATGGGTTTTAAATGTCCCATTTCAAACAGCGAACAAGATACAGGATTTGGCTTCAGACAGATCTAGACTTTAATCCAGCTGTGACTTTTAGTAATCTACTTGAACTCTTGGACCTCATTTCGCTAATCCCCAAAATAGTAATAACATATGCTAATTGTCTGTAGTAGACAATTTTTGAAGTTGTTCTTAGAGAGGTGATGTTTATGGAGCTTTTGTTTGTTTATGCCACTGAAAAGCTACGCTTTTAGTATCTAGTTTGAATAAGTTCACATTCTCTTATCTAAATGCAAAACAAACAAACTAACAAACAAAAAACAAAAAAAACTCACTTCGGAAAATCAAACCAAACCAAAAACTTGCTCACATTATTTATTAGCAAAGTTGATTTTACTCGAGCTGAGACTTGACTCATTGTTTAAGTTATTTTGTGTCCCTAATAATAAATCCTACTATAGCAGTGTTAATGAGCTCAGCCACACAGAGGCAACCACACCACCCAGTGCATTATCTTCCACGCAGGAGGCGCAGCGTTATTTTTAAAAGTCTGAGACCTTGTTTTAAGTAATGTATCTGGCGCTCGTGATTCAGATAAGGTAACTCAGTCTATATAAAAATCTCCCTGTTGTTGACACTCAGAGTCACATCTCTGAAAATGATTGGGCATGATGTGTGAAACTTAGGAATGGCGAAGGTAGTCCTAGTAGCCCATGACCACGCTGGCTCTTCCGCCTTTCGCTCTGTGAGTTAATATCTATGCTTTTTATTTTCCATAAAAAGAATATGCCTCTAAATAGACCCCGAATGTAAATTTTTTGACATTATTATTAGATAAATATTGTGATTTATGCAAATATTCTAATTAGTTCGGTTCGGTTTGGTTGTAGAAGAATCGCCTTCCGAGACAACACTTTATGTTGGCGAATCCCAGAAGACTCCAGACTGGAACACAAATCACCTGCTCACCAGAGCAAAGGCAAATGTGAGGTCGTTAATATAAAACGCTGTGCCTTGCTCTAAAATAATATGTCTAAGTACCTCACACTCAGGTGACATGCACCATAAAAACACATAAACACCACACTCTGCCATTGAAAGAGGAATAAATGGTCATCAGCTCCCGTGCATAGACAATCAGCATCTGAGGGGTTTGAAGAATTTAAACCCTTGCCGTAGAATCTGACTGCTGTAGTTCCTAGGTCTTCAGTGTCTGCTCCTCTGTGAGTCTCTCTACAATTGTATGATTTTTTTTCTTAAGCTCCTGTAGTGTTTCTCATCGTACAGTATTTCACTGAGCTCTTGGAAAGATGTGCAATAAAGACAGAACAGGAAGAAGTGCTCATGTGAATTGTTCCTTTAATGACACCTTTAAACCTGCGGTATGAAGGATAGAAAACAGGACTTCCTCACTGAGCAGCAAACCTGGAATTATTCGATGCATATCTTTGCCATCATATTGGGAGCCAAAGGCCTATTGAGACACGAGGGCTATAAACAGAAGAAGAAAACCTTTACCTCCCATTGCTTTGTGCCATACAAGAAATGCCTTTGTACAGTGTGGCTTGTGTCCATTTCAAGATGAGCAAAAGGGCAGTGAACTAGGTCCGCAGTAGTCTACTCGGCAACCATGACAGTAGCGAGACTGATGGGCTTTCTTAAAAATCAGTTAGTGTGGGAGGCCATTAACTGGTATCCATTTTATAATAGCGTCAGCCGTTTTCTTAAGTTTCTATTCCCCTGCTGAGTTAAGTTTATGGTCCTTCTCACCTTGCCCATTCCCCGTGAATCACATGCTATGCCCAGGGGTTGCACCTTCCCCCATTGCCTAGATACCTGCTGACCCCAAGAGCCGAGACTTCCTCTTTCCTACACTCCCTATATACACCCAGCATCTCCCCTGAATAAACTGAGACTTGATCAGAATCCTGTATTGTCTTCATTCTTCGCATCTCCTGTCCTTTGTCCCCTCTTCAATTCCCCACTCCTCCCCCAGGTGACCTTCGTTGACTGACCCGCTGGTTCGGGACAAGTTAGAGACAGAAAGAAGACCTCTGGCATGTTGCTGAATAGTTGTCTTAGTGTTCCATTTTTCCTGATCCCTGCCAAAGCCTCAAAAGCAAAAGAGAAGCTGCCCAAAGTGGCACACACCTGTAATCCCAACACTTTGAGTGTGAGTTTGAGTGCAGCCCAAGCACTGAGCATTTAGTGACATCTAAAAAAATAAAATAAAATAACAGAAAGGACTGGTGTAGTGCAAAGGTTCTGGGTTCAATACCAGAGGGGAAGGAGAGGGAGGAGAGGGGCAAAGAAGAAAATGGAGAGGGGAGGGGAAGAGAGGAGAGGGGACAGGAGGGGACAGGAAGAGAGGAGAAGGGAGGGGAGCAGAGGGGTGGAAGCCAAGAGAGAAACAAGGCAGGAGAAAGGCAAAAGAGAGCTAGTGTCAATCTCAGGACAATGGAAGAACGCGCACACATCCCTCCATGTGTGCTTGGTTCAGACCAAGAAGAGCCCGGTGGCCTGCAGGGCTGGAGTCTACTTCCTGTGTGAGCACCTCAGCTGTCCAAGTTGCTCTGAGTGCCCCACAGAAGTGCAAGATAGGCTTGGCCCGGCAGCACCTGCAGTCTACTTCCTTGAGCTGTCAGTGCAGTTTTTGTTTCTTTTAATACAAATTAAAAGTAAGACAAAAGTTGCAAGGGATGCAGAGTTTCACTTAAGAAAGTAATATGAACTTCACAGTAATTGTTGCAATACATAATGTTGTCTTCCAAGCAGTTATTCATATTACCAGATATATGTGTGTAAAATTGGAGGAAGAAAAAAAGATATAAAAACAATCTGGGGTCTGGGAGATAGCTCAGTGGCATAAGTGCCTGCCTGGCAAGCACAAGGTCCTGAGTTCAATCCCCCGTTTCACAAAAAACAACAACAACAAACAGAAAGAAAAAAAGAAAGAAATTTAGAAGAGAAAAAAGTACAAACAATTGAAAAAAGGATACGAAACAAATTCAAGTATTGACTACTACTTCCTAGAGATCAGTGAGCTGTTGAAGCAGGTGTTATAGAAGACAGGCTGGCATGGGCCGGCTCTCAGAGAGCGCCTGTGGACACCGCACACATTTAGAGGCGGCAGAAGTGAGCTGAGACTCGTGCTCCACCCCGCAGGAGCAGAATGACTTGTTTTATCATTTCCTTGAGGGGCCAGAAGTCTTGGGGTAGGTGGGCAGGAAGAAGAGCAGAGGAACGCGGGTGAGGCCCAAGGACAAGCCCCTCTGTTCTGTCGGCGTCTTATCAGCGATGTGGCGAGAGCGCTCCTGTAGTCCAGGGGAAATGTGGGGGCCCAGGGCTTCTCAGCTGCCAGGAGGCAAGAGGGCAGAGTAGGCGAAGGGAGACCCAAGGCAGCCAGGAGCATGTGGGGATCCTTGTTTGGGGCTGCACTCCCAGGCCCTCCTGGGTGGCTTAGTGAAGGTGGATGCACAGGCCTAGGTGAGGGCACAGGTGCTAAATAATTTAACTGCGTTTTCTTTAGTTGTATATGAGAGAGACCCACAAGCCCATAGCAAGACTGATCCACCGAAAAAGCTGAGTGCAGATCACATAATGTAAAACAGTAATTATGCTGGCAATTACTCATTTTAAAGTCTAAGCAAGCTGGCTTTAATAAACCACAAACCACATATCACCAATACTCTCCTTTTTATTACAATAAAATAGCACTTTCAGGCTTGTAATTGCTTATAGACCTAGAAATAGAACGTTCATGAGATTATTTCCACAGGGTTCAAATATTTATGAAAATCCTAATAATTTTGAAAGTCAAAACACAAACATAATGGGAAGAAAGAAATGAAAAGGGCTCCTGTGCTTTTTTGGTTCTCTTTAAAGCAAAAATAAGCATTTGTTTCACATTTTCTTGATTCTTCAGTAGGACTTTCTTTGTGGCCTTTTCAAAGAAAGGATTTTATAAAGAAATTTGGATGGTAGAAGCCTTGACTATTTCCAAGGAATATAGTCTCTCTCTCTCTCTCTCTCTCTCTCTCTCTCTCT
>NW_004524615.1:15400106-15480289 GCF_000260255.1 Octodon degus
AGAGAGAGAGAGAGAGAGAGAGAGAGACTTTGCTAAAGAATTTTATTGGAAAGCTTAATTATGGAAAGATGCTATAGGTGGGAGGAAAGAATGAATGAAAGTAAAAGATAAATGAGGGACAGAGATAGCTGATGAAAAAGGGAAAAATAGTACCCACAATCACATTTATATTTTTCAAATATATTTCTTCATGCATGCATCCATCCATTATTTTCTCATCTAACACACTTTAATTTGTGCTTATTTCTGTAATCAGTTTTTAATGTTGTATCAGTCCTATTATTTTTCAAATTAAATCATATGGACATCTTGCTATATGCTCACTAAATAAAAGACACTGAAGAGACATTTTATTAAGCTAGATGTATGTTTTACGTCTAAGTTTCTAACCTCTATTTTATGTAATCAATCACCAAACAATATAGCTATGTTAATGAAACTCCAAAATTAAAATCAATAGTTCTACAAGTCAGCATCCAATTTATTTTTGACCTTAGTTTTGTTTATTTCTTCGTCTAGGAAAAAAATCTTGATCCCTGCAAGGAAAGGAGTCAAAGTTGGTTGCAGTCCCATACTAGCATAACTCCATATCTCACAATATTAGGATACTATTCAGTTACAAAGAGACAGAAGGAAACCTGCAATCTGAAGTCTGCACAAACATGACTTCATCTGGTATTCATCAATGGATTTCACGGGCCACTCCAAGACGTGTTGGGGAGAAACACTTGGCACCTTCATGGAATTTAAAACTGGTGGGGGAGAAACTGAACACAATGAGTAGCACAAGCAATAATTTTATACTCATTGCTATGGATATTCCAGGGTGATCTGCAAGTGTATATCTTGGTGCAGGTCTAGATAGTGGCATTTAGGGAATTCCTAGAACAGCTTGGCCCATATTTTTTCTATTGTTTCATTCTGCAAGGCAGGAAGAGTCCAACGCAGTGGTCTTCAACATGTTACAATGTAGAATATCGCACCTCTGATTGTGTTTTACTATATTTTCAATAGACATCCAAATATCAAAAGTGAAACTTGCCAACAAGTATGTGGACTCTTAAAGCATCTTTATGGGATCTTTATGCTGCATTCATATGTGAGAAGTCCTTAAGGACACGCACTAGAAGTAGATTGAAGTTCACAAAGTTTGGTACTGTTTGTCATTTTCAATTACTTCATTTCCAAAATGAAAGCAATACCTCTTACTTCATGGAGTTGTGAGAAACAAGTACAAAAAACAGTTTGAACGCTACAAATAGCTATAAAACACGTATTACATGTCAATTTCCTTATCTCTCTTCTTTTTTTTTTTTTGGATTTTAGGGAAGGGTCTACAGGGTGTTCAGGGCCTCACTACTAGATCAGACTCATAGTGATCTACCTGTTTACAGCCTCCCAAGAGCTGGGATTACAGGCATGTGCCACCACGCCCAGTATTAATCAGCATCTCAGCGTGCCCTGGGGGTGGGGCCAGCACAGTAGTCCTGGGGATCGAACCCCTGGCCCCCATGCCTGCATCTCTCTCTCTTCTTGCATTAGTGTGATGATTAATTATCATTCTGTGTGTTTAATTCCTTAGCGTATGCCTCACTCTCAAAAAATATTAGAAAGAAAGTAAACTACAAAGCACATAAGAAATATGACAGTTCACAAGTACTTGGGATCAGATACTTGTAGTTCCTCCAGAGGCTGCCCCCTCTGAGCACAGAATCCATCAATTCTAGAATCATCATCAGGCTCCACATTCGCCTCCCTGAGCAGTGGGCCACTGGAAGGCAATGTGGGAGATTTACTTCATGCAAGTGGACAGCAGAATCAAATGACCTGACAAGGCCCTTCTCTATAAAACTATGCTTTCCTTCCCTTTCTTGACTATATCTTTTGCAGATTTATGGTTTCAAAAACTGAGCTGTGTACACTGCTCACAAATTACTCCTGGATGTTCCCTGACACTCCAGACACCAGGGCTACATGCTCTTGAGCTGCTCAGTTGCACATAATTTCCAACCCAGGCTCCATACCTCACACTTTTCATTTGCTTCTGGACCAAGATATCCCACAGACTCCCCTGACAGAGTCCAGGGATTGAAGGCTTTCTTCTAACATAGGTGAGTGTTTCCTCCCAAGCTTCTCAGCTAAAGCTTATGCTTACATCTGGGTCACATACTTATAGTTGTGGAGAAATCAAGAGCATCTGTTACCAATACTCATGTTTTTATTCTCCTTCTCTCTCTAATTTTACTGTAAGCTGTCTTTAAAAAATGTGATAAATGCCTGTCTTCTTTCTGAAATACAAAACAAATCTAATAGAAATGGGTGTATGCTTAGATGACATATAGGTAGATAGATAGATGGATAGACAGACACAAAACTGATAGATCTATGCAGATATTGGAAGATGATGCCAGCCCAAAATTCCTCCACCCTGGTTATTTAATTAATCACTAATCTAGGTGTTCTCATGAAGGGACTTTGCTGATGTACTTCAAGCTCCAGCTGAGCAAGATCTGCTCACAGCACTTCTTATAAACAAGAGACCTTCCTTCAACTGAGAAAAAAGAGCAGGCAGACTGGAAGTTTGAAGACAGGAGCTTCATGAAAAGACGTGCAGGTGGCCGGAGGAGCATCTCCTGCTGACAAGCAGCAGGGAATGAGACCTTATCCCTGCAAACACAAGAAACACACTTAGCTGGAGGCAGATTCTTTCTCAGAGCTTCCATGTAAGAACACCCAGCCCAGTACGCACCTTGATTTCTACAATGGGAGACACAAAGTTGTAATATGTGTGACCAATGTTGCTTTCCAGATTGTCTTCTATGTAAAATATTGCACAGCAATTTTAATTGTAATGTACTCTGCTGAATTTATCAGTGTTTTAAGGTTTAAAGTTTTACACTTTAAGAAATGTCTCTTGCCTCTGAGGTCATAAAATATTTTCTTGTAAAAACTTAGAATTCATTTTGCCATGTAATGTTTTAATCTCTACACAAGCTATTTTGGGTATGGGCTAAGGTCAGAGTCTTATTTTATCCTTAGGGATAACCAAGTAGCCAGCATAATTATTTTTCCTCTTCTGCTTTGCAGGCTGTTCTTGTCATAGCAAGTTTCTCCAAGTATGAAGGAGGGTGATAGGCTTTTTGGTCTCTTTCAGTAATTATTTATTTTTATTCATCAGGTTTTCTGCAATATTTTCTTAGCCATATATCCATATGCACTTTAAACATAAACACAAAAATAGCTCACTCATTTTTAACTCTAAAGGTAGAAATTTTTCATTTTCTTTTGAGTCTTTTTTTTTTAAAGGGCTTCCAGTGAAACTAAGGCTGGCTACCTCTAACAAAGCACCACTCAGAACAAATTACTTTTACAAATAGTCACAAAATTGTTGAATGAATATGCCTTGGATAATATATTTAAAACATTAGGTGAATTACTCAGTAGCATAATCTTCTCCCTTGGTATAAAATGAAATTCATGTACAGGAGGTGTTCAGGATCTATTCTTAGAGGGGAGTTAAAAACAGGCTTTAATGCATCTTTTGGAGCCATTAAGCCTTGCCAGGTAAATAATGTACATTTTAAACATCCCTGAGTCTATATTTACAGCCATATGATAAATGGTAATGGCACCAAAGAGAAATGTTAGCATCTAATGGACATTTAAAACAGCCCCTCAATATGTATTTATGCAAGGGATCCAAAGAGACTCCAAAGCAGTTTAGTTCTACTTAATCAATGGCAATCAATGATTTTGAAAGATGAAGAATATTTAGGGTCCGTATTGAAAACTCCTCCCACAAGCAGTCTTATAAGTGTATAGTCATAAACGCTTCTTTGTAGCTTGGGGCAGACGTGAAATTTTGAAAACCTCCCATTAACATCACACCAAAAAAAGGGCAAGAAAATTTAGCACAGAAAAAGATGACATTTTACAATAGCAAAGTTGTGGTACAAAACAAGGGAAGCTGGTGCATCCTTTTTATATCCTCAAAAGGATTTTCATTTTATGTTACTCAGTAGGAGTCATTTTGAAGACAATTTCTTCTGAAAATAAGCTCTGAAGCTTTACTGTTTTTAAAAATCCCATTTGATTCAGTTTGTAAAAACCTTGGTTTCTATTACTGCTCCTTTCTCCCCTTAGAATCACTTACATTTCCATGGTATTGTTTGAGTGAAGGGATCCACTGCACCAATGAGGCCTTGAGCTCTGTCCTAGATGTGCAGGGGGGAGTCACAGGGCTGGGATGCGCACCAGATCCTTGGAACGCCTTGGTGGCTAAAGACTGCCAGAAGCCTGTAGGAGACTTTTGGAAGCCATCCAACAGCTGCCAATGAATATAACATGGATGTACAGTGATTGATTTGAGTTCTAGGCAAACTCTTCTACATTTTCTTCTCTGAAAAATATTGCTGTTTTACTCTCCATTCTTGTTTGCCACTGGGGCACACAATGTCGCCTTTCAACCCCCTCCCTGTACTAATAGAGACTGTGTTGTGCTTCAGTGAGCTTTGTATCTCATTGCATTTAGCATGGGGAATTCCAATAGAGCAGAATCTCTGAAAGACAAAATTCCATAGCTCTAAATCTTATGTGATGTCCAATACATTTGTTCTCTCTTCTTTGTGTTTTAGGTTTTCACAGGTCACTCACAGCAGGAAGTAGCTGTACAGCAATGGATACTAAGGAAGATGACTGCACTGCTTACATTACTGTTCATGTCCTAAAACTGTTTGCTTCTCTCTGCCATTCAACTCAATTCAATCCAGTCATTTTCATGAAGCAAGGTAGCCTTAACATAATCACCCTCCATAGGTTACTCAGTAAAGTGAAGAAAAAAATCAAGATGATTCATGTTATGGATAAGAAATAAAATCAGAAAACTTGGCTTGATTTAGTATTGGGAAAAGGTGCCATAGTAGAGAATCTGTTATCCTAGAGAACTGAAGTTCTATATAGTGCATCCATTTTATATTCTAACGGGACAATTATAATTAGAAATCCTAACTTCAGAAATAGAATACGAATTTGCTCAATCTACTGCAATTATATTCAATGTCATTATATAAAACACGCGATAGATTAGGATGCAGTTCAAGTTGATCACAGTGTGGATTACAAATTGGCAAAGGTAGGAACATGAACACATATGTACCCTCAAGTGTAACCACAGAGTGTGTGACCCCGTGTGTAATAGGAAACATGCACAAAGTCTGGGATGAAGCAATAATAGCATAAGTAGAAACCTGTGGGAAGACACAGCCCTTGAAAAGGCCCTGTGAGTACGCAAGTGCGTAGTTGATGCTTTGGGTGGTGGCTTAATAAGGATACTTCCTTAGCAATGAGAAAAAAATGTATGCATGCACCATAGAAACGAAAGGGTTCATAAAAGGACACAAAGCTAAAAGGAATGAAGACAGGCAGAGGACCTTCCTGTCATAATCACTCATATTCTAATTTCACAGAAAATCACTTACTAAATTTATATTTTTTCCATATAAAATGATTCATGGAAATGCTACCATGTTATTTATTTCTTCTTATTATTTTATTACCATAGTATTACTTTATTAATAAATTATGCATATATTTAGGATGTTATGCATTATGCATCACTAGATAGCCTAGTTACTTTATTTTCACTGCATAATTATGTGACTGCTGGGTGATTTGTCTGGTCAGGCTCTGAGAAATCAGAGGCTGAGCAGGTTACGAGTTGGAGGCAGAGAGGAAACCAGTCAGGTCAAGGTGCAGAGAAAGGGCTAAGAAAGACATGAACTGCAAGGGAGGAACACAAGCCATGAGGCAGGTTATAATGTAACACAGGTTCCAGTGTAAGACAGACTTAGGACAAAAGGCAATTTTTTGTCTGGAAAGCCAAACAACATTTGAAATCCCTAAGAAAAACTGAGGTAGATGGACCTCTCATCCAGAACCTTCCACAGTGCTCAGACCACTGCTAGAGAAAACTTTCTCTGCATAGAGTAACATCTGGGATATCAAACCACGTGCAACTACAGGCCATCAGGAGCCTCCTGGCTTGCTCAGATGTGTGCAGCACAGCTTCCTGGGAGGCAGTATCTGCTCAAAAATGTTATGAGTGAGGCCCATTCATCTGGGGATCCGCCAATAGTGAGATCAAGCTACTTATCTTCCCTGGGCTAGGGACTGTGCCTGGCATTTAGTAGATGCTTTATAAACACTTGTTGAATAATGGAAAGAGTGACTTATATACGTAACCTATAATTTACTTGCACAAAAAAGTCTTCATTGTTGTTTGTGTTCGTATGAGCAAGGCTATGATCTCATTTGGCCTCATTATATCACTACAATCTGAGACCTGGAGCGGCCGGCTCTGGGAGGTCTGTCCTCAACTATCTTGCTGTTGGATGCAGATTTCAGGGGTGACCTAATGCAGCTGTTTGCAGGAAGAGAGATCTGCAGTGTCAGGTCCCCAAATGAGTGTGTCCAGTGCAGGCTGGGCTCCACATTGCGCTTTAATTTCTAAATCTATTTTTAGCCAACATTGCTTACTTTTTCATTCTACTTTTTGGCCATTTTCTTTTTTTTTTGAACCGGGGATTGAACTCTGGCCCTTGCACTTGCCAGGGAAGTGCTTATTCCCCTGAGCAGTCTCCCCAGCCTCTTTTGGCCATTTTCAATATCATGAGTTATATATCCACTAGGATAATTATATATAGTACAGAAATTAGAATAATAGTCATTTCAGTAGTAATGCAACCATCCTCTGACCTATTTACTTCCCAAAGGCCCTAATGTCATTCTACTGGAAGTCAAAGTTTTAACATGTAGATTTCCATGGCTACACATTCAGTCCCTAGTATTTACCATCAGGGAGGCTCTAGGACACAATTTTCTATATTCAAAGAAATTGTAGTTTGTGTGTGTGTGTGTGTGTGTGTGTGTGTGTGTGTGTGTTTGCATGTTGAATGTGAAAAGAAGAGAGAGACAGAGAGACAGAGAGAGACAGAGTTAGTTTAAAAATAAGGTAAAGGGGAGTGTCTCCAGGAAGTTTCTCCTACTGTCTTCTATTCTAATAACAACTGAACAGCATCTACTTTGCAATCTCTCATCCACTCTCTGCTCATCACTGGTGCAATACAAGTTTGCATTTTCTCTGTAACTTGCCACACCAGAGAGCTCCTGCGATGGGTAGAAGAGAACTGAACACATTCCTCCCACCTCTGGTGATGTAGTCTAATCAGGACTGGGTCCCTCTCCCCTGTGCTGTTCTTCATATGTGGACCCAGACTTCCCTAAGTGGGTGATTCTCCAGGGGTTGTCTGAGGCCTGCCTCAATGAGTAAAACCTGAGGTCAGGGCCCCTCTTGAGGGCCAAGGACAAAAAAGGAAGATAACAGTACTGGAGCTGAGAAAATAAGTGAAGGATGGGCCCGGCAAATTGAATATTATTGATTTCATGCATCAATATGTTTTTTGTCCTTCATTTGTGAGGTAATTGGTCTAACAGAAGTCAGAGGAGATGCGGACATTTCAAGTTGGACTGCCCTGGCTTTGGAAAGTCAGACTACTAAGGCTGAGGTTTCCACGTTACATGCTATGCTTTCAAGGTCTGCATCTTCCTATGGTGCCATATTTTTCAGAAATCCAATAGAAAGTCATTAGCTATCCTTGCATAATTACAGGAAAAAGCAGAGTAGCTTCTCAGTGCAATGTTTATTCATTTTCCACAAACATACTGTGCCGTCTCAAGCTTGTAGACAGAAGTCTCAGAATGATTTCTGATGCTGTTTTCTCGAACTCATGACACTGCATTTAATGCTTTTCTGCAGAATGACTGAAAGGTTCACAAATCCAATATTCCAAGGTGTTATTTCATTAGCTTTCCTAACCAGAAGGCCCTCATTCCATCGCAACTCTTATTGACTGATGCTGATTATGCCATTGGCAAAACTCACCAACTCCAGTTCTTCATTCAGAGCACTAATGGTCAATAGAGGGCCTGGGATGATTCACTAATAACTGTACATTCAGGGGACTGACACTGAGTGCTTCGCCTTCTTTTTCACTGTATGCTTAGGTTAGTTTTCTAAGGGAAAAGGAAGAGAACTGTGAAATAGACAAATCTTGGATTCCTTTTTTTTCTTTTTCGTAACGTTTAATCAAGTGTTTATTAAGTTAAATATTTTAAGATCAAATGGTAATATAAATTTCAAAGTAAAATACAGTATTCTTAATTCTACCACTTATTAAATTGTATTTTGTCCGCTGAAAAGATTGAAGTGAAACAATTACATGCTTAAAACCTCACTTACTAAGCGTCTGTACACAATTTGCCTGATTTTCTCTGAATGGCTAACCTCAAAACTACAAGATTCACTGGTTTGGAGTCTTAAATATCACTTGCTTGCTAAAGTTCCACCAGAGGACAACTGTACACTGTAAAGAGTGAAGGGCTAGGCCCGACCAGACAGCTCAGCAGATTAAAGCGCCTGCTTAGGCAGACCCATGGGCTGGAGGTTCTTTAGCTATTGATTCTACTTGTTCCTGAGCCCGGCGATAGTCAGGCCATCTTTATATGAGCCGAGTAAAGAGTGCCAATGGAAGCCAGAAGGAAACACAGGCATACAATAACTACCAAGGCCTCTGTCTCAGTGTCATTCTTTGGACTCGGACCTGGCTGAATGCATCACAGTGTCATGGGGAGGCTTTAAAATGGGGATTCCTGAGCTTCCCTCTGGAGACACTGATGGAATGGTTCTGGAGTGGAGCTTAGGGATATTTATCTGTACAGAATATGTATCTGTATCTATGTATTTTTACAAGCTCCTCAGGTGATTCTAATACAAAGCTGGGTTTGGGATTTGCTATTGAAAGAAACCTGCAACATCCTCCCATGGTCCAAAGTGGCAAGGGTGAGAATGGGAAGAAACAATGCTGTCAGCAGAACCCAACGCACACTCAATTATACAAGTATGCGGAGCAGGGTGATAGTTTTGCTCTTCCTCTAAACTCATGGGCTTAAATTTTTTAATATTGATTTGTATGCAAGGCCAATGGTATATAGGAGATGGCAAGACAGGACCGATCGACTGTTGGAGGCAGTGGCCAGTCTTACTTTCTTGTCCTGAGAAACTCATCAGCACCTGATAAGCCCAAGTGCTGGAGGAAGTGGCAGCACTGTCCTGAGAAGAGATGCCTTCAACCACGGCTGCTCCCGAAGCCCCACGGACTCAGCACCTGTTCTTACTTCACATGGTACCTGCCCTGGGAAATGTGAGGCATTCTTCTTACTGTTACATTTCCAGTGCTGCTTTAGCTTCCAAAGATTTTTTTTCACACCTTTTTGTCTGGAGGCCCAGGTACTGGCCCTTCTCAGCCCACATAGGACAGGGTGTGACTTTGGATAAAGGGAAACTGGCTCATCTCCCTCTGCTCTTTGAGGATAGTTGTCTTATAGTAAAGGAAATGTATAATGGTTTCCTATCTTGCAAAGAGTAAAAAAGACAACTCAAGTGAGGAAAGGAATTAATAAGTCATCAAAAAAAAACTCCAAAACTCCCAGATAAAAATAAACTCTGACAAGGGCCAGCCAAATAGCTCAGCAGATTAAAGTGCCTGCTTAGGCAGATGCAGGGGCAGGAGTTCGATCCCCTGGCCTGCCGTGCCAGCCGACCCCCAGGGCACACTGAGATGGTGCACGTGTAATCCCAGAACTTGGGAAACTATAAATAGGAAGATCACTATGAGTCCAATCTATGCAGTAAGACCCCGTATACCCTGTACACCATTCCTAAGTACAAAATAAATAAATAAATAAATAAATAAATAAATAAGTAAACCCTGACAGTAAAAGTTCACAACATCTAGATTTTTAGGAGGAAGAGAAGGCAAGGACCAGCAGAAGTATCTGTCCCTTGTCAACTTCCCTTGCGAGAAATAAGCAAGCCCTCAATGATAAAGCCTCATGCTGCTGTATAGGGGGACGGCTGCGTGGGCACATGCAGCTTGAGCAGGCTGTGCAGAAAGCCTTTTCTGGCCTGTTGGGACTAAACGGAAAGAATTTTTTTCTGCCTGCCCACTAGGTTCCTCCTTGATGCAGGGGAGGACTTGCTATGGAAAGAAAGATATAATGCAGCTCCTGAGGATGGGAGATGAGTTTCACACCTGGGCGTGTAGAAGACCCACCAACTCTGGGTATGAGGGAGGCATGGGAACACTGAGAGGCTGGAACTCAGGAAGAGAAAAGCCTAAAATGTGCAGTATCCTACGAACAGTATCACCTGCAATGACTTGAGTAAAATTCACCCAGACAGGACAGTTAACCTGACTCTCATTCCTGTGCACTTCCACAAAGTTATCCTTTTGTTCTTATGCATTTTAAAAGTCCTAAGAGATAGAGGTGGTGGGAGGATTGATAGGCAGAGTGCAGAGAATTTTTATAGCACTGAAAGGCTCCTGCATGGTGGCAGACATGGGCCACTACATTTGTCCAAATCAATATCACGTGCAGCATCGAAAAGGGGCCCAGTGTCAAGTATGGGCCTTGAGTGACAATGGTTCTTACCATAAGTTTATCAAGTGTGGTGAATGGATCATTCTGGATCACAATGTCACTGATGAGGGAAGCTCTGCCTGTATAAGGATAAGGGGCCAATGACCTGTCTCTATACTTCCTGCTCAGTTGTGTGTGTGTGTGTGTGTGTGTGTGTGTGTGAATCTAAAATAGCTCTAAAAGCAAAATTTGTCTAGTTAAATCCCTCAATAGAGTTTCTTAACAAAAGAACAGGCTTAAACAGTTTCTGCATAGAGGCCAAATAGTGCCCCTGTGTGAGTCCTAGCAACATGAAACCTTAACAACTCCCTCTCTTCCTCCAATAGAGATCTCAGGTTTCCTATAAAGCCCAGGTGCAGCTTAGACGTTTGAGAACTGGGGAGGATGTTTTCCTTCTTCCAGGCCTCTGACTCAGTCTCCCTGGAGCTCAGTGTTCTAGTTTTCATAGTTTTTGTCTTTCTACCTAACACCTGGCATCCTCTCTGCCAAGCCCTACAGGATCAACTCTTCAGACATCCCAGACTTGCCTGGTTCCTTACTTAGGTCTGTCTTACTGGACCTGCCTTCAGACATTCCATGTCTTCCTGGTCCCTTACTCTGGCCCTCTTCATCCCGGGACTCAGGGTGCCAAATTCAAGAGCAGCATCTTCCAATTTAGAGTTTTATATATACAGCTTCTGCATTGGTTCAAAAACCTGAATTTCTAATCTTTGCTCTTCATCAAGATATGATTGATTAATCTATAATTATCTTCCCACTTGAAGCATTCACATCAATTTGCCTGATCTAACTACTAATATTTGTCCTTGCCAAGGTGTTTAGAGCAAAGTTGCTTAAGAATGAGATCTATAAATTTACTAAAGGCTCATTGTATGCAAAGAAACAAGTGATTTCAAGGTTGGGACTTACTGTGAGGATGGGAACAGGCATTGCATGAATGTCAGGTGCAGAATTCCATCTGATTTGCTTAAATTTGGCCAAAGACACAGGCCACTGTCTGCTTGTATAACCAAGTACAGACCTTCATTGCTTTTGTAGAAGGTTGTGGAACTGCCTAAGGTATTCAGGATAAATTATGAAATGTTTATTTGGAACCATTTGGGGGGCAAGGCCCAATACTGCCATGTTTTGTTGTTGTATTTATTTATTTATTTATTTGGTATAAGGTCTCGCTATACAGCTTGAACTCCTAGTGATCCTCCTGTCTCAGGCTGCCCAAGGTTGGCATTACAGGAATGCACCACCATGCCTGGTTTTGGAGGCCAGAACAGTATGCCTGGGTTCCTAGGGCCCATGGCACACCTGGGTTTCTGGGGCTGGCGTGGCATATGGTACCAGGGATCAAACCAGGGTCCTTGAGCTTGCTAGGCAGGTGCTTAGGTCCCTGAGCTATCTCCCCAGCCCCAATGTTGCCATGTTGAAGCAAAGCTCCTCTATAACATAGAATACCTAGCACTCTTTGTAAAGTGGCACAGCAGTGAAGTAGGTAATCCCAACAAACTGAACATAAGGAACGAGTGTCAGCTAAGTACTGATAACATTGATGCCTATGAATTTAGTGCGTTTCCTTTGTTATCCCCACTTTAGACATATGAAAATATTTGCAGCACTTTTATGCTGAACAAAAAGCAAGTGCTCAATCAGGCTAAGTGCCTCTGATGAGAGCTCAACACTATTTTCATTCTTCGTTTTTAATTAGGATGCGCTAGAAAATTACAGGTTGGTTCCTCTTCTCACAGCCTTAACAAATGTAGACGAGCAGAGCCGCTTCTCAGCTTAACACTAATGTTCTCAAAGCCATTGGTTAAATACAGTTCTCAAGCATGCTGAGTAAAAGCATCAATAATGGGCAATGCCAAGGTCAACAGGTCACTGAGAAAAGTTTCTCTTTGGCAGAAGCTATCTCATCAGTACACACGGTTTGCTATAATATGGAAGCAAATACTTTTTTTTTTTTTTTTTTGTATTTTAGGGAAGGGCCTACAGGGTGTTCAGGCTGTACAGGGTCCCACTACTAGATCGGACTCATAGCGATCCGCCTGTTTACAGCCTCCCAAGAGCTGGGATTACAGGCGTCCGCCACCACACCCAGTCTCAATTGCCCTTTCGGTGTTCCCCGGGGGCAGGGCATGGCAGCCCTGGGGATCAAACCTCTGGCCCCTACAGCTGCTTGTGGGTGCTTTAATCTGCTGAGCTATTTGGCCGGCCCTCAGAAGCAAATACGTTTTCTGTTTCTTCTACCCAGAATTAAAGTCTGATTTTCAAGTTGATGTTGGTATTTACAGAGCAACTATGTTCAATATGCACATGAATATTTTAGACCTAAAAGAGATCGGGCCTGGTTGATACTACAGCTTGGTCACTTTGTAAGATAAAGGAGGAAGTTTTGTTGTACTGAATGAGTTAGCTTCAAGTTACAAAGAACACAGTAGCAGCAACACCTTATGGTTTACTAGCTCTTATAGTGTGAAACCACTTTTCTGTGTATCACTCCCGCTATGGAAATGGAGACTTACACAGAGTCTACTTGGACTTCTGGTCACCTCTTTGGTCCTTCTGTCTCCTCCTTTGCTCGTATCCAGCTACACCGTGACTTGGGAATCTGAATGAGCCTGACATTACATGTGACACATTTCCAGGCCCTTTAAAGAAGTTCAGACCTTAATTTTGGTTTTTTTCGACTGTCCTCCAAAATTAAAAGATTATGTCCTCCAAAGCTTACTTATTTTCTGTCTACTCAAGCAAGTGATATATTTTGTAAGTTTGCATATTTTACATATGAATATTGATGCCAGAGATGGCATCAGCAGGGAAGGGGGTGTGATCTTCTTTGTACCATAGTGCATTCAACCTGAACTTCAAAGCTGCATTAGGAATGGGTGGCATTGATTCGTACTGATTTGGCTCCCTTCCACAGGCACTGACAATATTTCCTTTAAAAAGAGCAACTGAAACACATGGAAACATTGTCCCCAAATGGCCACTTCGGACAGAATCACCAGGGTGGCTTGTGTGATATGCTCTAGACACTCCATGTAAAGGCAGAGAAATCCCTACAGACAAGCCCATTTCCCTTAGCTCTGTCTTCTTGAGATGGTTGCAGACAAATTTTCACATATGGGGAGTAGACTGGATCCTCTTTCATGCTTTCTTCCACCTCTGATTTTTCCCCATGACTAAAACAGAATCACAAACCATGCTGGCTCTAATTGACTTTATCTAGATTTTTTTTTTTTTTTTCCAGAACCAGGGATTGAACTCTGGCCCTTGCGCTTGCCAGGTAAGCGCTTATTCTACTGAGCTATCTCCCTGGCCCTTTAATCTAGATATTTAGTTGAATAAATATTGACCAGCCAAACTTACCAGCATCTCATTTCTCCAGCCCACTTGCCTGTGGATTCCAGGCATGACTTTGATGTAACCTCTATCCTTATATCATTGTATCTTTTGTATAATCTTCTCTTGAGCATCCTTTTGTTTATAGGTCATGTCTTGCATCCTTGTCTCATTTAATTACAAACAATTTGGCAATTGGGGACTCTTCTTAAGTCCACTAAATACTAGTATACAGTAGAATCTTCAGCATATTGAATTTTGACTACCTTACATTTTCAATTCTGTGAACTCTGCCTTGTTTAATTTTATTTTTGTGTCCAGGAAAAAAAAAGAGGCCCTAAGGCAAGCTAAATATGTACATTTAACCACTTCCAATAGTTATTTAAAATCCAGCTTCCTCTAATTTTATTCTTAAACACCATAATTAGGATTTCTCTATACATAATGTAGAATCTCAATGAGCTACCACATTATTCGATTAGTCATTCTCTACATTTTTAGACCAGTAATTAACATTTCACCTGTCTTAAATTGCACATAGCATCTTAGATGAGATAAAAACAAAGTGAAAGCTGGTTTTAATAATACACCATGCCAGTTGTCATGATAGAAGTGTTGTGACTTTGCTAAGTGTAGTACTTCTTTTGTTAGATAGTAATTTTGATTGATAGTTCAATCCAACTGTTTGAAAAAGGTGCCTATTATCCAACACATTGCTTCTAAAATGAGCTACTCATTATTTTGCTTATTAAGATAATCAGAACCACTCTGTGAGTAAACCATCTACACTTTCACTGTGACCATGTACTCTGTGAGGTAAATCGCCAGCAGCTGAAGTGTCATTTCTGGTGACCTGAATGAGAGCAGTGTGTCCCGGTGTCCTTGTCTTCTGTATTGAAGGGTTCACATTCATTAAGTCATTATGAAACCCAAAGATTAAGTTCAATGAAACAAGAGTGAATCATTTGTTTTAGAGGAAGCAGATCATCTATTTTAAGCCAGAAGAAAACAATTTTGCAAATGGCCTTTTCCAGTTCAACAAGCAGTCCTTTGGAACCAGATGAATTAATGCCTCTTTCAGTGTATAAGTTTTCCTCCTCTGCTACCCAGACCCAGGTACCATAATGTGACAATCAAAGGAGTCAACTTGCTTCTTTTAACTTGAAGAGAACAGATTTATTAGCTTAGATCTTATATATAAGACAAAAATCAGCCTCAAAAAAAGTCAGCAGCATGATGGGCTTTTCAAATAAAAAGAATTTAAAAGGGAAAGCATAAAGCTCTGCACACAGCAACAATAAGGAAGTGAGAAATAGATGTTCAGGTTCTAAGCCAGAAAAAGGTGTCTTCGGGACACATAAGTAAAAAATAGCATAGGGCTGCTTCCCCTGCCAATACCTTCAAGAAGACTCAACATCAATATTGTCACCAGAAAGGCTAATCCACTTTCAGTTCACTTGTCTTAGTTATTTCTCTCATTGTTGAGACAAAAATACATCACACCTAATGTTAGAGGGGGATAGGTTTACTTAACTCACAATTTGTACTGTTTTCAGTCCATAATAGGTTGGCTCCAAAGCAGTGTGACATCATAGACAGGCATCCCAGGGAGAAGCAGTCGATGGTACCCAGAAGATAGCAAAGCAGGCAACGGATCTTAACAGTATCTTTCTGCCCCTTTTATCTTAGTGAGGCTACTCAGGGCAGGTAGCGCTCACACTCTTAATCCTAGTGTCCTTTATCCTTGCATTACACCATGAATCAACTTCAGTATCACATACGCTAGAGCCAGGCGCCTCTGAGGCAGCTCCGCCTATGATCCCATGAGGCTTTGGGGGACATCTAGACACAAGCCATAACACCACTGCTCAATAGAAATGACACACTTTGAAAGAGTCACATTATAACCTGTCCTGTTCAGCACTGATTAGCTTATATGTGCTTTTCTCTTCAGCATATTATACTTTTAAAAATGTTAAATCTCTAGAAAATATATATTAATATAAAAATATTACAAACACATAATATAATTGATCATGCCATTGCCAGGAGATAATCATAGTTAGAAGAATTTTTAAAATTTTATATTTATTTATTTTATGTTTTAAAGAGAGTACAAATTATAAAGAAATATATTCAAAATGTCAGAATTTCACTAAACAAAATAATAGGAATTCGACAATGGTTATTGAATTAGATAATGTAAACTCCAATTGGTTGTTTTGATTACCAGATAACTAGAAGAATTTTGTGTTCAAAACCATTTTACTTTACAAGTTTTGTTTCAGTGCATTGTACCACCATACTTAAGCATTGCTGCTGATTGAGACCTCTTTTTTTTTTCACAGAAAAGCTGTACTTTGTTAAAAGTTTGCCTCTATCTGAAAAATTTTTATGGTAGTTACTTTATATTTGGAGCTCTGAAATCTCATAAATTGGTATGTCTAGCTGTGGCTATTCTTATTCCACTGAACACATACTGAAACAATTTAATTGGAAAGAAATTTTTCTTGCATTGTCTGTTTTTTAGGATTTCTCTCTATAGATTCTCTTTCTTTTTGGGTCAGACTCTTGAATGCTACCTGCTGGAGCACAAGTATTGATTCTAATGTCTCTAATATTTTAACTCATATTTCCCAACTATTAGATTTTTTTTCATTTTTGAAACATTTTTTTCTTCCTCCAGTCTTCCTAAACAATTTAAACAAAAGATATATGTACATTTTAGGTATCATTTCATATGATTCATATATATTTTTAAATCTAGTGTGTAAAAGTATAAAATTTCCAAGACAATACTTTTTTCTCTTTTTCCTGTACTACCTCTTGTATTATCATCTCCCCAGTATCTCTGAATATAATAATTAAAATTATTATAATCCATCTGTTTCTTGGATTTTCTGTCCCCCTCTACCACACAGCCATATTTATTTATTACATGTGAAAAATTTCTTCAAATATTTGGACATTCTGCCTGCCCGCATGCACTTAAGAATGGAGACACTGGCTGCCCGAAACTATACCTCTGTGTGTGTGTGTGTGTGTGTGTGTGTGTGCGTGTGTGTGTGTGTGTGTGTGAACTCAGTCCTTTGCTATGGTTTGGCTTTATGTGTGTAGATTTTGAGCTTGCTGTTAGATGAGGGTCTCCTTCTAAATGCCAAGTTAAGTTAGCTTTACTACCACTTGCCAGCTCTCAGTAGCTGTCCTAATCTTTCCTACACATTAGTTCTTCTTCAGTTGAGAATAGTCCTACCCCAACACACTTTTTCTGCTTTGATGTAAGGGCTAGTTTTGTGCTACTGTGCAACAGCACTAGCAGGAAAGATGGGAACAGGAGCAGTTCTTGCATAAAGGCTCACCTTTCTGTTGCCTCCCTGGTCCTTTCCAGAAGATGTTTTGGGGCTCTGCCTGATTGGCAGCCTCAACTCATTGTCACCTCCTCAGGGTCATACAAATGTCCTCTTCTCTGATTCACCAGTACACATTCTCCCATCAATTTCTGACTTTCTCTGTGGTAGTTTTATGTATCAAGTTGACCAGGTTATGTCTCCCCATTATTCAATCAAATATCCACCTATCAGTTGCTGTGTAGTTGTTTTGTATAAGAACTCTGAAGTCCATAATTACCTGACTGTCATAAGAAAGAGACCATTTAGGCAATTTGCATGGGTCTGTGGCAGTTGAAAGGCCTTTGGACTGAGCCAAATCCTTCCCAAGCACAGCTGGGCTCCCTACAGGCAGCAGCTTGAGCCCTGCCTGAGAGTTCCCACCTGCTCATCCCAACAAAGTGGTCTGTGGATTTGAGACCTGTATCTCCACTCCAGGATCCTCCAGGTGCCTTCCTTAAAACAAATTTCTTGATGTCTGCCTTCTACGATATCTTTGATTGGTGGAATCTGGAAATGAAAGAATTCTCTTGCCCACAGAAAGCATCTTTTCCTTCTATACTGCTCCCTATTTATGCAGACTTATATTATTACTTTTTAACGAACTATTATAAAGGAACATATATTCTTGATTCTTAATTAACATACTATTTTTTATAATTAAAATTTTCCAAATTTCCATTATTATTATTATTATTGTTGCTGTTGTTGTTGTTGATGTTGTGGTGAATAGTGCTGTACATCAATCTTGTATGTCTCAATATTTCTGAAGTCAAAACTTTTCTGAATCGTGAAATCTTTTCTGGACCAGTGGATAAATACAATCTCCAATCTTTTGTCACATATTGCAACAGTATCCTCCCAGAATGCCTATTTTTATTTCCTCCTACAATGTATGAGAGTGACTATCACACTTTCTGAGGGGTGGTGACAACTGAGACACCTTCAGGGAGACTGTTCATCACAGAGAACGGAATCAGAAGCCATCCCATTTCAGAAGAAGGAGGAATGGTTGTCCTTAGAAGTCTCCAGTGGTACATAAAAGTCCTCTTCCAAATTGTGCCTCAATGAAGCACATTAGAAGCAATGTGGAGAATCTAAAATGAGAGAGTGTGACTTTTGAGGTGGTAGTATTGTTTTGTTTTGCTTGGTTTTTCTCTGGCCAACATTAAACAAGCCATCAAATTAAACAATACTACTTTTAGAGTATCTGATATGAAATATGCTTTTGCCTCCCTAGATGTGTCCAGCTGAAAAACTACCAGAGATGAAATATGCTTTCACCTCCCTAGATGTGTTCAGCTACTTAACTGATCTGCCCACAGACATCAAACAGTTGAAATTTTAGAGGAAAAGGCTTTTAACACTACTTTCAAACCTTGGGTTCTAGGTTTCTGCTTTTCTCTTAAAATTAATATGAGTATAGGTTGCCTTCCCTTTTTTTGGACACATTAATTTTGTAGAGTTTTTTTTTTTCTTAACAAAATTGAAAGCAATGGACAAAAAAAGATGATGCTTACAGGTAGCAGGCTGACTGGTTAAACCCAGTTGCTTTTAGTTTTGGGGTTCTGTAAGTTACAAGAAGTTGCTGAAAATAAAAGTGAATGTAAATTTGCAGTCCTATTTGGGCATAGAGACAATTCTGTGACAGGGCTAGAGCCAATTCCTAAAAGAAAGGGGCTGGGAACTAAGTGTGGGTGTGAAAGCAGTCCTTCTGGCTTGACCTCATGAAAGGATGGTCTCATGCTATCTCTGCCTGACCTCCACGGGGTTCTGTGAATGCTGGTCATCTTTTCACCATGAGAAGCAAGCCATGAACATCAACAGCAGAAACATCTTGGATTACGGGTCACTCCAGTGCAACTCTAAAGAAACTGGGCAAGCTCAAAAGCAACAGCACAATAGAATTATGTCTATTGGACACAAGAGCAGGCTGTTCCATATTCAATGATGAGCCTGGGATCCATTTTCACATTTTTATTAAAAACAGGTGAAACAAGACAATCAGTTTTCTTATTTATCGCCTATAACGGTAGAGAACACAGCTGTAGCTTTTAGCTCATAAAAGTACAGTCACAGAAGAAGGATAAATTTCATGTTGGGAGCTAAAATGAGATTGTGAATTGGGACTATTGATGTAGCTCAGTCACGGAGGCCCTTGTGCCTGAGTATGAAAGCTAAGTTTTCAAATAGAGGTCATCATTCGGCCAAAAATGGCCTTCTCAATCAAAAATTACAACATGAGTTTGGTATAGACTGTATGATGCTCCTTAAAAAATACATTTAAAAAATAGATCCTTAGCAATGCAGTACCGATCTCTGACAAAACTAGCAAAAAAAGGGGATATAAATGAAGTACCATTTTGTATCTGTATATATAAAATAGGATAGATACACAGCTACTTTCTCTTAATTCAATGAGAAGAAAGATTTGTATTAATAGTGTTCGGACAGGATACCATGTCTACATCTTGTACTATGAATAACCACTACAAAGACAACAATATGCAATTTATTAATGATTGAAATGGTCCTACTAATCAGTTTTGAAGCTGTCTCATTGCTATTTGCTTCTTAATAAAATTAATAAAAGAATATATTTTATTAAAAATAAATCCTTTTAACAACAGCATATTTTCTCCTACACAGTGATTTTTTTATAGTAGCAACTGGATTTGCATAATTCAGAATGCAAGACAAAAATAAACAAAACACAAAATAATTCATAGGAGGCCAAAATTAGTAAGTGAATGGAAAAATATACATTTTTGTTTACAAATTTGACCAAAAATAGCTATGCCAGACAAAGAAAATAAATTAAAAATGAACATCTGTTGTTCCATGAAACATTATTAATATTCATATAGAAATCGATGCTGCTGAATCATTCAGAATGGAATCTTAATGTAGTTTAATTATTTTCATCTTCAGAATTTTCACAAGCCTTCTGAAAGAAATCTATGGTTAGTGTTCTCAATGGATTCAGAATATGTAGCTATCTGATTCCTAGACGCATATAAATTACCAAAGCTGAATCAAGAAGATGTAAAAATTGTGGATAACCTAATGTCAGTCAACAAAATTGAAATATAATTAAAAACTTAACAACAAAGAAAAGTCCATGTCTTGATGTATTCATTGCTGATTTCTATAACAAATTTAGAGAACATTTAATACCAATATACTTCCATACTCCCAAACTCATTCCTGGAAGCAAGTATTATTCTGATACTAAAACCAAAGAAAAACTCAACAAAACAGAGAACTATAGGCAAATCTCCCTAATGAACATAGAAGTAAAAATTCTCAATAAGATACTAGCAACAGAGTGCAGCAAATCATCAAGAAGATTATATAGTATGGCCAAATGGGATTCATCCCAGGAATGCAGGGATGGTTCTACATATGCAAATCAATAAATGTATTACACTATGTCAACAGAGTCAAGTACAAAAATCACACAATAATCTCAAGAAGCATTTGACAAAGTGCAACACTCACTTATGACTTAAAAAAATAGACAATGGAAAAAGATTGTCTTGGCATCAATCTGATAAAAGCCATCTGTCTATGACAAACTAGAAAAAATCACACTAAATGGACAAAATCTGATGCTTTAACTTTAAAATCAGAAACAAGACAAGGATGTTCACTATTAGCACTCCTATTTAATATAGTTGAAACTCTAGCCAGAGTAATCAGACAAGAGAGAGAAATTAAATGAAGAAAGATAGGAAAGGAAGAAGTGAAATTATCATTATTCATAGATGACATGATACTTGTCTTAATTACTTTTTACCAATTGCTGAGACAAATACCCAACACTCAAAATGAAGGAAGGAAAGATTTGTTGAGCTTACAGTTTGTGGAGGTTTCAATCTATACTTGGCTGACTCGCAGGCAGGTTGTCACATGGTGGAGAGCAGCAGTTCATGGCAGCAGAAAACAAGCAAGAGCAAAGGGAAGGGCAGCAGCTGAGGCTTCTAGCAAGCTTCTCTCTCCTGCTTATATTGTAAACAAACTACCCTGAGGTTTGGGGAGTAGAACTCATACAATGTCCATGCCCTCTTCTTGCACAGGATAAGGATGTTTACAAACTAAGAATCCTGGCTCTCTTCTGAGTCACTTAATTAAACTTTTAAACTTCTCAAGTTTACACAATGTATCAACCACTACAATACTTCACTCAGAGCACCCAAAAACTCCATCAAAACATTTCTAGACTTAATAACCATGTTCAGTAGCATAGCTAAATACAAAGTCAACACTCAAAAATCAATACCATTCCTCTACACAAACAACAAATGCTCTGAGAAAGAAATTAGGGAAATCAAACCCTTCAAATAGCATTCACAAAATGAAATATTTAAGAACCAATCTACAAAGAAAGTAAAAGATATATATATATATATCTTTTAGGAAATGGAAAAATATTGCTTGCTGATGGAGAGGAAGAACCAACAGTGAAAATGGCCAAATTACTAAACTTTTTATAGAGATTTAATGCAATCCTGATCAAAATATCTTCAGCATAACTCACACAAGTAGCAAAAACATTCCTAAAATTCATCTGGAACAGAAGAGACCTAGAACAGCAAAGGCAATTTTGGGCAACAAAGACAAGGCAGGAAGCGTTACAATTTTGACTTGAAAATTGTACTGTGATAAAATCAGCATAATACCAGGGGGGAAAAAGACCTGAGAATGAATGCAACAGATTAGAAGACGCAGACATAACTCAAAAAACACTCAGCCACCTTATCTATGACAACAAAGCCAAATATGTTCACTGGAAGAAAGATAGCAAATTTGATAAAGGGTGCTGGAAACACTTGCTTTCTACATGCTGAAGTCTAAAGCTAAACCCATGTCTATCACCACTAAACAAACTAAAATTAAAATTAATATTGAAATATTAAAACAGAAACACTAAATCTGTGAAGAGAGAAGGTAAAAATATTGAAGACAAAGGTGTACACACTTTATGAAGAAAATCCAAAGTGCACTGGAAATACTTCAAAGAATCAACAACTGGGACTTCATATGAAAAAGCTTTTGTGAATCTAGAGAAATCACCAACAGAGTGAAAAAAAATTCACAAATTGGGAAAAAATTTAGCCTGCTGTCCCTTAGTTAAAAAACTTCTATCCAGAGCATATAAAGAATTGAAATAAGTCACACACACCCAAATTCAAAGACTCAATCCAAAATGCCCATCTGAGATGAATACATATTCCTTAGATGAAGAAATAAAATGGAAAATACATATATGAAAGTATGCACAACATTGCTGTTCATTCAAGAGATGCAAATTAAAAGAACACTAAGAGTCTATCTTACCCTAGAAAGAATGGCCATCATCAAGAAGTCATCCAATAACGAATGCTGGAGAGGCCACACAGATAAAGGATCTCTTCCCTACTGTTGCTGAGAGTACACACTGGTGCAACCACTGTGGAAATCAGTATAGAGATTCCTCAAGGAACCAGAATTAGCAGTCTCATTCCACCCAGCTATTTCTCTTCTTGCTATCTTCTCAAAAGAATGAAAAACATCATACCACAGAAATATATGTGTACCCGTGTTAATAGCTGTGCAATTTGTGATAACTCAATGTTGGAAACAACCCAAATGCCCATCAATCAAGGAATGGATAAAAATATGTGGTATTTTTATACAGTGGAGTACTACTCAACCACAAATGAGGATAAATTTGAGACTTACATAGGTCAATGGATGCAATTTGAGACAATACTCATAAATTAAATAAATCAGACTCACATGTGTAAACATTGTATTGTCTTCCTGGTGTGAGATACTGAAAGAGTAAATAAAGTCTAAGATGTACAATAGCTACTGTAAAATGGGAAGAAATTTTTCAAAAGGAAAAATGAATGAGGATTAGTAAAAAGGTAAAGGACACTAGGGAAAAGGGAAAAATGCAAGTCAGTTATACTATTAGTGTCTCTTAGTTCACTGAAAAGGAAGGTTTGTGCCAATATGGACTGGAGACGCTTTATGCCCGCACTGATACCCTGATCAATGGCTTTAAATAAAACAAGATGTGAATATTAGCTCTTGTCACTCCTATTATTTTATGAAATTTTGTTTTAATTTTTTTCCATAAAAATAGATTGAATTAGTTTTTGAGTAATTATTTTAAAAAGAGAATATGTAGTTTTCCTCATAGTGCTAAGTGTCCTGGGGTATGCTATAAAATCACCAAGACCCTCCCCCCACAATAAGTAATTCTGAAGAAATAAATAAATTATTTTTTCCTAAAACACTTGTTTGAATGAATATGAAAATGTCAACCTTACTGAATTATTAAATGTTAATCTTCAACATTGTAGGTATTAGCCTTTCTCCTGGCCATAGAAAATATGATTGATTGATCTCAGTGATGGAAGGTAGGGTAAAACTATGCTATAGTTACCATAGACTCAATTTTGTTTCTCTCACTTGCATGCTGTGAGAATTTGAGGCTTCTTTCATTGAGTTCTACCATGGTAAGATTCACTTAATGGTTATTGATTAGGTATAAGTAAAGTAAGATGAAATATTACCTTAGTTAAAGCTAGTTGGGAGCTGGGACTTTTTTAAGAGTTTATTTCTTTAAGGGCTGGGGAGATGGCTCAGTGGAATAAGCACTTGTCTGGTAAGTGCAGGAGCCTGAGTTCAATCCCTGGTTCCAAAAAAAAAAAAAAAAAGAGTTTATTTCTTTAGTATACACGTCCACCAAATTTGATATTTCTAAATATTTTTCCTCTGCTAAGTGAGTATTTACGTTGTTTGAACATTCCAAGATGAGAAAAAGGAGCAGAGAAATAGGGAAAAAAGAAAGGAAAATCAAAGGAAAGGAGAAGAGGGGAGGGGAAGAGAGGGAAGGAGAGGGGAGGAGAAGGGGAGGGGAGGGGAGGGGAGAGGGAAGGAAGGGAAGGGAAAGGAAGGGCAGGGCAGGGCAGGGCAGGAAAGGAAAGGAAAGGAAAGGAAAGGAAAGGAAAGGAAAGGAAAGGAAAGGAAAGAAGGAAAGGAAAAGAAGGAAAGAGGAAAGGAAAGAAAAGGAAAACTCTAAAATTTTCCAAGCTGGTGTACTCTCAAAATATGTCAGGCCAGTTTTGCCATCTTAACAAGTCAAAAACCCAAATCATGGAGTGTATTTAAATTCCAACAACATGTTCTGTCCTTCTGTTCTCTTTACGTGACAGCCAGTGGTAAGAAAAACCACAAAGAGGATCATTCAAGTGGTCAGCATTCTGGAGCAACTGTGGAGCTCAAATAAGCCAGGTGAGGGCCATATGGGAGCTGGCTACCATCTTCTATTTGACACTCAAGTTAAATCCCTATCTTCAGTAGCTTGTCACCAGAGCAATCATTTACACCTGGCCCTCAGACAACTTATCAATCATGCAGCAGCTGCAATTTAAATATTTTGGCTGAAAACACCCCCTCCTTATGTCAGGACACATTAATTTGAAATAAACATTTTGCTGAAATGTGAAGCAGATCCATTAAAGGCTACTAGTCATGTGTTTAGATTTATTACTTTCTGATGCTGTTAGGTAGAACAGTCATAGCTGAGTGTGATGGATTCTCTATGAGACAGGAAGAGAATTGGAAAATACCACGTCTGTTAAGTGCCAAGGATTGTGCTAAATGCTTGCTTTTTATATTTAACTATATCAATTTTAGGTGAACATTTATGGTCAACATCAGGAACGAAAAATATAAAAATTTGTAACTAAACAGTGGTGATAAGAATTAAAACTATATTCAGCTAATTTCTGTGTAGTTCTTGTCTCTGTTAATTCCAACTGTAATAAGACCCTCCCCCGAATTTGGATTGGATTTCTTGTTTCCCTTCCCTGGGTAGTTTCCATGTAGCACAATGATTGTTTCATGAGACACTTTTGAAATATGATAAAAAGTGCATTTCAATAATTTCAGAAGTCCTCAGCAGTGCTTAAATGGTAATTGCTACCCAGGCAAATGCTGATAAATCCTATGAATCCAAAGCCAACATCACCTCCTCAGCCTTTCCTTCTTGCCTGGCAGATGACTTTCATTTGAGATGATCCATGCAGGTCCTAGGGCACACCCTAGAGAAGTCTGCATTATATTTGTAAAATATCCTATTATCTAGTTTTAAATATCACGTTGGAAGGGAATCAAGCAATAGTATGTAGAAAAGCTTTTGTTATGAACACTCAAAATACCAATCTATCAAACAAAGATGATTTGATTGCATTTTGAATACAAAATCACACACAGCATACTACGTCTGCATATAAATGATAACCTGAGTAATGAACCCAAATGTTCTAATAATCTTGCACTTTAGCCTAAGGTTTAAAGTCCATCAGCTCTTTGTTTCCAGTATTTTTAAATGATATTTTCCCCTTTCAGTTTCTATTTCATTTAATTCAAAGATGAACTTATATGGTTAAGAATGGCCTGGTATGAAGGAGCCCACTTATAAGGACCCAAGGATGGGGCCTTATAAACCAAATACCTCAAATCCTAACCTTGGCACTGTGCAGTCCTTTAGAAGTGATATCTGTCCACAGCAACCATCCTGGCTTTGCTTCACTGCAGTTGAAACATGAACACTTGAAGGACACCTAAGGTCTTTCTCAGACTAATTTTCCCTCCTTGTATCCCTTTTCTTAGGCACAGCCAGGTAACTACTCTATGATACAACTAAGTTGTTGATGTTAATACAAAATAAAACTTGGACACCATATAGTATAATTAAAAGGAAGTACCTGTGTCCTGCTTCATCTGAAATTAACATTTTATTTTTATCAAATTTCCATTAACAAGTTCCATTCATGCTGAGTAAAGAAATAAGCAAGGTGCCAGGGCCCCTCTTTCTTTCCACATATATGTATTTCTAAATACAAACCAAAGGTTATAATGGTTTTTTTCATGCCTGTAAAAAGGTAGGTATTCTTCTTGTCATAAGTCAGTCAGCCATAAATAATTTAAAAAACTCCTAACACCAAAACCCCTACACATATAGCTGTTAATCCTCCTTATGAAGCAACCAACTTAACACATGTTTGGAGACCCTCTTATTATGTGTAAGCCATGACTTTATGACTGACCTTATTTCACTAATAAATTTGTTGAGTATACAGAATATCTACATAAACTATAGCAGAAAAGAGTTTAATATAAACATTAAATTTGTAACAGATAAATATTATAAGAGTTTAGATGAGGCCAAAATATGGAAAAGAATTCAGACTTCATTGACCACAGACTTTAGATTTAAATTCCCCACCCCCCTTACCATCTGTAAAGAAGTTAGGGATTCCTACTTGCCAGCTCCCTTCTGAGGATCAGGAATGGAAATGATTTCCTGCATGCTGGCTATGCATACCTGCTCGCCATCACCCACGCAATGTTCGGCAATGCCCAGAAGATACCTGGTGAGGGCCACATTTTGACTTTGTTTATTTTGTAGAGGATGGACATGGACTTGGAGAAGTGAAATAACGTGTCAGGTCACAGAATCTGGAAGCCATCTAATGTGTGAATCAATCTCCACTGCATTCAATCATTCAACCCTGATCTTCTCTCCAGATCAGGGGACACTTCTCACAAGTCTCCAAATACAGTTTCTCTAACAGCAACGGAACACCCATCTCCAACAAAATAAAACAAACAGGGGGATATAAATAAAGGACTGTTTTGTAATGAAAACAAATATATGTATACACAAGATGGTTAGTATAGATATACAGCTACTTTCTCATAGCTCAATGAGAAGAAAGGTTTGTACTAATAGTGTTTAGACAAGATATCATATCTGCATCTTGTTCTCTGAATAACTATTGAAGACAACAATATGCAATATATTAATTATTGTTACTATCCTACTAACCTGTTTTGAAACTTTTATTGCTATTTTATCTTTTTTTCTCATTATAATGAAAAAAATTAAAAAAAAAAAAAACAAAGTTCAAATAACAGATATTCTGTAGATGGTGTCTCTTTGGAGAGGGAAGTGAGGACAGGCCTGAAAGGCAGAAATTCATCTGAACTTTATGTACTGCTTGTACTCCAGCAGTCAGCAGTGAGGAAGGTGCTGGAAAAGAGGCATCCTCGATAACTGAGGACTGGCAAAGGTTGGCTGGTGCACCCTACGCCCGCCCAAGAGGCTGGATAAAGACTCTGCAAGGGACATGAAGAGTGACCTTTGCATGGTGATGGGCAGCTTATTTAATAAAGATGATAAATATAGTTTATCATGCTAAATAGGTCACCTTGGAGGACAGGGAGTTCGTGCACAACTGACAGATTCATAACTTGAAGAAAAACTCATTAATGAAAACACTTTAATTCAGAAGTTGTGGATTTGACAGTTGATGGGGTCACAATAAAGCTCTATATCAAGTAAGCATCTCTTCTCTATTACTCCTCAGCAGTATCCTTCAGAAAACCTTCAAAGGTGCAAACAGCAATTAAAAATACAAAGGAAGAAAGCACCCTCAATCTGCCATCCTTGTGATCTGCCTAGACCAATCCTACCTCTTCATGCCACCAGCTGCATGAAGTCATATGAATCATAAATAATAAAGTCCATTTTTATTTTTATTTATTTTTTGTATTTTAGGGAAAGGTCTACAGGGTGTTCAGGGTCTCACTATTAGATCAGACTCGTAGTGATCTGCCTGTTTACAGCCTCCCAAGAATTGGGATTACAAGTGCACACCACCATGCCCGGTCTTGATTGCCGTCTCAGCACACCCTAGGGGCAGGACTGGCACAGCAGGCCCGGGGATCAAACTCCCAGCTCCTGCACCTGCTTGCAGGCACTTTAATCAACTGAGCTATTTGTCCAGCCCTAAAGCCCATTTTTAGAAAGCACATTCTTAAAAATACCACATTCATAATAGCACAGCATCCAGTAGGACTCCCTTGATTTATCTTAGTTCTACCACAGAGAAGTGCATTGTCTGACAGTTGTGGAGCTAGAGATGATTGCTTTCATAGATTTACTTTCAAAATCATGCAAACAATTGTTAACCCAGTGTTTGACTGTGCAACTCATTATTGTGCATTACTAACCAATATTATAGTAAAAAAACTGCACCCATTGTACAATTGCACCTCACTGTCTTGCCCTTCACTCACTGTCCATACTCCTGGACAGAGGGTCTCAGTTCATGCCAGTCCCTCCACCTTTCTCCCCTCTGTTTCCAATATCATTTGTTCACTGCTCCTCACCCATGCTAATATTTAGATATGGCCCACTCAAACACTATGGGATTGATGTGCACACCACTAGATCATTTTAGAGATAAAAAGTACTTCAAACTTTTCAGAGATTGGCAGATACGTGAGTTGGAAATATATAATCATTACTACCCTTCATTTCCCACCAATCTAAAATACCAAAGTGAGCACAACTGTGTACATGTTTAGAGGCATTCTGCATATTGTAGTCATCTATAAATCTACCCTGTCTTGCTGTGTTATAAACATAAGTTGTCTAAATTCAAAGTAATTGACTTTCAGCCAACTGTGACCAAGTCTCTCTCTCTCTCTCTCTCTCTCTCTCTCTCTCTCTCTCTCTCTCATACACACTTGAAAAAAGAAAGAAAACCTGCCATGTATTACAGCATGAAAACTCATCCCAAACTCAGAAACTTTGCACCCCAAGAGCACTTTTAATAGCCTCCCTTGACACCAGACAAATATTCTGCTATGGATAGAATAATTTATTCATTGGGGGTGGAGGGTGTAAACTTGTCTCACTGTGCAGATTATTTTTAACAAAATTATTTGTAAATTTATTGTACTGAAATATTCACTAAATGAATATTTTGCTATCATACTTACAAAAAGTTTTTTTAAAATCAGTATATATTTGTATTTGCTCAGTACTTTGTTAACAAAAAGGAAAAAAAAAAAAAAGAAGGCCTGAGGAAAGGGAACAGCAAGCAAGCATAAATTAAAATGCAGTTTTATCTCCAGTGAATACTAAATACTCAAAACCACATTTTAATATATCTGATTATCATATGCACTGGACTGCACAGTGGGGAATAGCGTCAGAAGTTACTATAGACAACGGACATCTAATAAAATATATCAGCAACATATGGCTATGAATTCCTTCTCTCATTATCAGTGCTATACAGCATTAGATTCCAAATCTCCCACCACAGTGAGAAAACAGCTCCGCAAATATGCTGCATCAGAATCATTACTAGAAGCCTGGAGCAGATATTTGACCTTTTGTTTTCCTTGACCCTAAGAGTGGGCAGCCACAAGTCTAATGTGCTTTGCTTCTTATTTGTACAGATCATGAACGTCATGACAAAAGCAGGTGTCTTAGGACTAGGACTATTATCACACATGCTGAATTACAACAACAATTTTAAAAATGATTCAAACTTCCCAGATGTGGCCAACCAAAACACCAAACAGAACATGGGGGCTGCTGAACAGGCTCAGTTCCTCTGCACTGGGCAGAAACTACAGTAACTTTAGGCATCTTTCAGAAGGCATTGGCCTCTGAGTGTCACAAGGCACAATTTCAGCACGGTTTTCATAGGTGACAAACTATAATTATTAAAAGGGAATAAATATTTTGCGTGCACTAAGCCACAGTTTGATCTTCACATCAATAAAAAAATATCTTTTCACTTGTGACAGTTATTTTCCCAGCTTGAAAGGTCATCATTTGTTTGGATAAATAGGCAGAGAGGAAGCTTTTCAAGCTGCCTTGGAAGCAGAATGAGTCCCCAAATTGGAGGAGACGTGTATGGTAATGAGAAAACGCAAGGATGAGCTGTGTGTGACTACAGGCAAATGGCTTCCTCCTTGCAGGAGAATTTAATGATGGGTTACTTCTCCAATGGGAAAGTAATAACTTAGGTGAGTAAAGTTGTGCACTCCAAAAATGAAATTATTTTCAGTTTTTAAATATAACCCCAAAGCTATATACCTGTATCATTAACTCAGCACCTAAAATGCATTTCAATATTTTGTTCTCTGAATTACTCTTTGGCTCTTAAGTTTTAGCAGGGAATTTAAGCCACACAACATGAATGTGGATCAAGACTCTCAGTTCCTGGGAAATTGTGGAAAATTATTCTGGGTAAGTAAGGGAAAACCAGAAATACGATAGTTGTTAATTTCCGATTGAGTCTGTGTTTAATAAATGATATTTTATCCATTTGAGGCTTGATTCTACTTCTTTTCCCAGTTAGTCTTTTGATGGGATAGAAACACTCTTACACAAGTAGAAACACTGTACTTATGTTACACCCCTACAGGGTGGAAGATCCCAATTACATGCTGGCTCAAATGTGTTCATACTCAATATATTAACTGAATTAGGAAATTGATGTCATATTTATTTTCTGTATAGCACCTGAGACAAATGCTCTGCACAGGTGTCATGAGCCCTCCCACATAAATGTCTAACCAGATCGATAAATACGTGTGCTTAGTAAAAAATGCAATGTGCATTCGAGTCTTTCATATTTCTATCCTAGATATTCAAACCAGTAGTCCTTCTTCTATTTTATATATGACAAAGATGAGCTAAGGGAAATAAACTTTGTGCGTATAAATCCCTTTGACTTAAGGAAAGCCATCAATATATGAGCTACTTACTGCCAAAATCACAGTTTAACCTGCATTATTGCTTTTCACTGGTTTATTTGGGAATCATGGAAGACAGAATAATAGTTAAATGATACTTATTCATTAAAAATAGAATACTGTCATGTTAAGAGTACCAGCCCCTGTCAAATAGGTTGCTGTAGAATGCTGTGTGCTGAATACTCATTTTATATATTGATTGGATTTTATCATCTACAACTTTGCTGCAAGGTACAGAACACAATCATAAATATTACATCAAAATGTTTTTGTTATGTGGCCATTATATGTATATACATGAGTGTATATCATACACACACACACACACACACACACACACACGATGCTCTTTATGTACCTAGGAGCTGCTTGCTTAGGTGGATCTTCAGCTAGCATCCTTGCTGTCATACGCCACTGAGAAATGCACCATAAGTTGCTGTATGTTTTGTCATGGCACCGTGCTACCCAGTGACAACAGGTTAGAGCTGTCGGTTCAAGTATCAAGAGTATGAAAGGATATTAATCAAGCAGCAGGCTACCTTTGGAAGGGAATCTGTTTTTAGTACCCATAGGCGTTGCTCTCTCCCCTCACCAGTATGTGCTCAGAGAAGTTGTATTTAGGCTTGAGGGGGAAGCCTCTAAAATTATTCACAGTGGTCTCCCATCCCAGATTCCATTTATGCCTGCAAATGAAGAGTCCGTTTCAAAAATAGTGAATGGTGCCAAGTATTAATGCAAGCATTTGCATTAGCTACCCAGAGCAGTTTGAAAATTGAACGTCCATTGTCCTTAAGCATAGCATTTTCAGATACACAGAAATGAAGTTTAAAACAGACCAGCTTTTGTAGCATTCATGTAGAAAACCAGGGATAGATACACTGGGAAAAAATTAAAATACAAAAAAGAGATTAAGAAAAGACAGTTGTTTTATCCAGATTCCTAGAATTATGTATGATAACAAATACAGAATTATTTAGTCTGAGCAAAATAGTTTAGTTATTGGGACAAATATGCACATAAAAGCACCCTTTACCCTGTGCTACTCTAATCTGTGTTCTTCAGAATTACAACTGCTTCACTATTTCTGTCCCTCGACTCAATCTTTATGATTTCCCAGTGCACAAAGATCATTGCAATTAAAGAGCTATGCAGAGCAAAGTGGCAAAGAGATACTTACTTCTATAAAAACTAGCACAACTCTTTAAATCCATTTTTCCGCATTTCAATTGTTTTCAGATTCTAACTCAGTAGTTTGTAATTTTCTCACCACCAAGTTTTATAGAAGTAATCGTGTTCTGTTACACTAAGTGATACAGAAATTGCTTAGTTTTGGAGTTACTATTGCTGAAGACTTCCCTCCATAGAAAAATACAAGTCTTTCTTGTGCAAGCAAATGATAGTTTATTAACATATACATAAATTAAACATTTGATCAGAGACTATTTCCTCAGGACTGATGATTATTTTACAATAATAGAATGAGTTAGCCAAATAAACCCAGGTTTATTAGTATGGGTGTCTACAAATCCTGCTTCCACAGTGCTTTGGGTAGCGTGTACTTAGAACAAAATGATGACAGTAAATGAATTATAAATGTATCAAACAAAAGGTAAAGTAACACCTGCTAGAACTCATGCTCTTACAAATTTTAAAGAATATACAGTAAAAGGAGACTATAGTAGAGATTTGTGTCTAGCAATAAAATTCCACCAAAGCATATCAAGGTTTAATTAAAACATCAAAATGTGGGAAGAAACACAATTTGACAGATAAATGTGAATATCATGGCATTGTCACTGAGCTTTTCTAATGAGATTAGGTTCCCTCTTTAATTGACATTTCCAACTGAGGCACAGATAAGACAGATTTAATGGGAACAGTTATATATAGCTGGACTCCAGCTAGATGAATGGGTATTTGACATTTAAATATCATAAACGATATATAATACACTCCCCTCGCTAACCCACTGCCAATATTAAGGACACACAGATACTTTAAACTCACAAAGCACAGAGAACATCAAACATAATGTAAATGTAGCTCATGCACACACTGTTGCATCAAATCATTTCCATTCAATGCATGTAAGTCTTAGATAAAAAAGGAAAAAAAAATCAACTAGAATCCCTACAGGTAATTTAATTTCTCGTTGGTAAAAATGAATGGGAGGATATAAAGCTGCTCCTGAAAGTGTGTCAATATTTTTTTTTCAAATAACACTAATAAGGTGCTTTTCTGGAATTATGTTCATTTGGTACTAACAAAAGACAGGGGAAAAAAATCCATCAACTAATGCAAGGCTGCATCATGGTCGAGACAAAAGAAATAAACCCATCATTTATTTTAAAATATCAACATAAGAGCTTTTTTCTTTATTGGCCTTTAATGAGGTTTCTACCATGAATTCACCTTAAGGACTTTAGCTTGATGAATAGACTTTCCTATTATGAAGGCTCTTTTGTATCAGCACTAAAGTCCAGGTACTGCAGCTTCAGGACCTGCATCGTGAGCCACTGCAGTTAGTTCTCGGAGAGTCATCTGCAGCCCTAGAGTCAAAGCCATTGTCCTCCATTTGTTCAATTTACAGCTGGAGTTCTTCTTCTAATGCAGCACATATGAAAGAATCATTTCCTTCCTACAAATCTTTAAACATAACAGCATAGAAACAAAGGATGGACTCAACATAGAAAGAAATAAAGCACTTAGCCCTGGGAGGTAAGATTTTACTGGACATGGTGAGTCTAAAGAGAAAATAAATGATATGAAGATTGCACACTTTAAAATGTTATGCTGCCTAAATATTTATGCACAAACACAATTTCAGTGGCTTCAATATGCACTTGTAGATATAAAGAGGGCATATACATATGTATAAATGTATGTATGTCTGATGATGGACAGGCAACCTAACCTCTAGACTAAGCACTGGGTGATGACTGTTTTCAGAGAAGAAAAATAATTAGTAATTAGATTGGCAATTGTGTATTATTAACTCCCCAAATATTTATGATGTACCTACTTAGGTTCAGACACAAAGATAAATAATACATTTTTCCTTGCCTCCAGCAGCTAGGCTTTGGAATTGGTAAGAATATACTCCAGCAATTACATTAAGTAGACCTTCACTTTGCCTGAATATCCAGCACAGGCTTTATACTAGCCTTAGTGCTTAAACTGAATACTAAAGGACAGGGTGGTATTTTATCAAGAAGGTAATTTCTAGGTGAGGCATGAGAAAAGAAGGTCAGTACCAATGGCCAAAAGTTCAAGAACTCCAGATTTCATTGTGTAAGAGCTGAATGCACAGAATCTCACAGAATCTACACAGAACTGCTGTGTGCAGCACAAAGGAGGCATGAGTAACGCAAGCAGTCACGCTGGGTTCTAGACCTCTACCTAGAGCTCAGCTAGTGCAGCTCAGTTTCATTCCTTCATAATAAGCTTTAAACTAGATTTCCTTTGAAGAAATCACCCGCTGCTAAGAAAACCCATTTGAAAATAATTTCATTCTGCAGTCCATGATAGAATGTATTGAAAGTGGCACTGGAAACAGTCCAGGTTAATTAGTGACCTGGCAGGCACAGCTGATGGCTGGACTTCAATCTAGGGCAGTGAGCCCAGTGAAGGGTGTAATCAGGTAAGTGATGAAATCAGTTTTGCTTCTTTGGAAGGCAAGTGTGCCAGGGGATGGAGAAGTGTTTGCATGGAGGGCTGGACAATGAAGGTAAAAGCTTTAAGAGCCTCCAGTCTATAGTCTATAGCCAAGGAAACTGGTAGGGAAAGAAAGCATTACCAAACTTTTGAATGAAAGAGAAAGAACAGTCCTCACCCATTTCCCAGATCTGAAGAAGGTGACTGGCTATAAACAGTGTCATTTTATTTTAAAAAGTATTGGCCCAGAGAGACATCTCAGTGGTATAAGCACCTGCCTAGCAAGCACAAGGTCCTGAGTTTGATCCCTATACAATCAATCAATTAATCAATCAAAATCTTATTTTGATCAACAGAAAACTCATTCTTTTTTGGTACTGGGTATTGAACTCAGGACCTTGTGCTTGTCAGGCAGGTGCTTATTCTGCTAAGAGAGAACTCATTCTTGATGGCTTATTTTATTTATAATATGTATGCATTTAACCAATACAAAAGAAATATATATGGCCAAATGTTACCCTTCTGAAAGCTAAACTCATGATGACTCCTGGAAGCAGAATTCATTATTCCAACTAAACACTTAAACCAAATATTTATGTAGCAAGTCTTTAGGATTATTTTTTGGGCAGGGGGTGGTGGTGGGCAGAAGCTAAGTAGTTTAGCTTCTATTACAGATTTTAAAGCTGAGAACATTTAAATAACTCATGCATGTCTCATACTGCATCAAGGGTGAGGCCAGCTCTCCAGACTGCGTTTATGCAGCCCTAAGTGCACTCGGTCTTTCTCCATGTATCCCTCCCCACAGACAACCCTGGCCCTGGCTCATCATTTTTATTATGCCTGGGATTCCAGCAATGAATCTTTGTAAGAGTATGGCAGTCCCCGAAAATTTAAATATCTCTGAGGTGAGAAAAAGAATATGCTTGGGTTGGAGAAAGGTATATTTTGCCAAGATGGTGGGTGGGTGAGCCCCAGTGTAATTTTGCATGTTGGCCCAGACTGGCCTCAGCAGGAGTAAGAGCTGTGGTCCAGCCTGTTAGGAGTGCGGCCATGCCAGCGTCTTCCATGTCTAATCTGTTAGGAGTATGGCCTTGCCAAGGTCTTCCTCAGACGTCCTAGGACACAGTTTACACCTCTGTGAAACACATTTGATTGTATGTGTGTAAAGAAAGTATCTTCTTTGTCACCAGACTACAATTCCAACTCACCCCAAGGGCTAGGTATGTGAATCCAATTCCTGGCTGTCCAAGCCAACTTCTAACAGCCCAGATTCCCTTTTTCTCATTCTGGAGGTTGTCTCTTCACTCTGTTGATTGCTTCCTTAGCTGTGTAGAAGACTTTTAATTTGATAGAAATACTATGGAAATAAGTATGGAGGTTTTTCAAAACACTAAAAATCGAAGTCCACTTGAGCCAGAACTTCCTCCTCCGATATTTCCCCAAAGAGTTAAAGACATCACATTACAGTGATCCACACACACCCACATTTACAGAAGCACAACTCATAATGGGTAAGTCTTGGAAGCAACCGGTATGGCCACCGACAGAGGAATAGATAAAGAAGCTGTGGTATTTATATACCATGAAGTACTAGTCTGCTATAAAAATAAATTTGAGTCACTTGTAGGAAAATGTATGCACCTTAAGACTATAAAGTTAAATGAAATAAGTCAGACACACAAGTTTCTTATATGAAAAACCCAAAGTATAGATAAATTAGAAAGCAAAACAAAAGGAAACAGGGAGCTATTTCTCTACAAATCATAAGGAGCTGGAGAAATGAGAGGTGGAAGGGGAAGTAAAAAGAATTAAGATGTGTTATGTACAGGTATCAACCAACTCCCCATGATGAAGCTAAACCTTATGCACTGCAAACACGCACTAATGAAAATAAAAATTAAATAAATAAATAAAATAAATTCCCTCTTTTCACCCTTCTCAAGGCAGTGTGGTAACTGCCTAGAGATTACAGACATGTGTAGGATGGGTGGGTTACCCCTGCCCACCGCAGGGGCTGGGGCTGCAGTGCGACATGTGTAGGCCTGGGGAGGGTTTGTTGGCCACGTGCTGATGAGTGACAAGGTTCATCAGTCCACTAAGAAGTAAATAAGTGGTTGAAGGGCCGAGGGCAGCATGGTGGCCTCCGGGGTCCGCTGTTCCCAGGGAGAGGTGCCCAGATGAACCCAATGTCCAGCAGGTTTCTTGTTTCCATAGATTGTGGAATGGCCCTGGCAAGGTACTTTTCTTACAGCCCTCAGCCTGACTCCTTTTCTCTCCTTTTCCCACGTTTCTGCCACCTCCACCTTTCGGTTTAAAACAGGCTCTCTGGGACACAAAGTACCCCTGTTATTCCCAAACTCTCCCACACACGCTCTCCAGGCCAGGGCCGAGTCTCTCCATCCTTTTAGCCATTCTTAGGTCATGCCTGATCCTGAAATGTTTGATGAATGAATGTGGCCCCTAACTTCCAGAAAGCAATGGCAAAGGACAATCAGCTGCATGCAGCTCTGCTGCCACAGAAATCAGCAAGAGGCCTCTGTGAAGAAAGGCGGCCAAGGGCACAGAAAGCCAGGACGAGTGGCACCACAAATGAATATTTTTTCCTGCCTGGTGAGCAGCATCCCACATTAAGGGCCAGCTGTCTTTGGCTCTGCCCTATGGCGCTTGCCGAGGTAGCCATGGTTTAGACCTTGGGTTGGGATGAGGAAAAGGGGGTTAAATGACAGGACCCAAGTATGCATGTGTGACGATGGCTCTGCTTTGGTTGAAGTTGAGAATGTGGTTTGTTGTGGAGTAATGGGATACTCAGCAACCCCTGGTCTCTGTCTTTGTGCTGAAGCACACACTTGAAGGCTGCTGTATGCCTAAGCAAGCCTGGTCAGCAGTGCTGGAGGAGATGCTTGTGTTCCTTCCTCATCACTAATTACTCAATGAGCAGGTTCAGCCCTCAGCCAACTTTTTAGTGTTCCAAGAGGCTGCCATCCTGTAAATGTTATTAAGACACCAGGAAACCAGCGACACCTCTACTTCTATCTACAGCTTAATAGAGGAACAGGTTACTACCCGAAAATTATATGGCCATGGCCACATGCAAGGGAAATAACAGGATTTTGCTGAGATGAGGGTGTGGTGACCAAGCACATGGGGCTCAGCCATGGTACTAATTTCCCTGCTCCCTGGAGGAGTGACTTCCTTCTTCAGTGACCAGCTGGGGAAAGAGGTGCAATTTACCCATCATCTCTGCACTTAGGGTGAGCCCAGGGTTGACGTTTTAATATATTGTTTTATAAATAAGAAAAGCACCTGTCTGAAATTCTGTTCTGTCAGTTCCCCATGGAGATAGATCTTTATCACGCTGCAAAAGGTGCAAGGATAGCTGAACTGATGAGAAAAATTAATAACAAAGGGATAATGTAGTTACTGGTTGTTGAACAAATAGTAAAGTAAGCCAGAATCTAAGAAATTTTATTGTTAGTTCTTCACCTAATTCTTGAGTCAAGAAGGCCACTTTTTTAAAATTTATTTTTTTATTTTTATAGGGAAGGGTCTACATGGTTTTCAGGGTCTCAGCACTCAATCGGACTCATAGTGATCCACCTGTTTACAGCCTCCCAAGAGCTGGGATTACAGGTGTGCCCCACCATACCCAGTCTCAGTTGCCTTCTCAGCATGCCCCAGGGACGGGGTCAGCACCATAGGCCTGGCAATCAAACCCCTGGCCCCTGTACCCGCTTGCAGGCGTTTTAATCCTCTAGAAGACCACTCTTGATTTATCTTGATTTTTAGATGCCAGGTATAATGCTATAACATATTAAAAAATAAGAATGTCACCAAATATAGCATGTCTAATTTCTAAAATTATTTCTCTACATTAAAAAAAAACTCACCCTAAAATAATAAATAAGTAAACATTTGGCCAAGTACAATATTCACTTACATCTGAAATAAGATTTATTTCAGTCCAGTATGACTTAAATTATAGAAGAAAGAAAAGAAATGTAATCAAATATTTACAAAACAATGTCATAAGATATGGGAGAGACTTGAGTGAAAAGCGACGTGGGCACGTTGCTAATAATATCCTGAAAATAAATCTCTTTCAAAAAAGAAATACAGCTCAGGGAATGAAAGTGATATGTAACCTTCCATTCATTTTAATTTTTCTTGAACAAAAAAGCATTAAATATATGTAATATAGCATACATATATCATATGCATATAGACACACATGTGTATGTACAACATACGTGTACAATCATGCAATTAAAGTGTCAAGAAATATGCATGGTTTTTGTAGTAAGACCAGCCTATTCATACCCTATTAATATAAAAGCTTTTGGTTCAACGGCTGGCAAAACCCCCACAAAAAAACAAAACAACAACAACAAAAACTGGCCTAAGTCTGAGTTATTTGCTTCTTTTAATGCAATTTCTCATTATATTTCATTGCATCTTTATTTGTGGAGTAAATGTATATTATCAAATTTCAAACAACCCAAATCCAGAAAACAACAACACAGCTCAAAGACATCTGTATGCTGTCAATATTTGTTCCTGCACTTTATCTTCATCTAATGTAACCTGAGACTCAGTTGATGTGGAACTAACTCTGTCCTTTAACCTGAAAACAGCCCAGCTACCTGCACACCTGACTTTTGCTCTCACGTGGAGATTAGGTGCTTGCATCATGCTGTAAGACGGGTTTGGAAAAAAAAAAGGAGGGGGAGGGGATAAGGCCCATTTCCTGTACTTGCTTAATGATGACCTTGACCTTGACTCTCCTTCCATTTCTAGTTCACTTGGAAGTGTTTTCCGCCTAAGCACTAAACTTGCTGATCACCACACCCAAAGAGAGGGTTCTGAAAGAGCCACAATAACTTCTTGAGGAGCAAATCACAGCCATCTAAATTACTCCTTTGACAGAGTAATGGATCTTGCAGATGAAAGGGAGCAGAAGGTGTCATTTATCTTGACTTCACAAGACTTGTCAACTTTTCTTGGTCTTTTCTGAAGAACACCTTCATAAATAATTTGGAAAATTATGACTTAGACCTCAAAAACTTTGAGATAAACTACCAGAACCTGGAGAGGGGAACTCCAAAATAAAACTGGTTATCTTGATATCTTTGGGTAGAATGGGAACCATAAAGCAACTTACCTGGGAAATAGATGGAGCCTGGTCCTGTCTTCAATTAATAGGAGTGACTTAAATCTTGGGTGATGCCAGTTCATTTAATTCAGCATCTGTTTGTGTATGGGACCATGGGAGAGCTGAGTACTGCAGTGACCACTGTATCCCCCTAGATTCCATATGTGACTTCCCAGCCCCCTGACTCCTTGGAATGTGACCCAATGGATAGCAGGTCTTAAAACAGGTAATTGGAATGAGGTCATTAGCATGAGCCATACTCCAATATGGCTACTGGCTTCAGAGGAAATTTAGACCCAGATAATGCACTCAGGGAAAGCTGTGTGAAGGCCCAGGGAGGAAGCAGCCCTCTGCAAGCCAAGGAGAGAGACTGAGAAGAAGCCACCCTGTGATGCCTCTCAGACTTTCAGCCTCTAGGGCTGGGGCAGAATCCATTTCTGTTGTTCAAGCTGCCAGGTCTCATGCTTTGCTGACTTTCAGCAGACTTTGATGGACCTGTAGACCAAGACGTAGCTCTGGGATGCCTGCAGTGCCCAGCTGGCTCCTACTGGACCAGAGAGGAGCAAGTGACCTGAACACAAGAAAAAATAGCGCAGGTCTCCACCCAGTCAGGCAATGACTATGAATTACCACCCAGATTGGCCCACTTCATGACTTGTGTGGCTAATTGCAGTAAGCTGACAGCCAGTATTGAAAACCCTGGGTGCAAATGGACAAAGAAAGCATGGCAGCATGGGGGAGACATGTGGGCTGTCAGAGAGCTGGAGAGAGAGGTGAGTGCCTGAGCCGCTTCAGGCTGGCTTCTAAATCTCACTCCAGTCCTCATTTAACCTTAAATAGCGTGCCTGCTTTATTCTTTGTTTTCTTAAAGCATGTGTGTACAGTGAGATGTCCAGAGAGACCAGGAGGTTACATCTTTCTGAAACTGGAAAAGCTGTTATTCCAAGTGGTAGAAGGAAAACATTCCAAGTTGGAAACTGGATTTGCCTTTGGGAGAGATCATTTGTTATTTGACCAGCAACATCTCTTAGGATACTTTTATTCTGAAAGTATGAAAATAGTCCCACTCTTTTGTTCTTGAGGGAGCTCTATCTTTGATAAAATAACCCAGATGCCCTTTCTTTAGAATGAAATAGAAAATGAATGTATCTTCTACCATTGAAAATGAAGCATATATATATATATATTTTTTTTTTCTCTTCCACAATTTAGAAATGTAGTTTCCAACTTTCTCTAAAACTGGGTTTGTATTTAGATGTAGAAGGATCTAAATTTTCAGAATTAAATTTATGCTTAAAATTACAATTTATGCTTGGACAGTGTATGTGTTCATCTCTATGTATGTGTGTGGGTGTATGTGATTGGTATGTGTATAAGGGTATGGGTGATCAGTGTGTGTGTGTATGTGTGTGTGTGTGTGTGTGTGCGTGTGTGATCTGCAGGGGGGTGATCAGGGTGTGGGTGTGTGTGATCTATATGAGGGTGATCAGTTTGTTTGTGTGTGTGTGTGATCTGTATGGGGGTCATTAATGTGTGTGTGTATGTTCTGTATGGGGGTGATCAGTTTGTGTGCATGTGATCTATAGGGGGGTGATCAGTTTGTGTGTGTGTGTGATCTGTATGTGGATGATCAGTGTGTGTGTGTGTGTGTGTGTGTGTGTGTGTGATCTCTATGGGATGATCAGTGTGTGTGTGTTTCAGCACTAGAGACTGAACTCTTATGGGAAGCTGCACTCAGCCTGACCTCTGAACTTGACCTTGAACTGGAAGAAAAACTGGGCCTGGCACAGCAGCTGAGAGAATGAAATACTTGGATGCTATATTTACTGTTCTTTCAGACTAAAATAGAGATGGTGTGTTGAATCCATGCACTAATTTCTGCTTTCCTGAGAAATGATGAGCAAAAATGTGAAGGGGACAAAAAAAACCCATAAACTCACAGGGACCTTTCTTTTGGAATAAGGAGAAGATGATACCAAGCAAGAGACATCACAGACACGTCTATGAAAGAGCTGAAATTAAGTAGAGATGGGTGCTGGCCTCTAGGTGGTGCCCAGGAGGGCAACAGGGAGGCTCTGCGCTAGGGAGCGAGCAGCTGAGCACAGCAGAGCCCCCAGACGCAGGGCGTTCTGAGGTCGGGCGTGTCTAAAATCCCTCATCCAGGACAAAGGGCTGTGTACTTTCTGCTCCAACAGAATCAGAGGAAGTGGAGTCAGAAGCTAGAGGCGAGGAGCCCATTTGAGGGTCACCGAGAGCACTGGGGGGAGGGGGGCATGCCAGACTTCGTCCTGACTCAGCTCCCCCCGCAGTAGGCAGCTTTGATCAATCCTCCAGATGGAGCTCGATGGTTTTTCCTTGAGGAGAAGGAATCCTGTATGGAACAGGAAAACCAGCAAGACCTGAAGGACTTGTAAGTTGGTGGGCACCTGGCTGAAAAAGCTGATGCGCTTTGCATCAGCTGATGCCTGTTATTATCTTACTGGTAGATGTGAACAAGTACCCTTGTGGTGAAGGGCCAGAAATACAGATGAAATAAATGTAAAACAAAAATAGCATTTGGAAAAAAGAATTGCTGCAAAAAACATTTTCCAAAACTAATCAAAAGAGAAGACAAATTATTGTGGACATGAAATAAGAATTGGATGCTATAAAAAAGGAAGAATACTATATTAAATATTAAAGTGTTAATATCACAAATGGAAAATATCAGGAGGATTAGAAGATAGAAGCTGAAGAAATGTCCCAAGAACTGAATCATACTTTCAAGAAAGAAAAATACATCTACCTAAGAAGACCCAGTAGAGTCAACAGTTGGTTAGTAGGATTTTTGTTTGTTTGTTTGTTTTTTGGTGGAACCAGAGATTGAACTCAGACCCTTGCATTTGCCAAGGAAGCACTTATTCTACTGAGCCATCTCCCCAGCCCCAAAGGAATTTTTGAAAAAGAGAATAAGAGAGACAAGAGGAAAACATTGAAAATTTAATATGAAAAATAACTCCGAAATACAGTACATGTGTTCTTAGATTAAATTGTTTAGAACATCCCTGCAAAGCAAAATGATGGATAAAAATTAAGACCCATCATTTTGAAGTATCAGAGAAAGAAGATCCTACCAGCGAAGAACAAGAACATGGAAATATTAGTTTATCTCTTATGTATGGCTAGATGATACCCAAAGACAGCCATGAGAAAGGAGAATGGTTTCCAATTTCAAGGTTTTTTTTTAAACAAATGTAGTAAGGATCTTAAAATGAGGACATTATTCTGTATTTTTAAGTACACCTTAAATACCATCATAAGCATCCTTAGGAGAGAGAGGCAAAGGGAGATTTAATACATATAGAGGAGACAGTGACATGAAAATGAACAGAAAGCGAACTTGTGGATGCTGGTCTTGAAGACTGATGATTTATGGCAGAAAGCGCAGAAATGCAGGCAGCCGGCCAAGCCAGCAGCGAGGATCGGGCGGGCCCTCCTCCTCCATGGCCTCTGAGAAGGAGCTGGACCCGCTGACTTCCTGATTTCAGCCAGTGAGGCTGATCTCAGTCTTCTGGCCCTCAGAACTGTGAAACAATAAATTCTCATTGCTTTAAGCCTTCAGGTTTGTTGCAGCTTGTTCCAGTAACCAGAGGAAACAAACTACACTATCTCCACAGAGTCAAGAGTCAAAATTGGATCAGAATTCTTCCTAGCAATACTAGAGGAGAGAACCTTACAATTCCCAGAGGAAACAATTTGCAGCCCAGAATTACACACTAAGTAAATGATCAGGTAAGCACAAGGACAAGCTAAAGTCATATTTAAATACACAAAGTCTTAAAATAGTTACCTTCTATCCACCCTAAGAAGCTACTAAGAAATAGAACATAAAGAATAAATAAAGGGGGCCCGGCCAAATAGCTCATTGGATTAAGGGGTTCGATCCTCAGCTCTGCCGTGCAGCCCCCACCCCCGGGGCATGCTGAGACAGCCATTGAGACTGGGCATGGTGGTACATGCCTGTAATCCCAGCTCTTGGGAATTTGTGAACAGGCCACTATGAGTCCAATCTAGTAGTGAGACCCTGAACACCCTGTAGATCCTTTCCTGAAATACAAAAAAAAAAAAAAAAAAAAAAAAAAAAAAAGAAAGAAAGAAAGAAAGAAAAGAAAAGAAAAAAAGAAAGGATTGAGATCTAGAAAATTAAGGACCCAATGTAGGAAAGCAAGAGTGGTTCTCACATGACGAAAGGAAAAGAGAGTTTCAGGATATCATTGCAAAGTAGTGTGATCTCAGCTGAGACTGGAAGCTGTTGCCTAGGAAACAAGTGGAATGTAGAGATGACCTGGGATGCTTGACCATACACTGACACAAGTGTGCAGTGCTGGTCCTTAGAACATTTGAAGATGCATTCATAATAGGCACACAAACTAAAGAGAGAAGAAAAGCAAGGTTAAAGTCTGTGTCCAGGAAGGAAATAGAAAGCCTTTGTGGGTCAACTGTGAACAGTGCAAAAAAATAACTAATAGCTATATATAACTACCCAGTTGGCAAATATCTATGCTGAGGATGGGCAGGAGGTATATAAGATCCTCACATTCTGTACAGTGGGGCCATCACCTTATATTTATCATGAAAAATAAACAACTTTTTCTATTTTGCTTTTAGGTATTTCTTTGTTGTAAAGAAATTTAAATCGAATAAAGCATAACTTGACATGATGGGCTGAACTGTATCCCTCCATCACCCATTTTTTGCCATCTTACCCACAGTATATCAGAATGCAACCTTATTCAAAGATAAGATCTTTAAAGAAATGAATGAATCAGATGAGATCCTTCAGGTAGGCCCTAAGTTAGTGTGACTGTTGTCCTTACTAAACAGAGAAATGTGACACAAGCACAGAGCAAACACTAAGTGAATACCAGGGAAGCATCAGCAAGTCCAGGAGTCAAGGAACAAATCTCATGCAGCAACGAATCCTGCAGACAACCTGATTTTGAACTTCCAGTCCCCAGGAGGGTTATGAGAGAATAAATTTCTGTTATTTAAGTTTCTTAGCCTGTGGTGCTTTGTTACACCATCCCTAGAAAACTAATATGCCTGACAGTTGCACTATGGTAATTGTTTGGTTTAGGACATGGAGACAGGACACAACCACGCAATCATCTGCAAATAGTTTCAAATGAAGGGAATTGCAACTGTCTGTCCTGTCAGGAGGAGGCTAGATTCTGGTGTAGGAAATGAGCTGTCTTTGAAATGGACAGGGGAACAGAGGTGCCTTTCTGATGTGGGTTTAGAGGGATTTGAAGAAGGTTAAGTTATAGCATTTGGGTCTGTATTGAGAACTCCCTTGACACAGTGGTGTGTCAGTTCATGAACTTAATTTGTTCTATGACTCTGGAAAAGGTGGATATATTTCCATCTGTGTGGGAAAGTTGACTGTGGTCATGTTTGTCACCTGATGTACAGTTTGCAAACAAAAACACGATTTTGCCAAATGCTTCTGTTTGTGAACAAAATTGCTTGTAAATAAAAGTGTTCCCAAACCAAGGAACCACTGTACTTGGGTTTTTTGTAACAATTAAGTGAGCTAGCTGCCCTCAGCCCATGTGGACGTGGGAAAGAACTTGGTCCAAAGATACCCTTGAGGTCAGGTTTTGACCCAGGAAGTCTTTCTAGTCACGACTGTCTGTGGTGTGTGCTTTCATGACCCCGAAGGGCCCCACAAAGCCCTGCCAGAACACAGCCCCATCTTGGTTGCCCCGGAGCCTGACTCTACATAGCAGAAAGCATGACCAAGGAGTAGCCAGTGTGGAGTGAGGAACCCCATGGAAGACAGCTGCATCTGCCTGGCAGAAAACACATATCAGACTTGGGCTGCACTGGCAGCTCTTGCCATTTCTATTTCTTAGGCAGTGTGCATTTCAGAACACGCCCTCTTCCAAGGGCTAAAGGACTGCACAAAGGCCAAAGAAAATATTTGCTTTGAAGAAACAAAACTTAATTCAGAAATATAAAAAGAACAGTTTAATCAGTTATTCATGAAATCTCTTGTCTCACCTCTATCTGTACCCATTCACTTAGACTTCTGTCCAACAATAAGCCCAAGGGAGCTCTCCCGCGATGAATCCAGGATCAATAGTCCTCTCCTGTGTTGGATCCAGCCCTTCCTGGTCCAGGTACTTCCTTTCTCTCTGGCACCATCACCTTGCTTCTCTTGAATTATTCTCATGTGTCCACATTTTTGCTATAGAAAGTCTGATGCCTTTTTAAAAACTTTACTCTTGATCTAACATTCCCCTCCGCTCTCCCCCATCCTCAGTTCCTTTTGTGAAATTCTCTGAAAAGGATTCTGTATTCACCAGCTCTGCTTTTTATCTGCTCTTCTCTCATCAGTGTACCTCAAAGAGACTTTTGTCCCTTTGGCACCACTAAAAATGCCTTTGTCAAGGCCAAGTCCAACAAGGACCTCCTCTTCCTCGACCTTAACCTTAAAGCAGCATAAAGGCAGCTGGCCACTCCCATCTTCTTAAAGCATTTTCTTTATTTGGCTCCCAGGACATCACATTCTTCTCTTTCTTTGTTTCATATCTAACCTTACTTCTGAGTCTTCTTTACTGATTAAATTCACCTCCCTTTTAGACTTCTAAATGTCAAAGTGCCCTGAGGCTCAGTTCTTCTAGCTTAACATTGCTTTCTATACTTATTTTGGAGATGATCTCATTCCATTTTATGGCTTTAAAAATAATGTATAATCTCCTGGCTTTCAGTTTTTAATCTCTAGCTTCTGTTTGTCTCCTGACCACCATATTAGTGGGTTTCAGATTGGTAAGACCTGACTTTTTTGACCTGTCTCACAAACCCACTTCCTTCTTATACTTCCCCATTAAGGAATGGCAGTACAACTGCGAAAGTCAATAGAACAACCACGATGAAATTTCCTCCTATTTTGCCTTAGGACAGAAGATGTGTGTTGTGTACCTCTTTCATTAGAGAACTACTATTTTTATATACTCTTTTTCAGTCAGGATTCAGAGCAAAGCAGTGATAGGAACATAAAACCAAGGAACTGCTAAAGAGAAGCAAAAAGGTTACTACTACCCAATAATTCAAGTTGAAGGGCTATAAAATTGTTTCTACCCTCTGATTACCAACTCTTTAGGAAGCACACAAGAAAACAGTTGTGGTAGGTAAGCTTAACTGAATCAACTTGATTGGCTTGGACGTTGCCTTCAGGATTAGTAAGTACACTTCTGGGAGTATCTGGGGACTTGAATGAGTCATGGAGGCATGTATTTGAGAACTACATCCCAGTTCCCCACTCCTTGTTCTCTTGCTCTGCTGACTTATTCTGCTTCCAGGTCAACACGGACTGAACATTTTGGGTCAGACAACTTTTTATGCAATGTTTTTGCCTTGGAGCAAGGTAACCATGAGCCGAATCCCCTGAAACTATAATCCAAATTAAAACTCTCTTCATTTAAGTTGTGGATGCCTAGTATTGTTTCTTAGCATTGCAATTGGAAAGTAACTGATACAGAGGTTTAAATTACAGCTAGAGAGTCTCATACAGGCTCAAGGAAAGCTTCCTCCATTTGTGCTTCAGTAGGTCTTTGGCCACAAAGCCCACTCAGGTAGGTGCAGCAGCAACATGTTCCCTCAAGACCTGAGTAGGCAACAATCTGTTCTGTAAGATTTTAAAAATTGTTTCCCAGGATGAGAGGAGGAAGAAGCCAATAATCTCCCAAGGGCCCATATAACTCTGAGATATACAGTGTATCATTACATTACCACCATCCTTTGGTGACACAGGGGAGTAAACTTGCAACGTTAAACCTGGAACCATCTGGGAATCTTCTAGGCCTATGAGATCTCAGTAGACATACAGAGCTCACATCAAAGATGTTTGCACATGTGTGTGCCTCTGGCATTGTTTATTTTATTTTAATACACTGTGCCCTTCAAGTTTCCTTTTAAATCTACCACAAATAACAGGTTTTAGCACATCAGGTGATATTTTGCTTCCTGAACATTTAAATTAATTTTCTATTACCAATGCAAATGTGTACTTTCCAATTTACCCACTGCACAATAAAACCTAATTTAAAGCAATTAATGTTCATTAATGGCCCCATCTGCATGTTTATCACTTTATCCTTAAATACTTGAGACATGGTATCCATATTTTATAGCTCATTTCTTATCAGCAAGAATTCTAATCCTCAAGGGTAAATGTAAGACTAATGTGCCAACATCTCATATACTTTGCATTTTGCGAAAAAATACATTGCATCTTACAAAAAAAGAAAACAACTTGGAAATGTATAATATGTTAATAGATATAGTAAAAGTGTATACTTAGTGCAAAAGAGGTTCATTCTTCTCTTTCCATAGCCTTCCTCTTTTCCCAAAACTGGTGTGGCAGAGCAATGAATGTAATACGGGAAATTCTTCAGCTTTCTGGAAATATTTTGCTAGGCATACTAGAACACAGTGCAGCACTAGTAATCCTCGAAGGTTTCCTCCCAGGTCCCCTGCAGAAGGCCACTGCCTTGCAGGGAACTGACAAGTGAGCTGGCAAGTGTTCCTATGCAGCAAAGCATTTTGAGCAAGCAATTTAACATCAGGCAGAAGTTGTTTTGTCAGTTCTTCAGGTATCAATTGTGTGCATTTGGAAATACTATTGGAATGTTTTGAGCTCAAAATCAGGTTTTCACCCTCCTTCATTTGGTTTATCTAATCACTGAATAAAGTGATATGCTAAAATATAAAAGCATTTGTATGGAAGAGAGGAGGCAATGTCAAGCCGAAGTGTAGGGTTTCAAATCCTGGTGCCTCCCACCAGTGTACTAGCTGTAGAAACCTAAGAGGGCAGTTTACCCACAATCTGGAATCTTGATGCTTAAGGTCAGCCCAAAAGGGTTCCCCAGGAGCCTGCCTTCTAAACTTTAAATCATTGAGTTCTGTCAAATCACTGAGCTCTATTGTTTGTCCCTGATTCTCACTATCAATCTAGCTAAAGGTAGCCAGTAAGACCCAGGCCACAACCTGAATGGTGTGTGTTTTGAAATTCTTCTGCCAGATTAATTAGTCTATAACCCTTAAATTTAGTCTCCTGTAAAGTGTCAGAGCATGGAAAAAAATGTAGACAGATTTTCTATCAGAGTGTAAAACACATAGCCTCTAGCCTGCCTTCCAATTAGGCTTTGTTTCCAAAGGCTAGTCCTTGACCTGGCTTTTTTGTTTTCATTTCCATCAGCATTTTGGTCTTCTGAGCTCTGACTGGCATCACACACTGATAGTATCACACTTGCAGCAGTTCATAACATCCTCGGGCTCATCTAGCTTGCTTGTCTAAGCTTTTCTGAATTCCTCTACAAAACAGGTTACAAAGTCTTATTTGATTGTTTGTTTGTTTGTTTATAGGTGGGGTCTGCAATATAACTCAGGTAGGCCTTAACCTCGCTATGTGGCCCATGCATGCTTTCAACTCACAGCGATCCTCTTGCCTTAGCCTCCTGAGTGCTGGGATTGCAGATGTGTGCCACCACACTGGCTTACAGGCTTTTAATCCACATGGCCAGGTGCAATCAGAGCAATAGCCCTACTCCTTATATCAATTTCTGTCTGAATCACATTCTGATTCCTGAAATTAAATACACGATTCCTGCAACTCAAATGAGAAGGGGTTTATTTTGCCTCACAGCTATACTCTATGGTCAGTCTATTCCAGGGCAGAAACAGAATGTAGAGCGGAGTAGCAGTGGGAAAATCACTCAAGTCATGGCAGCTGAGAAGCAGAAAGAAAGGAGGAGCTCTATAGGGTGGTATACCTCTGCAGCTCAGATCTCCAGGGCCTGCCCCTTTCGACCAGCTTCCCCCCGCCCCTCCACCCAACACCACGTTAAGCTTTGAACTCAGCAGGAGGTTAATCCAATGATCCCTTCCAAAAGCCCCACCTCTTAACACATGAACCTTTTGTGGAACATTTGAGTTCTAAGGCATGACACCTACTGTGTGGTAGAAGACCTCTCAGTGTCCCAGTTTTCCTATCTTGCAAAATGGGTAGCATAACAGTATCCTTCTCAAAAGATTAAATTGAGTTAACTCATGGCAATTGCTTCATACATATCATGGGGAAAGGATGAGGACTTAATGAATGTTAGAGGGGAAAAAAAAAAACCAGAAGGTACTTTGGAAGTACTAGATATTTTCATTAAAACTTCTGTCTGGAGTCACAGGCTGCACTGCTAAAATGCAGCTTCTGGGATTAGAGACTACAGGGCTGGCCCAAGGGCACCTGCAGGTGACTTTTCTTACCACCCCTGCCCCTGTCTTACAGGAAGGCTCCATATGTATCCCTTCTGTGACACTGCTCTGTCTCAAGTCTGACAGCCAGGTGCATGTCTCTTAATGAGAGAAGGGTGGGGACGTGTTTATACTATCACTACCAGAAAAACAAAAGGATTTGGATGAGAATGTTCTAATAATATTGCTGAGCAAAGATCAATCCATCTGATCTTTCCATGTCTAAAAGGGAAAAAAATGTTCATAAATGTTCCCACATGTGTGATTTCAATGAAATTTACATTTATGAGTCGTTATCATTTTGGTAGAAGCCAAATGATATTCGGCTTGTCACTGGAGGGGCAGATGGAGATAGAGTTTAGGAAGTTGACAAGCTAGTTGACAGAAACGAGTAAAATTTAGGTTCCTACCAACCTAATGGCAAGCAATTATCTCTGAACTAGGATAACAAATGTGCTTCTTTATCCTAAAACTTGACATGCCTTATAGAAGTTTCCAGAAGGCATATTTTCTGCAAAGAAGCAGCTGCTGCTATATTCAACATTTAGTACAAGAGTTTAATTGGATACTGACCCTTTCAGAAGATTTTGTTATAACTGATATATTAAGAGAATTAAAAGTTTACCTGACATTGTCTGTTATTTCTGTTTTCCTATTATTGCCTTACAAATTTAGTTTTACTTCATATTCAACACCCATTTACAGATTTTGGTATCAGTAAAATATAAATTATTCTACAAAATCTGTAGTCACACTAGCTTATGAGTATCAAAATTTTAAAATATACACATAGGACATTTGGTATTTATATTGGCTTAAAGACCATCTCTGCATGAGAAAGACTTCTTTTGATTCCATGATTAAATGACAGACTACATAATAAAAACCTGGCAAATTTACTGGTGTAGTTCATAATAGATGATGCTATATAATTGAAATGTACTAATATAAAAATTTAAGACCATTTAAATGTCTTATGGTGTGAATTTTAAATGTTTTGACTCAAATTTATTCTCTATGAAACAGCAACCAAACTAGATGCATTTTCTATATATAAATTCCATATCTTGGAATAAGATATAGTACTTCTAACAATTATTCTCATTTATTTATTTTCATGAAGGCAAAATATTGCTATTATCTGATAAAGAAGTAAAAGGATGAAAATTAGGTTTTGCAGAAAGTTTGAAAATATACTTTCACAGTCTGTCAGAGTTGAAAATGACCTTCGTTATGTAGTCCAATTGCCTATTTTAGACATAAAGACACCAAAGTTCAACATGTCCCTGTATGATTCCCATTATAGTATCAATCAACATTAAAGAAAGAAATGGAAATATCTTCAGCCATGTAAAAATTAATCATAAGCCTATTTTAGTAATATAATACTCTTAACCAATAGAAATATGAAAAGAAAGTTATATCAAAAAAAATCAAAATGAATGAGATATATTTTAAGAACTTGATGATGGATTTGCCAGATGAAATACAAGATAAAAAGAATGGGAAGGGGTCCGGGGACATAGCTCAGTAGAATAAGCACTTGCCTGGCAAGTGCAGGGTCTTGAGTTCAATCCCCAGTACTGGAAAAAAAAAAAAAAAAAAAAAAATACACTTCACATATGGAGAGATACAAATGCCAAATAAATATATAAAAAAAAGAATAAAATTCAGAATTTACAAAAAAAAAAAAAAAAGAATAGGAAGAAAAGTAGTAACACCAAGCACCTAATATGCAAAGTATACCAAAACCATAGTAACAGTTTAAAGACTTAACTGAAGGGCTAGCCAGATAGCTCAGGGGATTAAAGTACCTGCTTAGGCATACTCATAGAGTGGGATTCAGTCCCTGGTGTGCCGTGCTGGCCCTGCCCCCATGGCATACTGAGATGGGGATTGAGACTGGGCGTGGTGGCACATGCCTATAATCCCAGCGCTTGGGAGGCTGAAAATCACTATGAGTCTGATCTGTGTAGTAAAACCCTCTGGACCCTGCACTAAAAAAAAAAAAAAAAAAAAAAAAGACAACCGTATCTTGACAATTGCTAGTCTGTGTCCAGGACAAATCAAGCCCTGTGACCTTCTGATTCCACATGTTAAAATCCAAGTAATAAGAACTAGATCTATTATGCGGAATAAATAAGATCATGTGTATTAAATTAATCACACCGTACAGTAAAATCATGTTTTAGTCGTGGCTCTCCAGGCGGGTTCTGTTGCTCCATGCTAATGAGTGCACCACGCCACAAAGTCAGTGGGAGAGCCGGGATTCACATCAGGCCTTTTTAGACCCAAATCCAAGCTATTTTCAGATAGTTAACCTCAAAATATTTGTATATTTTGGCCTGCGTACTGGGAATTCTCTCTCCACGCATCTACTCTAAGTCTCTAACTTTTTGGTAAATTTCACAATAAATTTAAAACATCCCCTGAACTTTCCCTAGTGGTCCTATTATATGTTTTCCTAACGTTTTGATATTCTTTTCTTTTAAATTTATTGGTAGAGTTAATGTGGTGGCTAATACATTGTGTTAGCACTAGGGGTCAGAAGCTTGGCTGGGTCGGCTCTGCAACTCTAGGGTGGCCTCTCCCTGGGGTGTGGGGGCCACTCCCTTGAGCATGGAGGGCCCACCCTAGAGTGACTCAGCACAGAAAGGGCATATAAAGGGGTTAAGAAAGGATTCTGTGGGCCACTTCTTTGGAAGAGTTCTAACTTCAAGGCCACCACCACTTCCTTGGAGGAGCTCTGGTCTAAGGGAGAAATGCTTGATAGATGCTGAAGCTTCTCCTGCTCTTCGCTGTTTTCGGCCACTGTGAACTGTTGCCTTCTGCCTTGTGTTACTCTGCCTTGGAGTCAGACCAGCATGGACTGAAACCTCCACTAACTGTGAGCTAAATAAACCTTTCCTTCCTTCATTTTGGGTGTCAGGTATTTTGTCCCAGCAAAGAGTAAAAAGTAATTAAGACAGTCAAACAGTTATTTTTTTCAATTATGTGTAAGTATTGTTTCCCTCATAGAATGTGAGATTCATGCATACATGGGGACACAATGTACCCAACTCTAGCATGTTATTGGGTACCATGTAGGTGTTCAATGAAAATCTATTGGATCTAACGCTGAATGCATGAATACATAAACAAAGAACATCAAACATGTTACTTTGCCTTTCTTTATTAGTAACAGAATGTTTAACAAGCCAATGAAGTGAACACATTTAAAAGTGGAGCTGTGAGAAATAAGGTAAGGTCCCCAAGGAAATAGAAGAATTTAATTCCAAGACATAAGAGTAAGAGAGGGAGGAGGAACAATTCTGACTCTGTGGGTGAAAAGAAGGCAGAGCATGGTTATAGCTGCAGAAACATTGTCAAATGTTGGTTTGCATCTCTCCTCAGAAAGTAGGAGTCCGTATTTACATGTCAGAGTAGTGAGGAGAGGGAGATGGGGTTTGAAGAGATAAGAGAAAGGAATGAGAGATGGTTCTGTGTGAGACACAGAGATCAAGGAAGCATCAAATAGGACACCAGAATCAGAGGCTGAATATTCAGTGTTACCCACATACACAGTCTTGGGTGGTATTTTGTGCTGCCCAACCCAACAACTGGGCTCTGAGAAAAGAAAAGGCATACTCTAGTGAAATGCAAAGATAAAGATGAAAGTGGTCATGATGATAATGGCAAGGACAAATGAGAAATCACTGTTACTCTAGCACCATGGAAAGTAGTTTCTACGAATTGTCTCATTTCTTTCTTTTTTTAAAATATTTATTTATGTGTGTATGTGTATGTGTGTGTGTGTGGCCAGCTCAGCCCACTAGGGGGCGGGGCTGGCTGGCATGTGGTGCTGGGGGATTGAACCACGGTCCCTGTGCTTTGCTAAGCTTGTTCTACATAGGTGCTTTAGACCACTGAGCCATCTCACCAGCCCCTGAATTGTCTCATTTCTTACACAGGTATTGTGATGGTGAAGTTTCCACAATGGGTCCTCCAGCCTCTGTCATAGACTTCAGCTTCCTGGTGTAGACCCTTAAGTGTTCCAGCATAGACCCATTGGTCTCCTGACACAGATTTGAACAGACACTGCAGTGAACTTCAGACCCTGGGCCAAATCCTTCCGTCTTCAGCACACGGATACCCTCTGCACTCTTTCTCATCCAACTATGTTGGTGATCACAAGTAAGCAATGTTGTAATTTCTTATACATTTGTGTATCTTGTGTTATATCTTGTTTTTCTAGTAAAGCACTGACTGATACAGATGCCTAGGAGGTTAATAAAGCACACTTGTGGGTGAGTCGTGGGGCTGTTACTTTGGGGACCATATCTGGTCTCTGGCATTTATCTCTCTGGTCCTCTTTCTGCTCTCTCTGCTTCCTGGCTGCCTCTAGTTGAGCAGCTTTCCTCCCTGATGCCCTTCTGCCTTAGAGCCAGCAAGCAGAGACTGAAACTGTGAGCCAAGTTCAACCTCCCCTCACTTCTTTGCAGGTGTTGGATGTTTTTTCCCAGCAATGGAAATACTAATTAATTCAGGGAGATACATAAGGACGGACACACACACACACACACACACACACACACACACACACTCAAATACTTAAGTATACATTGTATATATTCCATTTTCATATTTATTTATTTATTTTTGGCAGAACCAGCAATTGAACTCATGCCCCTAAGCTTGGCAGGCAAGCACTTATTCTACTGAGCCATCTCTCAGGCCCCTATATTCTATTTTTAAAGATAAAAAAACTGAGACTTCTTCATCTGATATTATTAAGGCATAATTTATATATTATAGAACATATTTATAGTTATATTTAGTAAATGTATAATGGTATTAAGAATTGCATGCAAATTTTAGACTATCTCATTACTTATTCTACTGAGCCATCTCTCAGGCCCCTATATTCTATTTTTAAAGATAAAAAAGCTGAGACTTCTTCATCTGATATTATTAAGGCATAATTTATATATTATAGAACATATTTATAGTTATATTTAGTAAATGTATAATGGTATTAAGAATTGCATGCAAATTTTAGACTATCTCATTACTTTTTAGGACTCTCTTGAACATATATACCCTCATTTCTGTTTCAGTCTTGGAAACCAGGTAACCACTACTCTGCTATTCTTCTTTATAAATTGGCCTTCTGTAAAATTCTCACCCAAGTAGGATTGTATAATATAGCAACTTCTTCTTTTTGTGTGGCTGCTTTCTCTCAGGATGAGTTTTTTGTAGTCTATACATTCTGTAGTATGCATCAATATTTTCATTGCTGAATAATATGGAACTATGTGGATAAACCACATTTTGAATTTGGGGGACTTATGGATTGCTTCCAGTCAGGGAGTGTTAAGTAAATATTCATGAACAGTTCTTTGTCTGGATATATATTTTCACTCTTTAGTTTTGGTTTCTAGAAGTGGAATTACGGAGATATATGGTGAGATTATGTTTAACTTTTTGAAAACTGCTAAAATATTTTCCAAAGTAGACTGTTGTTCTATATTCCCAATAGAAATGCATATAATTATTTTCCCACATCATTACCTATGCTTTGTCTTCTGCCTCTTGATTATAGTCGTTCTCGTGAACGTATAATGATCTTTAGTAATGATTTTAATTAACGATTCCTTAATTAATGATTTTTGGCACTGTACTGGGCACTTGTTAACCAGTTGCATGATTTCTTTGATAAAATGCCCATTTTTCAATTAGAATGTTGGGCTTTTTCTCATTTCATTGTAAGACTTCTTATATACTCAATACAAATCCATTATCAGATAAACAACTTGCCATGATTTTCTCCTATCTGTTGCTTGATTTTTTTTTTTTTCAGTTTCTTACTGGTGCATTTTGCAATGAATTTTTTTTTTTAATTTTAGGGAAGGTTCTACAGGGCATTTGGGGTCTCACTACTAAATCGGACTCATAGTGATCCACCTGTTTACAGCCTCCCTAGAGCTGGGATTACAGAAAAAATTTTATTTTAATGAAGTGCAATTTATTCATTTATTTCTTTAATCACTGATGCTTTGGGTATCATTTCTAAGAACTATTGTACCACTAGTCACAAAGATTTCTCTTGTGTTTTACCTCTAGAATTTTTTATGTTTAGCAATTAAAGTTAGATTTAATATTTATTTTGTGTCTCAGCAGCCTTAGGGCCTGCCTGGTGAGCACAATGTCCTGAGTTCAGTCTCCAGTAAGAGTAATTAAAAATAATAATAACATTTTGAGGTAGTGTATGGAAAGATTTGACCAATAAAATTGAGTTCCTCTTTTTCCCTCCATTTGTGAATATCCAGTGGTCTGGCACCATTTCATTTGTTGAAAAGCCAACTTCTTCATTGATTTGTTTGGCCTCATTTGTCACAAATCAATTGACCATAGATCAAAAGGTTTTATTTACATACTTTCTTCTTTGTTTCATTGATCTACATTCTTTTGCTTAAATAAGTATCACACTATTTTGATTACTATTAACATCATGCTAGACTTTGAAATAAAATGAAATAAGTTCTTCTTTTTTTCTTTTTAGGAAATTGTTTTTACTATTGTAGGTTTATTGTATTTCCATGAAAAGTTTAGGAACCATTTATTACTTTCTGGAAAAAAATTTCAACCATGAAAGTGATTAGGTCAACTTTAAAGATCATTTTGGAGAAAATTATTACCTTATCAATATTGACTTTTCTTAACCATGAACAGAGACTGCCTCTATTCATTAGATCTTCTTTAATTTCTTTTAGGAATTTATTGGACTCTTTACTATACACATCAAAGCATTTAAACAATTATTATGTGCTGTGAATAGAATCTTTTTTAAAATTTCTTTTCTAAATTGTTCTTTACTAATATATAGAAATATAGTTAAATTTTAATATTGATCTAATATTCTTAAACATTGCCATACTTGCTTATTAATTCTAGTATTTTGTTTTACTATGTACTGATTTCTTAAAAACTTTTCTGTATACAGTATTGTTATCTATGAATTAAATGTGTTTTTCTTCCTCTCCAATCTACCTGACTTTCATTTCTTCTCCTGTCTGTTGTTTTCTTACTGTCATTGCTCATGATCTCCCCTTACAAGCTAGAAGCTCTAGCCAGTGCTCTAAGAGCAGGGAGCGGGGACATCCTTGGCTCTTTTGACTTCAGGGGATGCATTCACCCTTGCACCATTAAATATAAAGTTAGCTGGAGGATTTGGAAAATGGTTGTATTGATCGATATTGATCCTACTGCTGTGACAAAATACTTGCAAGAGAGATTGGGTTTGATTCACAGTGTTAAAGGTTTCAGTCCATGGTTATCTGGATCCAAGCAGAAAAATAACAGTGGAAGGGTAACAGGGAAGGAAAGCTGATTAACTCTTGTCATCCAGGACTAGATCAGGGAGGAGCTAGAGAGGAAGGATCCAGGGACCAGATGGAGTCCCCAAGGCTGTGCTCCCAGAAACCACTGCCTCCATGTAAGCCCCATCTCTTAATGGCCCATGCAGCTCTGAACTTATCAGTAAGTTAACCTGATGATTACAGAAGCCCCTAATCCAGTCATGTAGATGAGATTAACCAGCCTAATGCTCTTTAGGTGGCAAACACAATTCCTTTGCATTTCCAATATGGTGAAATTTTTATCATGAGAGAAATGAGGTTTTGTTTATTGTGTTTTCTGCATCTACTGAAATAATCATGTTGTTTCACTTTATCCTATTTTTTGTTTTTCATTATATGTATTTGGTACAGTGTCTCACTGTGCAGCTCAGATTCATAGTGATCCTACTGTTCTCAGTCTCCTCAGCGCTGGAATTACAAGTGTGTGCCACCATGCCTGGACTTGGTTGCTGGTTCAGTGCGCTCTCGGGTTGGGGCCCGTGTGGCATGCTGGACCAGGGTCTAACCCTGATACCTGTGCTAGCCAAAGCAGGCGCTAAGTCTGCTAATCTATTTCGCCAGCCCTCCTTTATCCTAATAAGGTGGTGTATGACAGTAATTTTTACATGTGATGATATTCTTACTTTCCTGAGCTAGATCCAACAAATTCATGGTAAATAATCCTCTTTTAACATTCTTTATTTTTTTTTTTTTTGGTAAAACTTTGTTAGGAATTTGTATCAATCTGATGTTTACTTATAGTTTTTATTTGCTTGCTTTCTGTTATATCCTGCCTGGCATTTGGTCTGTCAGAGTAATTTTCACCTAAAATAATGAGATGAGAAGTGGTACCTCCTGAATTATTTCTGCAAAAGTTGATGAAGATTGATATTTCTTCTTTAAATATTCCACAAAATTCATTAATTAGGATGTGAGATGTGAAAAAATTTAATTAAAGTTCTTTTAATTTTATTTTAAAGAGGAAGAAAAAACAAATAACAAGAACAAAGACCAAAACAAAGCAATATAAAACAATAAAAATGGGGCTTGCCAAATAGCTCAGTGGATTAAAGTGCCTGCTTAGGCAGACACAGGCCAGGAGTTCAATCCCTGGGCTTGCAATGTCAGGCTCACCCTGGGGGCATGCTGAGACAGCTATTGAGACTGGGCATGGTGGCGCACATGTGTAATCCTGGCACTTGGGAGGCTGTAAACAGGTGGATCACTACAAGTCTGGCCTACACAGTGAGACCCTGTACACCCTGTCCTAAATACAATTAATCTCTCAGTTGTGTACCAAATTTTCTGATCAAGGAGATTATGAGGTCACAGAGGAAAGTGATTGATGATGTAGAGTGTGCCTAAGGAGAGTCACATGGAGAGAAAACATTCTCTCAGACTCTCACAGAGAGCAAATTGGTCAAGCAATGGCCATGACTCATCCACATGGTTGACGCTGACAAATGATCTACAAAGTGTGGTACAGGGTTTCAGGATAAAGCCTGAGGGGATTTGACTGACTTTTTCAGATACAAAAGTTACATTTCTTGTTATATATGTTTTGCTTTATCTTGGTCTTGACCATCCAGCAGAAAAGTATAAAAACAAAGTATAAAAAGTAAAGCCATATTAATATGCTGAGTTGTAAAAGGCTCAAGTCAACAACTTCTGACATTGCCAGTCTTATGGAAAACCCACTACTATTATGAACTACTAGACTATATTGGAATATTTTGCTGATTTCCTGCACCTATAATATTTAAATGACAATTAAATATCCTTCTCTGACAAAAATAAATAGAAAAGGGGATACAAATGAACAACCATTTTGTATCTGTATATTCAAAATAGTTACGATAGATATATAGCTACTTTCTGTTAATTCAGTGAATAGAAAGATTTGTTCTAATAGTCTTTGAGGACAAGATATCATGTATGCATCTTGTACAGTGAATAACCACTACAAAGACAGCAGTATGCAGTGTATTAATTATTGAAACTGTCCTACTAATCAGTTTTGAAATTGTCTCATTGCTATTTGTTTCTCAATCAAATAATTAAATGACAAAATAAAATAAATAGAATGAATAAATAAATAAATAAATAAAAGTGGTACACAATTTCAAAACAAGAATAGAAAATTGACAATGTTTGCTATATTATATATTATCATCAAATTTGTTCCTCATATTACCAGATATCAGCATGCAAGATTGATCAAACAATTAAACATTAACTATTCCTTTCAATAAACCTTACATTTTTTCTTGTCCTTTTAATTTTTGTTTATTTTATTTTTTATTTTTATTTATTTATTCATTTTGGTGGAACCGGGATTGAACTCAGTCTCTTGCACTTGCCAGGGAAGTGTTTATTCCATTGAGCCATCTCCTCAGCCCCTTAATTTTTAAAAATTTATTTTAGAGAATTACAAAATAACAGATAGGACATTAGAACTGATACACTTTTAAAAAGCAAGCTGAAAGTTATTCAGCAATGGTTGTTAAATTGCACATTGTTCTCTTCAACGTAGTTGCTCAGATTATAGATATAAGTATATAAAATTGGTCAAAGTAAAATTTTGAGCATTACTTGCTACCCTCAAAAAATGATATAAATTAGTAGCACAATCATCTTAGCTACCACATGTATATACTTACATGATTTTTCACCCTTTGTTTTTTTCCTATCTTTTCTCCTTTCACATATCTCAGTTGTTTATTCTTGTATTTGGATTCTTTCTCTTTTACTATATCTATTGTACTTTTCAGATTTGATTTACTCTTTCAGATATTTACTCTAGGGAGATAATATGATGCTTACACATGTGGGTCTAATTTATTTCACCTATGGGTATGGCCTCTAGTTGCATCCATTTACCTACAAAAGCCTCCAGTTTACATTTCTTCATAACTGAGTAATACTTCGATGTATACAAAGATCACAGCTTTTTTATCCATTCCTCAGTTGATGGGCATTTGGGTTGTTTCCAAGATTTAGCTCTGACAAATTGTGCATCTATAAACATGTGTGTACACATATATCACTGTGGTATGATGCTTCTAGTTCTGGAAAAAAAACAGAAGGGGAATAGTTGGGTTGAATGGGATCTCCAGTACTAGCTTTTTCAGAGGTCTCTGCACCGATTTCCATAGAGGATGTACCAGTCTATACACCCACTAACAGTGAAGTTTCTTTTTTTCCACACAGCCTCTCCAGCATTTGTTATTAGTTCCTTTTTATAGTAGACATGCTTTCTGGTATGAGATGGAATCTCAGTGTTGTTTTAAATTGAATTTCTCAAATAACAAGTGCTTTTGAACATTTTTTCATTTATTTATTTGCCATTTGTATTTCTTCTTAGAAGTATGTATTCATCTCAGATGCCCATTTTGGGATTGGGTCTTTGAATTTTGGAAGCCCAATTTCTTTTGTTTTTAGTCCTTTATATATTCTAGATGGAAGTCCTCTATCTGAGTGACTCCTGGTTAAGATTTTTTCCCAATTTGTGGGTTACCTTTTCACTTTGTTAGTGGTTTCTGTTGATATGCAGACACTTCTTAATAAGATAAGATCTCAGTTGTTGGTTCTTGAAGTATTTCCCATGTAGGTTTGTTTTCTTTTTTTGTTGTTGTTGTTCATGAAGTCTCTGCCTACATCTATGTCTTCAAGAGTTTCACCTACTTTCTCTTCAAGTAGATTTAATATTTTTGTTTGAATGTTTAGATATTTAATCCATTTTTACTTTAGTTTAGTGTACAGTGATAGACCTGGATCTAATTTCAGGTTTCAGCATGTGGAAAGCTATTTTTTCCAGAACCATTTGTTCAAGAGGCTGTCTTTCTTCCAGTGAGTGTGTTTGCTCCCTTTGTCAAAGCTAAGGTGGCTGAGTGTGTTTAGAATTGTGACTGCATCTTCTAATCTCTTCCACTGATCCTCAGGTCTGAGCTTTATTTTCTGTTTTTGCCAGTATTGTGCTGATTAACTAAAGTTCTTATTCTAGGTTTTTCCAGTTGTCTACTTAAGTCTGCTTTGATGACTCACAATCAGACAGTTTTCTCCTCCAATCTCTACTGTTTTCCTCCTTTAATTGATCTGAATTTAGTTTGTTCTTCTTTTTTCCAGTTTCTTAAGTTCAAAGCTTAGATTATTATGAGTGAAAACTTTCTTCTTTGGTGAGACACATTCAGGGTTATATGTTTCCCTCTAAGCACTGAATTTAGCTGCACTCTGCATTTGTATGTTTTGTTTTAACGTTTATTAAATTCAAGATGCTTTTCCTCCCCTTGCTTGGTTCCTTGGTTTACTTAGAAGTGTACTAGTACACAAATATTTGGCATTTTCTCAGAATATTCCTGTTGTAGATCTCTAATATAATTTTGTTGTGGTGAAAACATGCCTTATATTATTTGCGTTTAAAAAAATGCTTGAAGAATTATCATATGAATAGTAGAGAATACTCTATACCAAATGTGTCTTCTGTTGTCTTAGGATGATATGTCAGTTATTGGAATGGGGAATCAAAATATCTAATAACTATTTTTAGCTGTTTATTTCTTCTCTACAGTTTAGTTTCAAGGGTTGATTTTTTCTATTACTAGGAACATATACATTCATAATTGCTGTATCTTTTTCTTTTCTTTTCTTTTTTTTCAGTATAAAGGATTGAACTCAAGAACTTTTGCTTGCCAGGCAGGCACTTATGCCACTGAGCTATGTCCCTGGCCATTGTATTGTTCTAACATATGATATTTGAACATTATAAAACCTGTTTCTAATGATATTAATTATCTAATGCTTATGTTGTTTGATATTAATGTAACAATTCCAGCTCTATTATAATTATTAGATTAAGTTATTGCAAATTCAATATAAAAGAGCTTTGCTCTTACATTTTCTTCCATAAGTTTCATGATTTCAGGTCTTACACTGATGTTTTAGTCTATTGTATGTCCTATTATTGTGTATTATATTTTTGTGTATCCCATTCCAAAAGCCCACATTTGTGTTTTGCATGTGGATATCCAGTTTTCCCAACACTATTTATTGAAGAGTGATCCCTTCCTCACTGTCTATGAACAATATGGGCTAAAATTATTTTGTATTTGTTAATCTCTTGTTATTCACTGAGGAAAATATTTTGTACAGTAGTTTGCAATTTTCAAATTAGTGTTGTGTACATTAATATGTTTTAGTCTTACAAATGTTCTAGGAGGTGTCTGGGAAGTATGTGTTATTATACCCAAATTACAGCTAGGAATTACTATCTACAGTACATAAGTTGTAGAAACTTGATTGGAATTGAGTTCTGCTGGTGTTGCATTAATGAACTTCACACTATACAGAAAAGATTCTCTTCATTAAAAATGGAATTGCCTTTATTCCTACAGCTTTTGTGTGGAATGAGGATGCATAATGATTCAGTATACTTAGTAGGGAAAACAAATTTAGTAATTGAGGTAGCAATCCAAAAGGGATTAAATAAATATTAGTGCATCCATAAATTAAATCTTATCTGTCCCATTAAAAGTAGTATTATGTCAGATATTTGTCATAAAACTATAAATATAGTCATCTAAGAATAAACAGAGCTATCAAAAGAGGAATATAATATAAGTAAAGAATTACAAAAAGACTAGAAATAGACAGGATAGTGCAGAAGTAGATGAACACATTCAATTAATATATTTTTGATAAAGATTCCACTAATATTTAGTAAAAAAATACCTTTAATAAATCATTCTGGAGCAATTAGATACCTGCATGAGAAGAAAAAATAAATTTTTCCCTGTAATTTCACACTATATTTATTAATTGATATGAAATTGACTGTGAAAATAAATGTTAAGAAACAATAAAACTTTTGGTAATAAACAAAATATCTTCATACTGGAGGGTTGAAAGCTACTTCTTCATTAGTACACTAAAATAATAACCATCACAGAAAATTGATAAATTATGACTTATTAAATTTAAGAAGTATTTAATGAAAGATACAATACAGAGTGAAAATATAATCTATAACCTGAGAGAAGACATTCATAATACATTTTCAAAAAAGAGCTTGAACAGAGAATAACTTGGGAATTTCTATAAACTAACAAGTAAAAGAAAAATTAACCTATTTTCAAATTGGAAAAAGAAGTTTTAAACAAGCACTTTTCCAGAAAAAAAATCCAAATAACAAATAAGAAAACTCATTATAATTAAGATCACCATGCAATAAGACTATGCTCCATATGCAATAATCTAAATTTAAAAGCAGCAATTCCTCTTGCTGGCAAGAATGTAGAACACCTTTCTAGAGGAAGAGCAACTGGAACATCAACTTTGAAAAGGTGTTTACCTATGATTTAACAACCACACTCAGAGGCATGCACCCAAGCAAAATGGGGGTACTTATCCATCAAAAGATATGGGTAAGAATGTGCATGGCAGCTTTCTTTATGATAGTCAGAATGTAGGTGAAGGGCAAATATGCCACTGTAGAAACATAAGCTGTGGAAAACAATAAAACATGAAAAAGTCACAAGGTGATAAAAGTGACAATGTGAATAAATCTCTTAAGAAGCCACACACAAGAAAGTTCAAATGGCATGAGTCCATTTATATGAACATCAAGAGGAGGCAAAAGTAACCAATAAAAATAGAAGTAAAAGATCATCATCTCTACTGAATACAAGAGAACTTTCTAGAATGCCAAGAATGCTCTAAATTTTTATGGGTTGGTTACATATAATGACCAAGACAGGGACTGCTTTAGTTCAGTGTGCTTCTTAATGCAGTGCCTAATCATTGTTTGAGTTTCATTTATGACCTTACTTCAGCTTCTAGCATTTCACAGTTGTCTAGGTGGCAATTCTTAAAACTGGATTTCCAAACAATGAACATAAGGTTTCCAGAGGTTAAAATAAGCTCTAAAGCAGATATTCTTTTTTCACCCTTTCTTTTCCCTGCTTGTGGCCATGACAGAATGTTGTAAAAGCACCCACTGAATACTTCTGTTGTTAGCATGACCTCAGCCCACCTTTCCTTAGAGAAGCCCCTCAACAAAAGTCACAAAGGCATCTCTAACCCTAACTATTCACAGTATAACATTATTCAAATTTCTCCCAAAGATTTTGAAACAAGGACGACAAGACATACTCGAGCATATATGGTCCAATCTCAGAACCTTAGGTAAGCGACTTCTACATTAGTGAGACAGGTTTTTTTTTTTTTTCTTTAGTTTTATTTTTGGACTAATTAAAAAATCATCACAAAATAATAGAGTAACAATTTTAACACATTGCATATCTTCAGAGTAGTTTCTCAGAATACAACATATGGGAATAAGAATTTCTCCAAATGATATTGGCCCATACCTTTCTTTTCAATGAGTTAGGAGAAACTACTAGTATGATTATCTTGTATTTTTTCCTTTTCCCTTCCATTCCTTCCCTTTTCCCTTATCCTAGTTCCTCTGTCCTTTTGAACAATTTCTCCCTACTTCACAATATCTGTCGTACATTGTAGTCCTTATTTATCCTTTCAGTTTTTCATATCGGGGGACAATAGAGAGTTTACACATGTAAGACCAATTTATTTCACTCATGGTACTGGCAAAAAATCAGACTTGAAGACCGGTAGAACAGATTAGAAATTACAAACACTCTCAGCTACCTTATCTTTGACAAAGGGGCCAAGCATGTTACCTGGAAGAAAAATAGCCTCTTTAATAAATGGTGCTGGGAAAACTGCCTTTCCACATGCTGAAACTAGACCCATGTCTATTACAATACACTAAATTAAAATAAAAATGAATTAAATATCTAAATATCAAAACAGAAACATCAAATTTACTGGGAGGGAAATTAGGTGGAAATTTTGAAGACATAGGTATAGGCAGAGACTTTATGCATAAAACACAGATCTCATGAGAAATACTACAAGGTTTCAACAACTAGAATCTCATATTATTAAAAAGCTTTTGCACATCAAAATAAATCAACAACAAAGTGAAAATAAAAAACACAGAGTGGGAAAAATATTTAGCTAACTATCCTTCAAACAAAGGACTTCTATGTAGAACATAGAAAGAATTGAAAAAAATCAGACCCACCAAATTCAAAGACCCAATGAAAAATAGGCATCTGAGATGAGTATTTCTCAAATGCAGAAATATAAATGAAAATAAATATATGAAAAAATGTTCAACATCATTGATCATTTGAGAGATGCAAATTAAAAGAATACCACAATTCCTTCTTACCCTGGAAGGAATGGATATCATCAAGAAATTAACCAATAACAAATTCTAGCAAGGCTGTGAGGAGAAGAAACCCTTCTCCACTACTGATGGGAGTGCGGGACTTGTGCAACTACTGTGTAAATCAATATGGAGATTCCTCAAAATATTACCATTTGAGGACCCATTCAATCCAGCTATTCCTCCTCTGTGTAGCTTCCAAGAAGAATTAAAAACATCAAACAACAATGGCATAACATATGATATTTATAGCCATAATGTTTATAGCAATATGATTTTTAATAGCTGAATCTTGGAAACAACCCAAATGCCCTTCAACTGAGGAATGAATAAAAAAGCTGTGATCTTTTTATATAATGAAAAACCACAGATATTTATAGGTCAATGAATGCAATTTGAGACCAGACCCATGAGTGAAATAAGTTAGGTTCACACATACAAATACTGTATTTTTTTTCTTTTTATAATTCTCACTTATTTTATATATTTTACTTTCAATAATTAAACATGCAAAATGACTTCATAACAGTGATTGAATGCAAATATATGCCATACCTCTTTTGTTTCGGCTGTACTTTCAATAATTAAAGAAAATATATCTTTTTTCTAATTACTAAATGTTATTACCATTTTCATTTACTACTTTATCATTTGAGATATGCATGAGACAGTAGGAAAGATAGAATAAAATACTTTAAAGAAGAATAAATCTTTTTTTATTATTTTTATTTAGTACAGGATCTTCAGGGTCTCTCTACACAGATTGGACTCGTAGTGATCCTCCTGTTTTCAGCCTCTTAAGTGCTGGAATTACAGGTGTGCACCACCACACCCAGTCTCATTCGCTGTCTCAGCATGCCCCAGGGGTGGGGATGGGGCTGGCGCTGGCACTGCACACCAGGTAGTGATCCCCAGTCCCTGCGTCTGCCTAGGCAGGCACTTTAATCCACTGAGCTAGCTGACTGGCCTAAAGAAGAATAAAACTTTGGGCTATGAAATATCTAGGTTCTAATATCCTGGACCTACTAAAGACACTCTGTTCATGACAAAATTTTACTACAGGATGTAAGTTTGTTACAGAATCTAAGAATTAGAATCCACTTCAATCCTGGAGCTGGTCATCAGGTCTGTTCTCTCTGAACAGACACTGTATTTAGGGGTCCCCTCTGGATCCTCTGTCATCACTTTTGTTGGTCCTCCCCTTGCTCTACTAAGAAGAGCTCAGCCTGGAGCATTGATCAAAACAGAAAACCTGGCTGCAGTCAGGCACTCGAGTGCAGAGCCTTGGCCTCCAGATCACCTCTTTCCCACCGTCACATTTTGCTTTTATTGCCTGTCCTGCCCTCTGGCCTTTATTCTAGTCCTGCAATGAGTACAACTCTGAAATAATTTAGTTCCAACAATGTACTTCTATCTTTTGAACATCAGTTCAGTCCCTGGTAACTTCTAAACTGGAACTTGTGACTAGTGCTGGGAATAAAATAAGGTTGTCCTTAATGAACAGAAGAGCATGGTGCACAATTGGGGTCTGGCAACACGTTCTGAGAAATCATAGATGGCCGTCATCGCTGGATGGCAAAGCATTGCATTACGTCAGTGGTCTAATTTTCTCAACTCATCATAAAATTTTAGACCTGACATCTAGACTAAAAGTGATAATTTATTTACTTTGTATTTTTATTTATTTAATTTTCTGGCTGGCTCAGGATGCCTTAAGGGCAGGTGTGGGGTGGCATGTGGAGCTGGGGATTGAACCATGGTCCCGCAAGCCTGACTGGGTTTGCCCATGCAGGTGCTTAAAAAACTAAGCTAACTGGCAAGCCTCCTACTTTGTATTTTTTAAAAATACCTCATTATTTATTTTTAACAATGTGTTTTCAAAGGTATATCACAGATAGTTTTCATAATTCTCTTGGGTAATGGGCAAAGGAACAAAAATATTAGTGTAAGTTGTAAGTGCTCTAGTTCCAGCCAAGCTTCATAGACTGTCTGGTTTTCTCCTCATAGCTAAATATTCTAACTCATAACTGTGGTAATCATAATTACAAGGGAAATGAGAGACCCTTTCTCTTCTCTGAACCATACTCAGCTACATTTCTTTGCTCTTGAAATGCAGGAGCTCTTCTGCAAAGGAAATTTAGAATGTCATAGAAGATTCACAACTCAGCAGAGCTGGGGAAATGCCCCGCTCTCTGTCCCAGTGCTGTGCATCTGTCTCCCCTTCTCCAGTTGTCCTTACTCCAGCCCAAGATATCGGAGTAACATGGGAGATGTAGCTGCTAAAGTTTCAGTCTAGCCTTAATGCAAAGCCTGGATTTCTGCAGCATTACAGTAGTGATATTGAACAGGAATTTCTTTTTTATTTTTTTTTTTATTAAATAAATTGTTATTTATTTAAGAGAGAGAGAGAGAGAGAGAGAGAGAGAGAGAGAGAGAGTGGTGTGTGTGTGTGGCCAGCTCAGCCCACCAGGGGGCGGGGCTGGCTGGCATGTGGTGCTGGGGGATTGAACCGCGGTCCCCGTGCTTTGCCAAGCTTGTTCTAAGTAGGTGCTTTAGACCACTGAGCCATCTCTCCAGCCCCTGAACAGGAATTTCTTTCTAGGGTTGGCTCCTTACAGATATGTCAGAGAATCTTGGAGAAGTCTTGTAAACGAAAGGGCAAATTCTTTTCTACAGTCTTCTAAAAAGACCAAGGGGCTGAGCAGATAGTTTGGCGGTCTAACTGCCTGCCGGCAAGCGCAAGGTCCTGGGTTCGATCCCTGATACTGCATGCCATACCAGCCTCGTGCTGAGCTGGCCTCTGAAATTGGGCATGGTGGCATGCACCTGTAATCCTAGTGCTGGTGTGGCTGAGACAGAAGGGTCAGTACAAGTCTAAGCTGCATACAAGACCCTGGACCAAATAATTAAATAAATCAATAAAAAATTTTTTTTAAAGTAAAAAGATGGAAATTATTTTTAGGATTGATGTAAATAAAAAGACCTAAGCAAACGCCATCAATTTTCCTCTAGGCAGCTGCAGTCACCAGGTTTAAGTAAGAATTTGAATGGATGATGATGTTTCCTATTACATCCACCCTCTTGTGATAAAAACAAGCCCGTGCATTTGGGCACGTTGGCATTCCCCACTGAACTAGATGTTGCGTGCATTATCTAACATGTGAACTGTCCCCAGACAGCCTCTCCTCATGGAAGGTTGATGACACAAGGCCAGAGATTCAGTCTCTGTGGCTCCTGTCATCATAGGTACGTTAGGCTGAGGCGTTCTGTTGGGCTGGAAAGCATGAAGGATCTGAGTTGTCCATTTTGCTCTCCCCTGACAGATATTGGCAGAGAGAAAAATATAAACTTAACAATGTCCTAAGGACTCAGGTAATCTTTTCCCTTCACTTATAAAACCCTTAAAATGAAGAAACTCATAGGTGAGTCAGGTAGGACAGCCGAGAAGGCCCTTCTCCAACATCTCATAATATAAACTCTTCAGGGGGAACCTTGATACTGGCCTTGTCAAGCTAAATAATTGCTCCAGACACATTTACTCCAGGCTCTTGCCTGATGACAGTGGCTTTAGGAATGGGCGCCTTCCACGTGTGTGAAAGACCTACACATGGGATGTGTGTTCTTAAAGTGCGGATGAAAAATAAGCCAGAGAATCTAGTTCACCATAGATTTCTTTTGTTTTAGTCAAAATACTTATTTTTTTTGCAAGTGATGGCTTTTTAAAATACCATAGTTTAAAATCTTTTACATATTGTCTAATGTACATCCTGGGTGTCTTTAGCAGACATTAGACAACAAGAGAGAAAACACAAACCGTGAGCAGATAGTTGGGGTTTCCACTCCTGGCAAAGTCTCTTTTGGGGCTAGACTGGGGTAAGCAAGAAAGTGAAGCTACTTTGTGTTTGTGCCCTCCTCAGAGAATGAAATACATCAAAAAACAGTGAATGGAATATATTGTAAAGCATTTCTGTTTTCTTCCTGAACAAACAAATGTCACAACTCTGTCAATTTCTTGATGGCAATTATATTATTTGAATTTTGTGGCACAGTAAAAAAATTCTTTCTTCTTCGTCTACTGTGTTCTTTCTCATTGAACTATGTCTATGGAACAACCAAATAATGAGTTGAGTATGACCCACCCATCCCTCCTTAAATGTGTGCCTTTAGAGTAATTATCAGGCCTATTGCTATTTGTGCCAACATTTCCAGAGCTCAGTCCATCTAAAAGGTTCTCAAAACTGGAGGCATAATTCACATCACAGGTTCCTAAACACCTATTTTATTGAAAAAGAATTCAATCTTCTTTTTAAAACAAACACACAGCACAATTTGTTCTGATACACTGTACTGTCAGGAACAAATAGGTGAGATGTTTTTGAACTAGAAACCTGTGTTTCAACAACTCAGTACAAGAGGATGGTAGTTATTTTAAACATCAGCACCTTTTATTGTGTGTACCAAGTACAGCAAAACACGGTCTTACCTTATAGATGAAAAATGAAAAATAAAAGGACAGAAAGGTGGCAGGAAGGGAAGGAGAAAAGATGTGCAGAAAGGAAAAAGAGTAGGAAGGGAGGGAGCGAGGAAAGAAGAAGAAGCAGAGGAAAGAAAAAAGGAGGGGAAGGATGGGAGAGAAGAGCTTTACACACATGCACACATTTGCACATGCACACACGGACACATTAACACACGTACAGAGATGTGTGTATATAGAGATAAATACAAAGAGATATATAATAAAGCAGCATAATGTGATTATTATTTATAATATAGGCTTAATGCAGTAAAATACATATGCAAACACATATATATATGAAAAATGCATACAAGCATTCAATACAGTAGAAAAATTATAGTACGTTTTATAAGCTCATAGATCTGAACACATAGACAACTCATCCCTGACTTTTCCTGATTTAACTTACAATTTTTTGACTTTACAATAGTGCTGAGTAGAAAAATACCTTCAAATTGCAAATTTTGATCATTTCAATGTACCTGATACTCTCTTGTGATGCTGAGACAGTCAACTACAGAACCACAAAGGGAAATAAAATATGCTATCTTGCTAAGCCAGAATATGTGGTAGCAGTCTCAATTACTTTTTTGTCATGGCTGAAACAAAATACCTGACACCCAAAGTTAAAGGGGGAAGGATTCATTTAGCTATCAGTTTGTAGAGGGTTCAGTCCATTATCAGCTGGCTCCAAGGCAGGTTGACATGGCAGAGGGGCATCACATAGGAGAAGCAGTTAATGGGTAGCAGAAGACAGCAAAAGCAAGCAAGGAAGGGGAAGTCAAGCTCCTTTCTGTGCCTTATATTTGTCCAGGCTATCAGGGTTAGGATGGTGCCAACCCTATCGGTGGACTGATTTAATAACCATCCACCCTTAATCCTGGCACCCTTAATCCTGCAATACACTTTAGATTCAGCCTCCTCTGTAAAAGCTCTGCCTATGATTGGATGAGGCTTTGGGGAACATCAAGACACAAGCCAACACAACAGCTTAGGTCTTTTGAATGCATTTTCAAGTTATGGGTTTGTCAGGATGTAGCCTCATCATAAATTGAAGAGGATCTGTTTTGGGGGAACTGGGTAGAGGTTCTATTGACTGTACTATAAGATCATATTATATATGCTAGTAATTTTTAAAACACTAGTAAATCTCAGACATATGTATGTATTTATATATATATATATATGAGACTATATATTACATATATATATATTTAAGCTTTTGCATGACTGACATTTGTCATGCCTAACAGATGAATCCAAATATGAATACATCCATTCATTCCACAAGCATTAACTGAAGAGTTTACTATTAACAAAGAATTGGATCTTATACTGTGAGACTAGAAAGCCAAGGAGAACAAGGCTTTTGAGGATTAAATGAAAGCCATTTCTCAGTGGGACAATGCATATATGCAGCTAATTGACTACAAATCAGTGTGAGTCAGGTGTCCTAATGCACGGACAACTAGATCCTAAACACGTCCAAAGATTGAGAGCTCTATAGGCCAACTGAGTGCTCTGATCCACGGCATGAGATAAGCAGGGTGCACCACACTCAGTGATAACAAGTGGATGCCCACACTGAGGAGAGTGGAGAGGAAGGGACCCACCTGGGATGTGTGGACACAGCATAGTCCGTGGTGGAGATGCCATGCTGAGTAGATGCTGGAGGATGGAATAATGACTGGGATGGTCATAGATCATAATGTGGAAGAGACAGCACTGCAGTAAAATATTTTTTAAAATGAATTTAATTTGGTAGTCATCAGTAGGATGAAAAAGAGCATTTCAGAAAAAAAGAAAAATGGTGGTAGTAAAGATAGAGATAGACCATGATACATTGATGTAAGGAATAGATTAAGATAAGAAATATTTGTTTACTTCTCAGCACATAGTAGGAACATAATAAATATTTGTAGTATGAATAATTTATCATAAAGAATTGGGAGGGGATGATTTCAGGGTTGTATTTGATTCTGTAGTAAGTGGTCAGACTCTTCTGGTACCCAGTAGGGAGACATGGAAGGGTTTGCAAAGGAAAGTACAGGATCAAAACTCAATCTGGAAGATGAGAATGAGCAGCATAGAACTCTAAGTATCATAGACTAAACTCAAAAGGCAATAAGGTAAAAGTAGGACTTTACTGGACAGAATAATACAGGAAACCTCAGAAAGACAGAGATATCTATGTCTACTATATAGTTTTGCCAGATTTATCCACCCATGCATAGCAAGAGTTTGCAAGACAGTGAACTTCTGCTACAAGGCTTCGTTCCTATAGCCATGGTTTGAGCCTTCATGCTTTGCTTTCCCTAAGATCACACTAACATTCCAGTCTTCTGCTCCTTTGACTCAGTTTCCTGCCTTGAGTTCAGTTTCCATAAATCACTTAGACCTAAAGTAAGCTCTACTTCTCCCCTTTGAATATGCAACTCATTGTTGTCCTCTTTCTGTCCCTGATTGTTTCAGGTATATATGACCCTCACCTCAGCCTCAGGCCCTGGACTAAAACCACCAAAGTGACCCATTTGTTCAGAAGCTTTTCTGTTCCTTGAGTCCCTTGGAGGTGACTCAATAAAGAAGGATTCAGATAAAGGATTTCACTATAGATCAGATAGAAGACAAGAATAAAAGTCATGAAAGAATTGCCTTGAAAGTCAGATCATTCATTTCTAGAGTTTCACAGAGAATCATCTATGTGCCAGTCAATTCTCTTCATGTTCAATGCAAATCAGACAACAAAAGAGCTAACATTCTGGTTCTCATACCGCTTAGCTGCTGGGTGGAGAAACACTCAACAATCCTGATAAATGAATATCTTATATCATCTTTTGAAATTTTAAGTGCTCTAGGAAAGTGGAGCACAGAGGATCAGTAATGGAGAAAGAAGTGGGGAACTCATCGCTCTATTAACCAAAATAGTTGAAGGTTATGGCAAGGACCCCACAGAGGTGGAGAGAATTCACCAAGTGCATCCCTGGGGGAGAGCATCCCCAGCGGGAAGAGTGACTAACAGTGTCTCTGGCAAGTTCAGTGGACTTGGCCAGCACAGCAACTGGAGGGTAAGCAAGAAGGAGTCTGATGCAAAAATGAGGTCATAACAAATAGGAGCTAAACCATACAGGATCTCGTCGGCCAGATTAAGGGCTTTGGCTTTCTTTTGAGTGAAATAGGAGCCACTAAAGGGCCTGAGCAGAGGACTGACATAACCAGATGAATATTTTTAAGGATTACTTGGTGCACTGAGAAAAAGCCATAAAGGGACAAGAGCAGGAAAGAAGACTATGAGCTTAATTTGAAAGTAAGTCACACATAGTCATCCACATGAGAGACAGTGGTCCTCCAGGACACAAGCATAAGAGTGGTAACCAGAATGGAAGTGTCTTTTCATAGAGGAACCAGCAGGACTTCTTCCTGCACATGAACTGTGAAAGATAAGGAAGACTTAAGGAAGATGTCAAGATTTCCTTTTGTTTGGCTGACTAGAAAGGTGGGATTGCCTGAGTGAGATGGCAAGGCTATGGGTGGGTTGGTGTGTGGAAGCACCAAGCCTTTAGTTCAGTCCTTGCTGACCCGGAAATGATTGTTAGCTACCACAGTGAAAATATCAAATGGGTAATTAAGATATAGGCCCAGAAGTTTGACAGTGGAACAGAAAGTAGAAAATTCTCAGCAAAAATGGTAGGTAAAGTCATGAGACAGGGTGAAATTGCCAAAGGGTTACATACAAACCTGGCAGAGAAAGAGAAAAGGGTCTGATTCTAAAGGCACCCAACATGAACAGATTGAGAGGAATTACGGTGATAATTGTAAGGAAATAAGGAGAGAATCTTAATGTGGTTGGAAATGGAGAGGATAGATGAGTGTGTTCTATGCTTGTACTCGAGTTGTAACTGTGAAATTCAAGATACAACCAATTGTGTGCTGGCAAATATTATGCAGTAGGGGGAGGGGAATCTACTTTGTCGCTGTTGCTAATTTCTCTGGTGTAAATGTTCCACCAAGGTTCATTTTGAGCTACCAACTTGAATTCACACACATTTAGTGGAAAATGTGAAGACAAACACAAAACTTTAGAAATTTATTTGGGAAATCACGTCTAGGGAGGTAAAAGTGAAGCCATGGGAAAAGTATGAATCTTTAAAGGATCTATGGTGGTACCTGAAAACTCAAGGCAAAGTGTGCTAAGAACATCCACATTAAGGACCAAGAAGACCTCTGCATAAAGAAAGAAAATCAAAAATTTATATTTCAAAATAGATTTTCACAGTACAGCCATTATGACACTGTTGCAAAACTATTTTTCCCTGTGACAAGAAAATAGAACAGGTCCAGATAAGAACTTTTCTTTATAATCCTTTCAGAGAATGAGCACAAGAAATTCCTATCATATCTAGGTAAGGATTTCAGTTTGAGTTTGTTTAATGCTTTTATCCACTTTCAATTTCCCTTAAAATAAAATGTCATGATATCTACTCTAACACATACTTCATTTAACTTCTCAAATAATTAATGCAGTTTCCCAAGCTTATGGTAATTTTTTTCTTTTTGTTTAGATCAGCTGAGATCTGGTATAAGCCAAAAAGATTCTTATATGATTAATATTTTTGAAACATCACTAAGAAAGGCTGAGCACATCTAGACAATTTGCTCTTTCTTTGTACAACTTCACTGATAAAGAATCTAATCAAGATAGTAGACAATTCTCCATTATTTAGATACAATTTATGTTATGGATAGTCAGATAAATAACTTTTAAAAAGAGCTCTATCTAGTGTTGAGTGACAGCATTGTGTTGTAAATCACATTTTTAGAAACTTTCTGTGATAGTTTCATTTAATTTTCAAATTAAGCATTTTCATTATTTTTTTCATTTGAAAAATGTGAACATTGTTAGCAGATTTGCTTTGGGTGAAATTAAATTTAGATTCCACCCCCAGTGTCTGCTGGATGGTACAGAGAAGCCCACCTAAATCTAAGAATTCTTCTGGAAAAAGCACTAACAACATAACCCACATGCTCACAGGTCTGTACTCTGAGAAAAGCACAGCTGATCCTGGTTTGGTACAGTTCTGAATGTCTTCTCAAATTACAATTCAGGTGAAGCTCTGAATCTAGGGAGTTCTGTGTTCTCAGATGTTAGAGTTATGACTTGAAAAGAAAAAAAAAGGCAGTTATTAAATTTCTCACTGACTGAAGTTCGGGTGGAAGAGAGTGACCCTCTTGCCAAAGGCAAAGCTCTGTCTCACAGTTCAGGGCCCTTATGTGATTTCCCTCGGGACCCAGGCATGGACCGAGGACAATACAGAAACTTGTATGTTCACATAATTGGCCCACTTTCATCGGCATAAAGGGAAGAGGGAATCTCAAATTATTAACAGTCCAGTGCTTTTACAGCTCCCACCTACCATGTACTTACCGCTTTCAGATTTCCTCTAATTGAATTACTGAAAGCAGACCAAATGACCTTAGTTGTTCAAGCACTATTTATCACATTTTATTTTAAATGAGTCACATTTTAGAAAGCAAATATTCTCTTAATCTATTTTCCAACTCATACTAATTATTTCTTTGGTGCCCTAATGTTTCTGTGACTTTTATTTTCAAGAAACAACTATTAATTTTAAGATAGTCAGTGACCTTGTTTGGATGACTTGGTCCCCTCAGGTGACCTTGAAGTAAAAATTATAGAATTATCAATTGGCAAGTTCACCAGTATCCAGCACAAGATGAGAAGGGTAAGAGCTCTTAATTTCCCAGCACCAGCATTCATCATGGGAAGACACATAAAAAGAAAGGGCAGATTCCAATGACATGCATCCAATAAACTGGAAACTCTTGTCACAGTAAATGCCAACTCAGCAGTTCATGACCACAATGCATAACATCACTACATTACTTATTTTTTAACCCTCTAAACTAGAGCTTTTGTTAGGAGGCCTTCTGTTTCTTCCTTTGTATCCTGGCAACTCCAAATTTGTCTCTACCATGAAATCATCTTTCTGAGTCAACTGAATTTCAGCTTAACTTTTGGTAGCAGTTCATTTTTGTAAAATGACATCCAATCACGAATAATAGATGACAAAATGAGAAAGCTTTCTTAGTTCCCAACAGGCCATTGTGCAATGGAAATAAACTATCCTATTATTTATGAACTATTTTTAATACAAAAACCCCAGAACACCTCTTAGCAATTTGCATGATCTTTCTTTCTAAGGAAAGCTCATAAATGTGGTCTATAGTCTATTGCCTGGATTAGCATAAATTGCAAAATCAGCGTTCAAGATGAACTATCATTTTTTAATTTATTTAGGAAGTAAAATGATATAATGCAAGAGGGCCATATCAGTGTCAATGGTGTTATCCACACTATGCAACAGTATCTATTAGATGTGTTTGTTTTCAAATCAGAGTTCATGAAGTAAGACCAAACACTTATGAAAACTTCCTTGCATATTGACGTTCTCTACTTTAATTTTATTATTTCCACTCAGTAGAGTGAAGGAGAGCAGTACAGCACCAATAATGGGCAAAAGGGATTAAATATGAGATTAAAGGCCAGTTCTCTGACTCTTAAATTCTACGAACAAGTCATTCAGATTTCGTGAGCTTCATTTGTTTATTTATTTTGTTTTAATACATTTATTTATTGATTTGCTACAGGCTCAGACTCACAGTGATCCTCTCATCCCAGCCTCCCCAGCACTGGGATCACAAGTGTGTGCCACCACACCCAGTTTTGGGGCAAGCCTGGCCTCCCCGAGGTTCCAGGGTGGGCATGGCATGTGGTACTCGGGTCCTTGTGCTTGCCAGGCAGGTGCTTAGACCGCTGAGCTATCTGCATGGCCCTTTGAGCTTCACTTATAAGACTATTTTTGAAGTTGTATGATCTTATGGGCCAACGTGGTTAAAAGTGAGTACCAGATTTAATAGTAGGATCTTGATCTTGCTTCTTCGAAACAACAAAGCAAAAACAAACAACAAAAAGAAATGGTGCCAAGGGTGCAACTGGCTTTAGAATACACTTAAGATGGTGCTGAGTGCTTTCATCTTTGCAATTTATTCTCCCCTAAGCAATGTGAGAGTATTTATTGTAAATGGAAACTGTTAAAGGTATCACACCTATTCTAATACCAAGAAATTTGCTTAATAGTACATTTATTTTAAAAATACTTTAGAGAGCTGAGTCTCTTTCCAATTTTTTTTCTCGTGACCAAAGCACATGCATAGGACTGTAAATAGTGGCCATTCTGGGTACCAGCCTCATGCAGGGTGTAAGGCACAGCGCTTCCTCCCCTTAAAACAAAACTTTCCTAAGACCACTCTTCAAATAGTTGCCATTTACGTATAACTGTGTCATAACTGCAGAAAGACCTGTAGAAGGAAATCATACCAAGTGCTTAATTTTTTTCTTAATTATGGTTTGTCTGTTTGTTTTCCCAACAAGTAGATGAAATCATGGGAATGTTGTTCTCCTTACTTAGATGATCCTTTGAGTTTTCTGATCCTAGGGTATAGCCATGAATTTCTGCCATTGATTCTCATGTTGCAGCATGGCTTTGCTGGCTGCATGACACAATGCCAGTCCTTACCACATCCTACCCAGACTGTCAGTCATTGCCCAGACTACTTCAGCTCTCTGCACTCCACTCCCTGAGGCGGTGCCCCAGTCATCTCACATGAACTCTGGCAAATCTCCATGCCCACCAGCAATCACGGACTCCAAAGTACACCTACTAACAAGACGAAGCTCAGCTGCCTGAATAATGCTATGTTAAGTATTTGAGTTATACTAAAACTGTAAGTACAAAATAAATTTGAGGAAGTATGTGACTTCCTTACCTTAAAATTATAAATCTACTTTTTTTTTTTTTACTGATGTTTCCAATACCTTAAAGAGAATAAAGCCAGGTTTCAACTCAGTATACATATGACCAAAATTTTATGTGACAATATTAGATTTCTTCAAGAGAATGGGCACAAATGGGGGAAAAACTCCTACGTGGAAAAAAGTGTTACACAAGCAATAAGCATTTTGCTTCCTTTTTGCTTTATTATCACATGCCATATGATGATAATAATGTTTATCTCGTAGGTTGTTTACATAGTTGATAGCACCAAACAAACAGCATTTATGGAGCTTTTTAATGGCCAGGTGTGTGGCCTCCATGAATAATACGAGTAAAGACAGGAAAAGACCCACCTCCATTAAAGCAGTGAGAACACTAGAAAAGATTATTAGATTCAGCTATCTTATAATAAGAAATTAACTGAAGGTGCACAGTAATTCAGAAAGCATTTACTTAAAGTTTTTTTTTTTTTTAAAGCTAAATTTCAGTAAGAGCACGCTTCATGATGCTTTGGTTTTTGCTATTTCCATACACTCCTCCACAGTTCTGAGCCTTAAAAAACAGCAGCCCACAATCACAGTTAAAACTCTCAAAATGACAGGCCTTGAAGGAGCAAAATTGGAAGGGGGGCTTTTTCAGAGTCCCCATTCCCAGAGAATTGGCCATTACTAAGCCAGTCCCATGATTTCTTTAAAACCTCTATTCACAAACCTATCATTATCTGACCTGACTTGAAGTTCACTTTCAGGGGTGAAAAAATTCTTTTTCCAAACATACTAAAATCATCAAAACCTACTGTCTGAATTACAGCTAACAGGACAGCAATTAGAACAATAGACTAGGCAAAAACTTCAACGGAAAATATGAGTAATGAAATGTCCATAGGAGATTTTTAAAAACCAGAATATTCCTGGGAATCTAAAAGCCTTTGTGCATGTGCATAAATGAACATATGCCTCGGGATGCACACATGTTCAAGAAAACCCAAGAAAGTCTGATTCTTAAAGTTGAGGTTCTGTGCAAGCAACAAACGAAAGCAGAAAAGGAGTAACCCAGGTAAACTTGAAATGTGCTCCCCCAAACACACACAGAGCTCTCAGCGAGAGTGGGAGGTTCATTAGTTGAAGCATTTTAAGACTCCTCTGTCCCAACAGTTGGCCACTATGATCATTAAGAATGGCTGTCAGTGGTCACAAACAAGTGCACATGTGCATTGCACACGTGCATGCACACACACATGCGCGTGCACACACACATACACAATTACAGATTTTACATAATTTCTTCTGGCGAGTCACTAGGCAAACACCAAACAATAACAAACTCTGGTGGGGAATAGGATATAATTTTCAGTATTTCATACTATATCACTTAAAGTATTTAGTTTTTAATAAAAAAGTAAAAGATATGGACAGAAATAAGAAAGTATGACTGAACACAAAAGAGTACAAAAAGTAATCAATAGAAATCATCACCAAGGAGCCCCAGGTATTAAATTTCCTAAAGATTAAAAATCAATTATTTAAAATATATTCGAAGAACTGTAGAGAAAATGCACTACGAAATTAAGAATGTGAGACCAATGTCTTACCAAATGGTTATTTTTAAAAGATTAAAAATTACTTTTTAAACAGGCAAAACAGATATTATGCAGATAGAAAGTATAATAATTGAACAGGATATTTGTAACATGGCTTAGTAGAACATTTGAACCAGCAGAAGAAAAAAAAATTACTGAGCTTGAAGGTAAATCAATAAAAATTATCCCTCTTGAGAGTGAAAAGAGCAGAGAATAAAAGAAAATTAGCAGGGCCTCGTAGATCTGTGGACATCAAAAAGTGAACACAACAGGTGCATAACAAGAGCCTCCAAAGAGGAAATAAATGAAAGAGAAAAGAAGCACAAAGGATACTCAAAAAGTAATGATTGATCTTCTCACATTTGACAAGAAATATCATTGTGAATATCCAATAAGCTCCACAAAATTTGTTTAAGGTAAACTAAAAAATACCCACACCTAGACATATAACGCTTGTATGGTTGAAAGTTAATGATAAAGAAGATCTTGAAGGTAACTAGAAGAAAGCATCTCATCACTTACAAGTACCCAAAGGCGGACCCATGGAAGCCAGGAGGTGGTGGGGCCCATGGAGGCCAGGAGGTGGTAGGACCTATGGAGGCCAGGAGGTGGGGGACCCATGGAGGCCAGGAGGTGG
>NW_004524615.1:15480560-15488608 GCF_000260255.1 Octodon degus
ATGGAGGCCAGGAGGTGGGGGACCCATGGAGGCCAGGAGGTGGTGGGGCCCATGGAGGCCAGGAGGTGGTAGGACCTATGGAGGCCAGGAGGTGGTGGGACCTGTAATTAAATTGCTAAAGCAAACAGTCAGTCCACAGTAGGTCCAGTGAAAGTGTTCTTCAGATTTAAGTTAGATGGAGGACATTTTCAAATCACAACTGGGAAAACTCGTTTGCTTTCTTTCCTCCTCTACAGAAAATACTACAGAGTCCTCTGGACTGAGGTGACAAGACAGTAGTGTGTCACTCAATGCCACATAAAAAAGAGTATCAAGAGAGGGGACTAGGTAAGTGCAGCAGATGGCATGCATGTATATTTTTGTTTGTACCTTTTATTACTCTTATTTGAGAAAACTTCATAAGCAATGCTCTGAATTTTTAATGAGGGCATAAAATGAGTAAAAATATAATTTCTATAACCACAGCACAAAGAAAATGAAAACCGAAACCCTGAAAGGATATGTGTAGGAAAAAAAAAACCAAACTTACATTACTATCAATCAAATTTGACTATTATATATTGATATCAATTGCAACCTCCAGAGCAAGCACTAAGAAAATGACTCTGAAATATAATAAAAATGATAAAGGAATTAACATTATATGCTAGGAAATAATCTATCACAAAAAGACTACTAGAGAGACACTGTAGTAAAGTAGAAAATGTAGATTGTATCTTATCAGTAATTGCATTAAAATGGAATGAATGCTTCAATTAAGATGTAGAGATTACCAAAATAGATAAATATGATACAATTATTTCATGTGATCAAAGACACAACTATGTTGGAAATAAAAAGATGAGGAAAAGATATGTAAATAGCAACTAAAATATAAGTAGAGTGGTTATACTAATAATAAAATAGACTTTAAAACAAAACAATTATTAAACAGATATAAAGATACTTTCTAATGATTCAGGAGTCAAATTGTCAATAAAATAGGCAATCATAAACTACATGCACCTAAGTAACAATCACACATGAAGGAAAAACACAAAACTGAAGGAACACTTTTTAAATATAGTTGAGAAATTACTCTCACCAATATATAAAATTACTTTATAACTGAATTCCAAATTGTGGGTAAAATTCCTAACAGGTTACCAGAAATGAACTCAGAAATCTTAAAGAACTTCAAAAGCCAGTGAAACCTAGCCGACATCTAGAGAAAAATCTCTTCAAACACAAAAAAATACAATCTGCTTGAAGACACACAGAACACTCCAAGATTGATCATATATTAAGCCATAAGACAAGCTTCAATAAATGTAAATGTATATTGTAAAATGAAATATTTTAAATCAATGGCCAGAAAGTTCTTGTAATTTATTGTTATACCTTATTCTACTTTGTTGTCAAATGTGACCTATAATTATGACCAGGAATGAGAGTCATGATTTTATGTATAACTAGCTACTTATTACAGAAGAAGAAATATAACTAAAGAGGATTACATATCTTGCCTAAATTAAACAATTAAAAACAAGCATGCAAGCCATACTTAATGCCTTCCTTCTGTCTGAAGCCTCAGCCTAAATGTCACCTTATCAGAGACATTTCTTATCCACTATATAACAAGTCCCCTACTATCATTCAATTTCATGGCACCCAGTTCTCTTTCCTCACAAAACTCTTCACACTGGGCTTAGATTAGCAATCTTTCTGCTTCGCCTTCTCAAATGCTGAGCTGTAAAAAGCTCAAGTCAACCAATTCTGACAATGCTAGTCCTATGGATAACCCACTACTATTATGGACTACTGGACTATATTGGATTATTTTGCTGAATTCATGCACCTACAATATTTAAACGGCAATGGAGTACCCATTTCTGACAAAAGAAACAAAAAAGGGAATACAAATGAATGACCATTTTGTATCTGTATATACAAAATAGTTAGGATAGATATACAACTACTTTCTCTTAATTCAATGAGAAGAAAGATTTGTACTAATAGTGTTTGGACAGGATAGCATGCCTGCCTCTTGTACTATGAATACCCACTATGAAGACAACAATATGCAGTGTATTAATTATTGAAACGGTCCTACTAATCAGTTTTTAAACTGTCTCATGCTATTTGTTTCTCCATAAATTAATTAAAAAAACCTCTTCGCAATGTGGAATCCTTTATTGGGGGGCTACAAAAGGACACATGCATAAGATAAACGGTGAACAATTTGTCCTGGTTTGCCTGAGACTTTCTCAGGGTTGATACTGAATGTCTTAAGTACAGAAATTTTCTCAGCTCTGGAATGAGTAGGGTGGTTAGCCGTGCTGTGGAATAGACAGTTGCAAGGTTTCTTCACTCATGTCACACACATAGGTACTCTTCCCATGAATGACAAAAGCTATCGCTTGGAGATGACAGAACAGCAGCTGTCCCTCTCTTCCTTAACAACACCAAGTGGCTTCTACAGCAGTGGAAGTTCTCTGTGTTGAAGCACTGCAAGGTGCTCTTGCCTGGCACCGTGGAAACACCATGTATCAGTAAAACAAAGATAGGTTTTTAATGTTTTAATAGGAACAGAGAGTCCCAGAAAAGGCATTGACAGCTGGGAGGGAGGGAGACTAGATCATTGTTTATTTATGCTGGTCAGCTGTCTTATGCATTGGGTCTACAGTGTTCTCCCCACAGACTCATGTGTTCAGAGTGGGGCTTTGGAAACGTGGCTCAGTCGCAGAGGTGTCCACTGGTCTGATGACGACTCCAGAGCTGGATGTGGTAGGGAGGCGGAGCTTGGCTAGAAGAGGCCGCTCACTGCGGGTGTGATCTGGAAGGAGGTGCTTCCCACCTTGGCTTCTTTTTCTCTCTGCTACCTGGCTGCCACGTGCTGAGCTAATTTTGCCACCATCCTGTCTCTCTTTGAAGCCACAGAACATGGACTAGAACTCTCAGCTAAAGTAAACCACTCCTCCTGCTAGTGGTGGGGGATTGGTATTGTGTCCCAGTACCAGGAAGGTGGCTCAGGAAGATTTTTCTGTGGCGAGTGGGGACCGCTGCAGGGAATAAGATGCCTTGCTTCCTCCCAGAAGTATTTCTGTTTTTGTTCACCATCGAATATGCAGCATCCAGTAAATCTCAATGACCTGGAGAGTGCTCTGTCAGCATGTGCTGAAGCAATGGTCCCAGGACTCCTAGGTCTCTCCTGCTAGTCACTACCTGTCACCTGCCTTCTTTGTCTCTTGAGTTGATCCCAATACAGGCTCATAGTATGAACACTTGTTGTGATCAGGCAAAACATTATCTCAGTTAATCTAGAAAACAAGCTTTTGCAGGAAGTGTCTCCATGTGTAAATATCACATTGTCCCTCTAGTGTAAGAATCTGAAAGAATAAAATATGAAAGAAATAATAGATGTCATAAAATGGGAAGAAACTGAATATAAGCAATAAAGATGAGGGAAAGGGGAAAAGGATAGAAAAATGTACGGAGGAAATTATGCAAGTGTATATTAGGGATAGCGGAGGTGATTGTAACATTCATTTTCATCAGTTGTTTAAAAGTAGTAGTTAATGTTTAAAATTTTCATATTGACTCACTCTGTATCCTGTTATCTATATTCTGAGCAACTACATGGAAGACAGCAGGTGCAATACAAAAACCATAGTTGAATACCTCTCCTTATTCTCTTAAATGTGTACCATTTCTAATGTCTCGTCAATTAGTACTCTCTTTAAAATAAAGTTTTAAAAAAGAAAGTAAAAAAAACAAGAAAAAATTAAAGTATATTGAAAGTAAGCATTAATGCTTAATTATTTGACCAAGTTTGCATACCTGCATATATTAATCTGAACAACAAATTTGACAATGAAAGTATGTAATATAACAACCATTGTTAAATTTTTATTCTTGTTTTGAAACTGTGTCATGTGCACTGTTGCTTGTTACACTATTTTTGTCTGTTTTTGCTATTTGCTCTTACTCTTTAAAATAAAATATTTTAAAACTGTGGGGGGAAAGCCTGAAACTAACACAAATTTAAAAAGTTGTTCAGGGCTGGGGAAATAGCTTGGTGGTTCAAGCATCTGCCTAGCAAGTGCAAAGACCTGGGTTCGATCCATAGGGCCACTTCTATGCTGGCCCTGGAGCCCCAGGAGCTCCATGCTGGCCACTAAAACTGGGTATGCTGGTGGGTGCATGCCTGTAATCCCAGAGCTGGGGAGGTTGAGACAGGAGGATCCCTGTGAGCCCAGGCTGCATAGCGAGATCCTGCACCAAATAAATAAATACTTGCTCAAATTCTCAAAGCTAAATTCTTCTTAGTATAGGTGTGTTATATTTTTCCAATTGTACTATTCTAGTAGAAAGAAGAATTTCTGTATCCACGCAATGCGGATCACAAAATATCTGTTACTTAACAAATGCTGCTGCATAGAACTCAATTCCATGCCTGCTACCAATGTGTGGGTAATAGCAATCTGGTAAGTTAAATAGTTTTTCCTATCTGTCACATAGCCAGTCTCAGCTGGGCTGCTCTATAACTAATGAAGTTCAAATTAACATAGGGTTATGTAAAGCTACAGTTATAATTATAAACCTTTGAATTATGAACCTTTGAATTCATCAAGGAGCAGCAAATGTTTCCGTCCGCAAATAACATAACTTCCTCAAGATTTTTCTTCTTTCTATTTCCAAGAGGCAAAATAAGGAAAGCACTTTGATTCCTTTCCTTTAATTTTCATCTTAGTTTATTTGTCCATAACCAAAGAGTTCTGAAAACATCTCCTTTTTCATTTTAAAGAAAAAAAAATACCCTCTCAGGTGTACATGCATGATATTTAAACTAAACTCCCTAAAGCTGAATATGATTTATCTTCAAACAGCAGAAAGGGAAAGAGTAGAGCAGAAATCTTCAAATTTATATAAACTCATAGCAAGCTTCTCCTGAACCGCTGCCCTCGTCAACTCATTTAGAACACAATTTTCCAAATGCCATTGCTTCTGGGATTCAGGGGAGAGGAGGAGAAGAGAGCACTTTCATTTCATTAGATTTGTGTCAACTCCATTCTGAGTTTCTAGCAATAGGGACCCTTGGAAAAGTACAGTGAGTTTCCCTGTAGAGTCATGCCGCTGTGACTCTGGCACCTTGAAGTAACAAAAGTAAATAAAATGACTCACGCTGTGCTCCCGGCCAGAAGGGGCTGGAAACAGGATCAGAACTACAGTGGCTGTGCCAGTCCCCACCCCCAGTGGCACATCGCTGTTTCCTCAATAGTCAGAGCTGTCACCATAGCCAAACTGCACCTTGGGAGCCAAATTCCTCCCTTGGCTCTGCGCAGGCAACTTCATCCAAAGTCAGTAGGTGTGGAGTGGCTGTCTAAGAGAGAGCTTTGGCAACAGCTCCACTTCGTTTTCTCATCAGCCACCTACTTACTATGCAGTAAGCACCTTCCTACCAATTTCCGCGCCAACGAGAGCCCGTTTGCTATTATCAGATGGCAGTCTATGCTGTACAGTTTCCTCGCTTCTGAGAGCATTGTGTGTTTTGCCAGTAAGGAGCACATTTTGCAAGTCCCTGGCAAGCACAAGTGTACTTTCTTCTTGGCTTCGACACTTATGGAAGCCAGAGGAAAGAAGAGGCTCCAAGGGAAAGCTTTGGATTCCATCAAATCATCCATAAGGTAGCCTGTGCCACTGCGGTCTAGTTTGTTAAGGGACTTTTCCTTAATGGAAGAAGCAAAAGTGCAGAAGAGCTTAAGGGAGGAATAGAGCTCAGGGTTCACTACACTTTGAGAGTGTTTCCTGCTGCTTCCCTTGTCTTCCTCCCTGGGGCAGAGGTGGCAGTGATTTGCGTATCCTGTGGGAGGTCTCACTTCCTACTGGGGAGACACTGACCAACCAAGTCTGCAGGTCTCCCCATCCAACATTAGGACAAGGCCAGGAAGACACTTTATCTTTGTTTTCCTGACTCATAACAAAAGATTTTGCAGTATAGGTAAAAAATATACAGCTACTTTCTCTTAATTCAATGAGAAGAAAGATTTGTACTAATTGTGTTTGGACAGGATATCATGTCTTCATCTTGTACTATGAATAACTACTAGGAAGACAACAATATGCAACATATTAATTATTGTAACTGTCCTACTAACTTATTTTGAAACTGTCTCATTGCTATTTGTTTCTCAATAAAACTAATTTAAAAAGACCCTAAATGAAACATTGTGTTTCCTGTAATGAAAAAGAAAGGCCTGTACCTGTCTCTCCCCCATGAACCCTAAACTCTAGTCATAGACACACATGTGTGCAATGTGAGTGGAGGCTCCACAGGCCGAGGCCCCAGGTGTTAAAAGGAGACCAGCAGCTGGGAATATAACCCTGGTGGTGTAACAGGAAGGTTGCTGAGGGAAGACTATGTCAGAACTGAGTCCTGAAAAATAGTCATTAAGGCAAAAATTAGCAGAGAGGGAAGGCATTTGAGGCAGGAAGAGTGTCAGGAATTAAGGTAGGAGGGCATGAACTAGCAAGGGTGGCAGACAGTGTAGACATGGACTTCCAAGCAATTTGCTCTGCAAATACCCAGGGCCAAGATGGAAATAACAGACTATTAAGACAAAAGGATATGCAGTTTTTAGGTAATTAAAGACTTTTTAAAAAAATTCTTATGTATGAAAATGTTGGACATTGAAAAATTTTAATCTAAGAAATATGCTCATATGTGTGTAGTAAATAGCTTAAATTGGTAACATAATAAAGAAGATGGATTTTATCTGTGCAATGTTAAAAACAAGAAACCCAGCTGGGAGGCAATTTCACTAACCATGGGGAGAGACCATGGGAGCCAGTATTAGGGCAGTGTTAGTAGGACTGAGAATGCGGTGATGAAAGAAATAGTGGCAAGACAGGGCCAGTGAGATAGCTCAGTGGTCTAAAGCGCCTGCTTAGGCAAGCTTAGGCAACTGCAGGGACCACAATTTGATCCCCAGTACCACATGTCATACCAGCCCCACCCCCAGGGCAGGCTGAGCAGGCCACCAAAAAATAAAATAAAAATAAAAAAATAAATATCGACAAGATGGAATGAGAAGGAGTCTGGCTCGGCTACTGGAAGGAAATGAGAGGCTTCAGGGCCTTGGGCATGTGAGCCTAAAGTTTAGACAAGATTTAAGATTGAGATGAAATTGTTATGTAATCCATGAAATTGGAGGGGTAAAAATAGTCCTTAAGAGTAGAAAAGATTTCCTAAGAGGAACTTGCTAAACGAGACACGCAGTTGTTGGGAATCTTTGGGGAAAGCTCCATTTTGAAGGTGATCCAGTGGGCAAGTGCCTCAGCAGATGAGGGCAGGTATTTTGGAGACCAGCTGGTGAGGTGACATGACTGTGAGTTCTGGAAGCTCAGCAGGAACCATTTCCATAGAAAAGGTGGAAAGCAGAGTTGCTGCCACTTGGTGGGAGCATGTAGTCCATAAAGAGGGATGCCTAATGACTGGCAGTGGGGAAGTTCTAAAAGGCTTCTTGGTAACAAAGGTATAAGGCCATGAAAGGAGAGAAAAAGAAAGGAAAAAAGGAAGGGAGGGAGGGATGAAAGAAGGAAGGAAGGAAGGAAAGAGACAGACCAGACTAATGAAATGAACGAGACTAAGTTTCCAGAGACTATTTTAGAAAGTGAAAAGTGAGGTTTAACTTCATTAAACAACATCTGAGCTTCACAAGAACCCAAATCTTTACTTTTAAAAATTCATATTTAGAAGTGGTAACACACACATAAGTCATGTTTCCCAGTGGGCAACTTAACAAATTAGCGAGACTCTATTGCAGAACAAAAAGCCTCAACAGGCTGGAGAAGCAGCTCAGTAAAGCTCCTGGGGTCAGGCCCCCTCACGGCATCGGTAGCTTCATGCTTTGCTTATCAGCAAGGACAAGTGAGGCAGTACTCAGAGACAAATGCAGAATGCAGGCACAGGCAGCCCCATCACCGTCACATATAAGACAACCTTATCAATTTGTGGCCACTATAAGAAAGTAGTATTGAACAACAGGCTTACCAAAAGAAAAAAAAAA
>NW_004524615.1:15488759-15496770 GCF_000260255.1 Octodon degus
GAAGAAGAAGAAGAAGAAGAAGAAGAAGAAGAAGAAGAAGAAGAAGAAGAAGAAGAAGAAGAAGAAGAAGAAGAAGAAGAAGAAGAAACTTATTTGCCACAGTTCTGGAGGTTGGAAGTCTGAGATCAGGCAGGCAGTTTGGTTGTCCCAGACTCTTCAGAGTCTCTTTCACAAGGTCACTAATCCATCTATAAGGGCTTCTCCCTCCTTCTCTAATTATCTCTCAAAAGGCCCTCCTCTAAATACACCAAGAAATAGACTTTCACATACAAATTTTGGGAGGGAAACAAACATTCAGTCTATAGCATCCGCCCTTACATATATATTGGGCACGAAGAACACCTTGTGGACATTGGAGCCCTCCATAATTAGCTGCTAAGAGGTCGGAGATTCAGTGCCAACTCCTTTATTATATTCAGTGCCTACAACTAAATCAATTAAACCTCTGGCCCCCAATTTCCTTGACTTTGAATTAAAGTAACATACTAATGGACTTCTAATTTTTCTCCACTTAAAAGTTTTTTCTGGAGTCTTCCCTCTATAATGCCTTTGGAGAAGACTGCATCCACTCGGTTGCTACCCCATAAAGATTTCAGTCTCTAATCCAACTTTCGGTGTGTAAACATTTTATTGCTAACCAAACAGAAAGAACTGTGTGTTGCTTGTTCCAGAACCAAGCTGAGATTTATTTTGCTTTCTGTGGCTGCTGTTCGGTTCTGCTCTCCCCGTTGGGTTGGTACATGCGCTATCACTTTATATTCCTGCCTTTCTGTGTGCAAGTCTGAGGAACCGGTCCCTGTGGATGCGCACACCCGCCCGCGCTGGCTGATTCATGCGACGCGGCTGGGATCCGCTCCTCCATGTTTTGATTCACTGCAGGGAGGCGGCTCACTGCCGGCGTTGCTGCTTCCAGGGTTAGAGGAGTGAAAGAAAAGCAACATGAAAGAACAGGAAAAGACTTTGGAGAAGTTGTGATTGCAGGTGTGGCTCGCAGCGCAGTGAGAGAGAAACACAAACAAGTCACCTGGCTGATTTCACCGGAAGCATACGCTTCTCCTTCACACGTTCCCAGATCTTCCCATCCACCCATGTCATTCACCTAGTGTCTGTCTTCACTTAGCGCACCCTACGGGCAGAGGCAGTATTTTCCTTCATCCTTAGCGTAGCACACCGCCTAAACTATCAAAGTTGCCGATCAACACCCACCATAAAAAGAAATGGTTCTGCTCCTTCACATAGCGACTCTCTTTCAGCACGGAAGCTGCTCTGGATTGGAATCCAGTTCATGCTGCATTCTATTCCCAGAGCTCACCACACAGGCTGCATAGCAAAACCACTGACCCATTTTTCTTTTGCTGATATCATGTATTTAATCCTTTATTGGCATCCTAAATTTCTTTTGTCCAAGGTTGGTATTTTGGAACTGTTTGGCAAACATTTTAAAGGGATTAAATTATAGCCAAGTATAGTGGTGCATACCTATGATCCCAGGACTCTGGGATGCTGAGGCAGGAGGACCTCGTTATATATATCGAGGGCTGGAATGTAGTGCAGTGCAAATATCTGGGTTCAATCCCCAATATTGGCTCCCAAATAAAACAGTAAATCATAGCATGGAAATAGTCTTTGGACATTAAAACATTTCAGTCTATTAGCTGATAGCATGACCCACTCACCTCAAAGAGCTTTCTATTAGTTGATATTCTTGAATTAAGAGAGCTTATCATTAGGACATTGTCTACTCTCACTACTATAATGAAATGCAATAAACTAGATTATTTTTAAAGAAATGATTTTTTAAAATGTATTTCATTGTTGCAGGGTCTCACTATGCAGCTTGGACTCATGGTGATTCTCCTGCTTTCAGCCTCCCCAGTGCTGGGATTACTTACAGGCATGCATCAGTATGCCCAGACTCTGGCTGGCTCAGCCTGCCCTGGAGGTGGGGCTAGTGTGGCATGTGGTGCCGGGGATTGAACCACGCTCCTTGCACGTGCCTAAGCTTGCCTAAGCAGGTGCTTTAAACCACTGCACTATCTCGCTGGCCCCTAGATTGTTTTTAAAGAACAGAATGTTAGCCATATAGGCTAGTCAGCACTCAGGGTCTGAAGAAGTCCATATTGCTTTACTGTCACATACTAGTAGAGTTTAAAGGAGGAAAGGTACATATTGTGTTCCCACCTGGCATCAGCATATGGAGGAGTGAACTGACTCCCTCAAGTCCATTAATAAGATGCTAATTTTACTCATAAAGTTGAAGCCCTGATGAGTCAACCACCTACTAAGTGGCCAACCTCTTAACAGAGGACTAAGTATCAGTATGAATTTTGAATTTGGCATCAGCATTCAGACTACAGGGGCTCCAACCAGTAGGCCAGATCTCTCATCCCTAAATAAATAGCCTGAGCCCCAGCTAGCAGGGATTTCCAAATACACTGGCATCAGGCTAGCTCGGTGGCAGTCCTCCTTGCTCTGTTTTGGCATTCTGCATCCTTTACTTTTCATTTTGGGAGGATTTCATGAACCCTATAGCACTGATTCAGACATCCTATCATCATTGAATATATTAAGAAATATATGACATCCATATAAAGTGAATTGGAATTAATTAAGTTTTTAAGAATTTTGCAATATTATCTGGAGAGAACCTTGACTTGAGATTTAAGAAATATGACATGTAGCTAGAGTATATTGAAATTAATTGCATTTTGGAGGATTTGCAACACATCTGGGATATCAGCGGATAAATGTGTGAGATACAAACTGGGTCTGAGAATCATCACTAATCATAACAGAACCTTTGTAAAAATTGGCTCAGAGAACAAGAAACAAGTAGCTAGTTCTTGTTCCACACTAACCCCTTTTTTATTCTTAAAACTTTTCTTGTTTACTTCTTTATATTCAAAGACTATGGGACAACATGTCTTATTAATATTTTGAGAACAAAATTTAGAACATTTATAATAGATATTTCATGACAAAAACATTTATTATTTCTATGTCTTTTGACCTAGGCTGCACTGTAAGCTGCTATTTTTACAAATAGAAGATAATTGATAGATAATTATAAGGTACAAACCTGAGGAAAGGTCCATAATCCATGTTAAAGTGAAATCACTCTGAAAATTTTATTGTAACCTTTTTTGTATATGCCTGACCTTGTCCTTGCAGAAAAAGGTCCCCGTCTGCAATATCACCACCTACCCAGTTCATTTGATTGCTACCCACGTCTGGAGATCTTTACTTGCTCACAGGATATTAGTAGCAATCTACTGCATATGCATTTATACTTTCATAATGAGAAGGCATCTTCTTTTATGTTACATTAAAAGGGGCTGAAAACCACTGACTTCTAGTTATAATGGGGAACTGTTCTCTAAAAAATACAAAACTCAAAATAATTTTCCTTTTTATCTCTGTCCTAACAGGCATAATAGAAAATAAAAACTTAAAAAAGGACTTCTATTTCTGAAAGTCTAAATTTTCTCAAAAACATTCTTTACATATGGTTCCAAAAAGAGTAAATATACTTATATATGTCCTCCAAACCTGTCAGAAAGCAAGGAATCCAAAATAAAGTAAAGGGTAAATGAGGGCCAGCACATCAGGTGTCTTGAGAGTGCAGCTCGAATCCTGTCCCCTTGACATGGGGCTTGTCAGGCCACAGAAGGTGAGATTTGCGAGTGGAGGAAATCTACTCAACGTGAAAAACTTGACAGAAGCCCTACATAAAACTGGAAGCCCCAGTGAGGAAAAATAAATGATAAATTATCTAGACAGTCAGTAGAAAAGAATGAGGAAACTTGCCACTAGGTTTCTGGAAAAGCAAATGCTCCTGCAAACTGCTAATCACAAATCAATCACTTGGGGAACGAAGCCTTTGTGGCTTATACTCACACTTTTTGTGTGGACTGTAAAACATCAAGCATGGAAAATAATTAAATGTGTATTCTGTGGTCCTGGGCAAACTCTCTAGAAGAATTCATCATTAAGTTATGGTGCAAACTGTCCTGAGGATAATCCCAAAACAAACAAGGGAATTAAAATTTAAAATACACAACCCACACAGAAGCAGTAACCAAGAAAGAGAGCAGACTGACCTACAAACACCTCGCGTGATGAGTACACGAGCATTTCAGCTTGGAACCATTAAAAAATGCAAACTTTTTACATAACAAGTTTTTTAAAGTTCAGGCATATTTCACTATTAAATGCAATTTAAAATTGAGTAAGATAAATTAAAATTAAGCTCAACATTGCTGAAGGAAGAAATAATGAACCTGAATGTAGAGATGAAGTAATTAACATGGAAAAATATTGAAAACAGAAAGGAGTGGAGAAGAAACCAACTAGACTACGGATATCTGAAGTCCATCTTTCATAGAAAGCTAGTGGATGAAACTGGGAGAAGGAAATCTTGAGAAAGATGAGGACTCAGATTTTCAACAAAATTTGAAAGACACTAGAATTCAGATCCAAAAAGTTCAATGGCTTCTAAGCTAACTAAAAAGCAATTCACACATAGATATATGGAGGATAAAAGTGTACCGAAGATGTAGAACAGATACTTAAAGGAAGCAAAGAGAAAAGGGCAAAGCTCCTACAACAGAATGATGATCTCGATGGCTGATTTCTTAACATAGCTATTGATTGAGAAGACAGCGTGCAATGCAGTGAAAGAAGTGTCGCCCTCAGATGCCATATCCAAGAAGACTAACCTCCCAGAACAAGGGCAAAGGAAGGACATTTTCAGAAAAGCAACCTGTGAATGTTCATTATATGCAGGCTCTCCCTAACTGAAATTCTAAAGGCCATGCTTCAGGAAGAAAGAAAATTAGACCAGATGGAAAGTTTGAAATGCAAGATTGGATTCTGAGTAAAGACAGTGGAAAATATACGGTACATAAAAACAATCACTGATATATAAAATAGCTTAAATTATAAGGGTTAGAACACAAAACTTATTAAGTGTGTATATTAGTTGGGAGGGTACTGATTTAATTTAAAGCATTCTAACCATTTCGTATCATTTAAAATAAGAGCAAATTAATGACTAACTTTAAACTGTGCTAATTATGCAAGTCAAAATATCCACAGTAACCATGAAAAAATGCATAGAAAGTAAACTTCAAAAATAAGTACACATACAAAATCATAAGGAAGCAAGAAATGAGGAAAAATGTAAAAGCAAGATGAGACAGAAACTGTACAAGGCAAATATGATAAAACAAAATTTCAGTGAACTAATCTATCCTTAATTTTAAAAGAAAATTACTAGAGAGGATATCTGCATGCACTGCTACACATTGCCTTCATCTGTATGTTTATCAACACCCCTTACCCCTGGATGTTGGAGGAATGTACAATGTTGAAAGAGTTTTGTCAAACAGTTATTAACCTCAAATATAACAAAGAGAGTAAATGCAAAAGGAAAAAAATAAAAGCAGAAATAAAATCTTTTCACAAAGATAAAATATGTGGTTAGAAAATGTTTTTTGGAGCCAAGGAGATAACTCAGTAGAATAAGTGCTTGCCTGGCAAGCACAAGGGCCTGAGTTCAATCCTCAGCTCCAAAAAATAACAAATAAATAAATAAATAAATAAATATTTCTTGGCTTTTATATATTTAGTCATGTAGCTTTGAATTGTGTACACCAAAAATTTCCAGGTACACAAAGAGAAATTGACAGAGTCATAAAACTATTGTGCAGTTTGGTACGGGCCCTTACAGAATGAAAAATTGGGCAAACAAAAGGCCAATAAGGAAATAAAGATCTGCACAGCATAAACATGGCTAAAATGGACCAAACAACTTTAGAATGCACCTTCTGAGTTAGTCAGCTTTCCCACTCCTGGGGAAAAATACTTGACATCTATGAGGGAGGACAGGTCTCTTTTGGCTTGGAGTTTTCAGTCCATGATTGGCTGGCTCCAGGGCAGGAATGCCATGGCAGAAGGGACTGCCTCAGGAATGCTGCCCTTCATGGCAGCTGGAAGGAGAGAGCAAGGGAAGAGCACCAAGGAGGCAGGGCCTGGACCAGAGTCCCCGTGGTTACGCCCACGACTCACTTCCTCCAGCTAGACTCCACCTACTCTGGAAGCCATCAAGGCAGGGACTTGGCTGACTGACCAAAGCTTGGGCTTCACAATCCTAGCACTTCTCCCAGGGGCCTCTTCATCCAGCCAAACTGATAATAGAAGATAAGTAGCCCACCTTTCCTTTGAAGCATGAATACTGAGGAAAGTGGTCCAACTCAGTCATAAAAGTTCTCGTTGTATTTCAAAGATTGATGGCATATACACTTACAAACTTCCATGCATATATGCAAAAGGCAAAATTTCTTAAACTAATGAATTAAGCCTGCAACCTAAAAGAGAAAGGAAAATAACATAAATCCAAACAAATCACAATGAGAAAATTAATGGGGTAGTATTTTAGGAACTAGACAACAAATATACAATAGAAGGATCAAAATGCCAAAAATTATATCCTTAAATCTATCAACAACACAGGCAAGCAATGTTAGCTTTGAAAAGAGAGGTGGTAAGAATAAGGCATAATTGGGATGAAGGGGAAGACTTTAAATGATAATTAGAAGAATTTGAGCGATAATTAAAGGAAATTATAAACATGTGTGCCAATAAACTTGATCTCATGGATGTAATGGATATAATATAACCAAATTGGCTCAAAATTAGACTTACACAATCATAAAATTATTAAATCAATTGATTCATACCTAAAGATCTTTGCATAAAGAATACATCAGGTCCAAATAACTTTATGGAAAAGTTTATGAAATATTCAACTAAACATACACAGACTCAGGGAACATAGATAGCACATGCCATAAAATTACTCATTTTTTGACAGTAGTGCAACATTAAAACAAGCAAAATAATAGAAAAGAATATTAAGAGAATAAAATAATAGTCTATAGAAATCATAGAATTCAAAAATTTATTTAAAAAATCAAATCAAATAGAGAATTGTATCAAAAAGACAGCACAGGCAAGAGACCCACATTTAATGAATACAGTATTGTTAGAATATTGATTAACCCACAACACTGCAAGATTAAAGGAGATTTATATGCCTAAAACCATTGGCTATTGTTCAATGTGCATTCATGATTAATTCAAAGCAGAAAATACTTTACCAAGGTATTGATAACCAGAGATACCTCCTACTCAGTAGAGAGGCTTTCTGAATGCATATATCATAAATACCATATTTTAAGAAGCTAACTTGAAGCCAGAACAAAACAAGAATGTCTTCCTTCCTCAATGCTTTGAAAGGAATTGAATGAGATAATCTCTGCTAATGTGGCAAAAAGTAATTATTACAAATTGATGAACATGGCAAAATCAGAGCTGTCCTTCCTCATTTCAAAAGCTATACACATGTACAGCACCCAACAGGAATGTCCATAGTATTAAAATTCATAAGTGATAGTACCAAAATGACAGATGCAGAATAGTCTAAATTATCTGCATCTCCAAAATTCCACAAGAAGAAAAAAAGTATATATATGTATTATCTGTCAATCAAACAGTTTTTATTTTCTAAAAGATCTGTAAGAAATAATAGAAAATGATTTCCAAGAATATTGTTAAGTGAGCAAGAGAGAGAGGGAGAAGGGGAGGGAGGGAAGAAATATATTTTAAACATGCTATTTAGAATAATATCAAATAATATTAAGTACCAAGAAATAAATTTAACCAATGATATGCAGCACTTTTTAAAAAGTTACTCACTTTAGGGCTGGCCAGATAATTCAGCAAACTAAAGCGCCTGCTTAAGCAGAGCACAGCAGCAGGGGTTCGATGTATACTAACATCCCCTGGGGGCACACTGAGACTGGATGGAGACTAGACGAGGTGGTGCATATCTGTAATCCCATAGCTTGAGAGGCTGAAAGCAACAGGATCACTGCAAGTTTGATCTACATAGTGAGACTCTGTACACCCTGTACTAAATACATAAATAGTTACTCATATTATTTTTTTA
>NW_004524615.1:15505030-15543317 GCF_000260255.1 Octodon degus
AAGGGCCTGAGTTCAATCCCTGGCTCTTAAAAATAAAAAATAAATAAATAAATAAATAAATAAATAAGCTAAAAATAAGACTGAATGCATAAAATGTGGGTCTGACCATTCAATATACTGAAACAGTTGACACAGATAAAACCAGCTGAAAAAGTTAAGAGAAAACAATATTCACCCCAAGTATATACTATCGCTCTGAGGGTTATCACAATCTTCCTCTTTGCGTACTTTTTCTCATTGAGTTACTTTTGTTCTCTGAAATAATAAACTATCAAAAAAATAATTTTGTTTTCGGAAATTGCATGAGTGAAAATAAAACATCTCACTCTTTCCTAAAACATCTAAGTCACTTTGACACAGAAAGTAGAGTCAATTTCCAATCGAAACACAGAGCTTCAAATGAGGGGTTTCTGAACCCAGCATTCTACATCTATCTTAACTGTGTAGTTTCCAAGGAAACAGGACTTTAGATCCACTTCAGAGTTCAGACCTGACTGTAAACCCTTTGTACACTTCTCTGCTTTGCTTTGAGCCTAGCCAAACATGGCCTTATTTCAATTTCACCTGAGATCCATTATTCCTCAAAATCCTATAATCGCCTTTATCTTTTCTTTGTTTAGTGAGACACTCCCCACCCCAGGTCCCATGGTGTCCTTCTTCACAGGGCACTGGTGCAGCAGACCTGACTTTGCTAAATTAAAATTCAGTTCTGGTGGTTTTAGGCAGTTGGGGATAGGAAAGGAGACAAGGTCAAACAAACCAAAATATAAAATCACAATTTTAGCATTTGCCTAAAGATATCCTATAGAATTGAACAGAGTAGAAAATTTAAAAGTGAATTGGCATTATCATGTTGATCTGGAGGGGAGTGGGGATATTTGGCATAGCTCAGAGCATCATCAAGGGGGCCAGTCTTGAGAAAAGAGGGAAGGAATTTGCTTCATGTAACATTGGGACATGGAATGAGTGTCCCAAGTTCTTAAACCAAAGAGCCTCCTTGCTCCTCTTTGCAGCTGTTCCTACACTTCTAAAATGGGGGCAATCTTTGCTCACATCAGAGAGCCCACAGGGCTCCCAGAAAATTGAGCACAGCCTAGCAAGTGCCAGCATGTATCCTGGGATGCAGCTGCTTCCCTGGTCTAGGGCTGAATTCCTTGGCTGTATTTTCAGCATGCACTGGCAGCCATAAATGTCAAGCCCTGATTAGCGTAATCCCTTTAGTTCTTCTAGCTTAGTTCACAGCCAGTAAAGGCAGCATCAAGAAGATTTTGTACCTTGGAAAAAATATAATAATTGCTGGACTTGGATTGGCATAATATTAACAGTATTAATGTTATATATGGCTTTTATCTCCAGCAGGTTGAAGATCACTTAAGCATTTGTGAGAATTGGATTTCTTTGTAATCAAGACAAAGCACAATAACAGCGTTTCTCTGGTTGCTAAGTAGGCTTATTTTTCAGGTGGGGGAACTAATGAGAACATATCCGGTGTAATGCTATAGTAAAAATACATTAGTTAATTACAAAGTGAAGCATAATGAAGATGTAGCTCTCTAATACTCTGTTCAAAAGACTTGTTATCCTCTTAGCTTCAGGTTATGTGGCTTAAACTTCAAAGAACAACATGGAAGTCCAACTTGCAAGGCCTGGGTAGGTTCCTCACAAGATCATGAACTCAGAGAACTTGTGCAAAGGAACACAGAGGAGAATACACAACAGCAAACACAAATTACATATTTTAGTTATAGGGAAAGAGATCTGGTAGGTGTTAGCTCATTTACTTGGCTTTGTGAGCCCTGGTAGTCCATTTAAACACTCTCTAAGTTTCAAAACAATAGGTCAGTTTTCTGACTAACTCATACTGAACAGAAAACCATCAAGAAGGAGAGAGGGAGTGGTGATAAAGCAAATATTGGAAGATTGTTTAAAGGAAGAACATCTTAGAGTGCCAGTTTTTGATGCTTTAAATAATTCAAACAAGCTGTGGAAGGCCCAGGTCTCCACGCGCAGTGGCTCGTCTCACCGCCCACGTCCACTGACCTCACAGAAAATGCACAGTGCTCTTCACCTGCCATTCTCCACAGGTGTCAGGCTGAAGAATGCAACAACCTGCTTCTCAGAAACGAGAAGAATCTGCCAGTTCAGCTACCTGGTATGTTTCTCAGACAGGAAATGTTAAAATGTTTCAAAGTCCCCACGTTTGGCTGTTTACGCAGAGCCTGCCCCTGATGTGTGGCTGGGGCCTGCCACCTGCCAACCCTGTCCAACCTACCCCAAAAGGAAGCTACTAGGTGCATGTGCCATTGCTGTAGAAAATGGGACATTAAAATAAAAAATATTCCAGCTCTTTGATTTCCTCTGATTTTGTGGGTAATACAATAACCAGAATGAGATAGCTGAAACCAATAAAATCTGATTTATAGCATTAAAGGCAATCTTTATAGCACTTATTTATGGTACATTACATCTAAAATCCAATTTCACAGGCTGCTGTTTGAAACTTTCTGTTCAATCATAAATACACTACATACACTGCACCTCAGCACCATAGAGTTGGATTATATAAATGTCTGTATACCCAGAAGGTATTAAAATTCAGTTCTATGGTGGTGAGTGAGTTTGACAGCAATTTTCCTAACCAACACTTCAACCAAAAAGATCCAGTCACCACTTGATAAATACTGAAATGCGAACAGTACCATCATTAAGCCAAAAAGAAAAAAATTACCGCTCAGCTCTATATTCTGGAATAAAATTAATCGAAAGGAAGTCATTGAAAAATGGGATAATTGATGACGCTATTGGATACTTGCATTGGTATCATGATGGTCATTGTCAAGCCAATGAGCAAAAGCACAACTCTATTGGCTTTAACAAGAGACACATGGCTAAGTCTATACATGCTGCTTGGAAAATATAACCTTCAGTGTCTACATTCATACACTTCAATGGAGAAGACTACATTCTGTTCAATTACTATAATCATTGTCAAAGAGAGGGCAAAGAATACAATTTGACTTTCAGCGAAGAACTGTCATTTGAATCTTAAGCAACCTCACATGGGTTTAAAGAGGTTTTTGCTGTTAAGAAAAAGTCCAACTCTTCATATACTTTGCTTGCCAGGTATTAAATAAATGTAAATGAAGAGGCTCAGAGCTTTGCCTCACCTGACAAGCAAGCAGGCTGACTTAGTGAGAGACTGCACACCGCCACTCTTGGGTTTTTGTTTCCTAAATACAGCTCAACCTCATAGTGAGCCATAAATGAGTTTTAGGCATCCATCACATGCCTTATGCGCTGGGTTGCTGTGTTGTTCCCGAATACAATTCAGGAGTCGAATGTAAATGACAGAAAGTGGCAGGAATGACAAATAGATGCAATACCAAAATAACTAACACTTATTAGGCCTCTATGATATGTCAAGCATGGTGCTATGCCAGAAGTGCACCTCACTCTGGGAGGCTTAAAAATAAATAAATTTTAACAATTTGAGAGTCGTCCTTAAAAAATACAACTTCAAGTACAAAACAAGGTTCAAATTGATTATGTTTATGTAAGAAGGTCCTAACTGAAGGGCCCCAAAGGAAAAGTAAAGGCCCTAGTTCAAGGCTAGTTTAAGGCTTAGGTTGGTTTAAGCCTCATTAGAATGTCATGCAGTGAAAAGCAACTCTGATTCTTGCTTTTAATATATTACTTCCAAGCCTCCATTCCAGAATGGTCACAATTACTCTGCCGATGAAGAAACTGAGGCTCAGATGAGCGGCCTAAAATGAATGAGTTAGGAAGCTAGCAGATGGGTTTGCTTATTAGAAATCTATACATGCCATGGAATTTCATTTTGAATGAAATGAGATATGAGCTATGCTGCTGGGACATCCCTAAGACGGGGCATTTTGCTTAGTTGTTTTAACTGTTAAGAATAAAACAAGGCGTAGAAACCTGCATGTGCATTAAAATCACCTGGACAGCTAGTAAAATCAGATTACCGGGCCCAGAATCCAAAATTTTGTATTCAATTAGGTTAGGCTGGGCTCAGAGAACTTCCCAGGGGATGCTGATGGTTTGTGGCTGTTCGTTTCCAACCACTGACCCAGAAAAGCTTCATGAATCCAGCATTATTTTCCCTTTTTTTCCCTCCTCTGAAACTACAATTAGTGTAGTTCAGTCTTATTTTACCCATTCTGTTAAATTAGAGGTAAACTGCATCTCTTTGTGAAGGCTTTGGGCTGGATTAGCAGCAACCAGAATGTAAAAGATGCTGCAAAGAAACAACCATTCATGAACAGTTATGTTAGAAGAACATACCGATTCTTAAAATGCAATTCGATCTTGTCAAACTCAGTGTACTTAAATGGGGTCCACTACTGCACTTTTAAAAATTGTCAAGTAACCGTAGTTAACACCAACTCATATAAATGCCCTAAAAATTAGGTAAACTAGTAGAAAAATGGAAGCAACAAATATAGTGAAAGGCCAAGGAGAGAGATGCTCCAGATAAGAGAGGAAACACCCAGAGACTAAGGGCATGGAATGTCATTTGAAATTGAGTTAGGAGGGTTTAATCAGGGTATTTAAATGCATTCTACAACAGAATACAAGTTACAGTCTGTATTTTAGTCTGATTCAATATAATAATAATGGGCTTTTCTTACAGGATGGCTATTCAGTGATCCCTATGAAATGGCTGTAGACAAACTACATGACATACTACAAAAGTCATATCCATAAATTAGTTTAAGATGCCAGTACTAAGTATATTAAGGTTCAGAAGACCTCAGTTCACTCTAAACTCTTATGTCTCTTGCTCACATTTACAAAATAAGTGATGAACATTTTGTATCTATTATCTTATGAATGATTTTGTAATAAGCACCCTTTAGCTGGAATCCTATGATTCCCTTTATTTATTCAATAAAGATTTTCTAGCACCCAGTAAGTGCCATAGAAACACAAGTTAAATAGGTGTTGATTCAGTTTACAAGGCATTAACTATTTTGGCCTATTTGAAGACAGGGAATTAGACAGAAATTAGAATGATGTAATTATCTAATGACTCACCTCAGAGGAATAAAATAATGTGAGCTTTGGGTTCATGAAGTTTTTCGGAAGCTCTGTGTAACCTCTGGAAATGCATAGTCATAAATCCACACTTTTCTCACATTGTGATCTTGGTATTGGGAAACAATATTTCTAAGAAATATTGCAAATATGAGCCCTTGTTAGAGTCCTTTTTCCTTACAGCAGCAGGGCCCCAGAGCAATCATGCTGAAGAGTAAGAATCAGTGCCTGGACTGACAGTGAAAGGAAATTGTGAGATTTATAAATAGGAGCACAAAATTTTAGAAAAGGAGGTTTCTAAGGAACTGGTGATAAAATGGAGCCTTTGATACAAGATGACTTAAAAAAAATTCCTGCAAAAATTAAACTATCAGTGATAATAAATCTTGGCTCTAATCTCCACTCAATTATCTAGTGTATGAATCAGTACACAAGCAAAAAGCTAAATCCCAGCTACTGCCATGTATTACAGGTACCTTTGTGTGTCATAAATTCAATAAGATAATAAGTAAAGGTCTAAAATATCAACATGTGTTCCATATTCCTTTCTAAAAATGATAGCTATAAGCTTGTTTTTCCCTGCATGTTTCATAGACCAATAGTTTAAAAATATGGCCTCACCAAAAACAAACAATAAAACTTCCCCTGGCTGATGCCAACTTTGTCTCTATCAGTATATAATAGTGGAAAACATCTCTTCTGATTGTGTCTTTAAACTTTTAGCAGACACTTTTATTCCTCATAGAAACAAATTACTTAAATAGAATGACCTTATAATAACATAGTAAACTCAGGTTACGTACATCAAAAGGCGCCAAATGTGGGCATGACAGCAGCTTAGTACGGTCCTTACACAGAGGTCGTGCTCGATTTTGGAGTGCCTAGGGTGACATGTCCTCATGCGCTTCGTGTCACAAGGTCTTAAAATATCTCTGCTTCACCAGAACCTTCTAATATGTTCTTCTAATGGTTGTGCTTATTCTGTTTCGCTTCCTTTTGAGCTCATTCACATCAAGTCCTGAAACTCTAAACCAGAAGGGATCTTAGACGTGATTTAGACTTTTCTCTACCAACTCATTTTCAGGAATGATTTATTGAGCCACAGGAAAGTCTAGTGATTTGTATGGGGTCTATGGTCTCCTGATGAATGGGCCAAGATTGAATGAAGCTCTGGTCACATGACCCACGTCCATCAGTCTTGCTGTCACTAGGCCGCTTGATCCACGCTCTTGCATGGTACTCTGCCACCTTTCTTTGCTGGAATTATATGCTCTCACCAGCTATCTGACAACAGAACACCAGCTTCTTTGAAGAGCAGGTGAAACAGAAGCAGTGACTTAATAGTATTCTGAATTTAACTCATAGACTAATTGCTAGGATCCACTAAAATAAAATAGCCAAAGTGCAATGAAAACTTTGTAAACTATAAAGCATGATAAATGCCAAATGCAAAGAATTTTCAAAATCGTAAAACTGGGCTGGGGAGATAGCTCAGTGGCCTAAGGCCCTGCCTGAAAAGTCCAAGGGCCCGAGTTCAATCCCCAGTACTCACGCTGCACTGGCGCTGGAGCCCCAGAGTGCACCATGCCAGCCATCAAAACTGGGTGTGGTGCTGCACACCTGTAATCCTAGTGAGGCTGAGACAGGAGGATCTCTGTGGGTCTGAACTGCATAGTGAAACCCTGTATCAAATAATAATTTAAAAATGTTTAAAAAATCATAAAACCTAAAATGAATTATACTGTGAAATTTTCTTAAAGATAAACTAGATGAAATGATGCAATATATCTACACCAAACTTTACCTACAGATCAACTAATTTGATGCATCTTATGCATAAAGTCATCTCATAAGTAAGTGTTAATATAGTGATTAGAGGAACAGAAAATTGTGTGCAAAATAGAAAGGAACCTGAAATTGCACATCTATAGAAGTCGGTTGCTTTCTAGAACTGTACCAAAATGTCAATTTTAAGAGGAAGAAATTAAATAAAACCATAATTTCCTGTTCTCACAATTAAGAGGAGATATATTTTAAAGTGCCTATAAAGTGATGATGTATTATTTTATTTCCTGTCAGTAATTTTTATACATATGCAGTATCAAACTTTCAATAGTGTTGTGGCAATTTACAGAGCTAATAAAAAGTTGCATTTTCACAAATTAATACACTTCCCTCCTAGATGAAATGCCACATTATAAAAAGAGTCACAACAGGGGATGTTTCCATTGTTCATGTTGGCTCCTCTGGCTGAAAAGCTGCCTGCTCACCATTGCCACTAGCACCTCTTTCTCCTGCTTCACTGTCAAACCTGAGTTGGTCTTGCAAATACTCAGCAACCTCCTCAGATACCTAACATCCCGTCTACCAAGATTTTACTGTCGGATCTTCTTCTTTAGTGAGTTCTCTGAAAACCTGGTCTGTGTCCCTGCTGGGCCCTATTAACAACCCTTGCACTTCTTTATTGCCAGTATGTGTCCTGTGTCGTGAACTCCTTAGCAGGGAGACGCCCTCCCCGTCTCTATGCTCATTGATTAGCACAGTGGTGGGCACCTGCCATGCTCAGGTTGAATTGGCTAATATGCTCCATCAAATATCATTTTATTGACTATTTCCCATAGTGCAATTAAGAGGAGGAAATTTTCAAGACAAACTTTCTTTTGATTAATTCACTAGACTCAGTGCGTGGTCATAAGGAAGCAGTCAACTATTTAACATTTAGTATTTACTGCTGTGTTTACAATAGGAGTGTTTTAATAGAAAATGAAACCATGCAGATAGATTTTAAAAATTCAGAGAGCTTTTTTTAAAAAAGAACTTAAATAATATTAGTAAGAGCAATTGCATATGGTGATTGAATACAAAGAAACTTTCTGAGTTTGCCTTTCTATTTGCATTGGTTTGTGAATATGGGAAAAGATGCTGTCCCATCACCTCAATTTAATGCATTCAAATTATTTGATTCATTCAATACAGAGCAGGCTACTTTCTAGATGTCATGGAAATAGCAGAGCAGTGAATAAAATGAAGCTGAGTGAGGTGGCACATACCTGTAATACCTGGGAGGCTGAAACAGGGAGACTGCAAATTCATGTCCACCCTGGGCCATTTGGCAAGACTGTGCCTCAAAATTCAAAACCCAAAATAAATAAGTGAAAAAAAATGGCTGGAGATGTAGCTCAGTGATAAGCCCTCGGTCCAATCTCCAACAATGAAACAAAAGAAGAAAGAGAAGGAGGAAGGAAGAGAGGGAGGGAAGAAGGAAGGAAGGAAGGGAGAAAATAAGATACACAGATCTATACTATGGGCCCACGGTGATGCAAGTGACACAAGAGACAAGGCCACGGACGATGGAGGTGGCTGTTCTTTTATCTGTGGTAACCTCTCAGATAATGTGACTTTTGAAGAGACCCAAATGAGTAATGGAAAAGCTCTATGATTTTCTGTTGGAAGCATATTACAAGAAGAAGGACTGACAATGAGAAAATTCTGAGGTGGAGGACAGCCTGAAGCTAGAGAAATCATGCAACCAAGAGAAATGAACCAGAGAAACTGAAGCAAGCAGTAAGGAGCAGAGTGGCAGGAGGCCAGGGTGGAGCGGTGGTGGAGCCATTCATCAAAGGGCTTTGGAAGTCATGGTTGGGGCTGTGCATTGTACGGAGGGATGAAAAACCACTGGAGAATTTAGATCAGAAGGGGCGCCTTATCAGTCATGTGTTGTGGAAGGGTCACGTTGGCTCTGTGAGAGAGAAGGCCAGAACTGAATGATTCAGGCCCCAGTCTCTTCTCTGTGAAGCTGTTGTCAATAGGGGCATACACACTAAGGGAAAATCCCATTTGAAGTACTGTGAGCTCAGATTTTGAGCTCTTAGATGTAAAGTGAATAGGAGTCCGGGATCAGGATAGAAAGTTTGGAGCTGGAGCTAAATTTATCATATCTAGAGATGACTTCATGAGTCATGAAATTGGGGAATGAGTTTAGACACATAAGTTAGGAGTTTTGATTGCTCGGGTTTAGAACCCACCAACTAGTCCGATGCTGGGAAGAGGTGGAAGCTCCAAATATGGACCTTACCGCAACAAGCCACATGGAGCATTTGAGGAGGGTCAAGCCAGTGGGCCGATGCTCTCGGGCCCAGAAAAGCACCCCAAGCTGGTTTCCTATTTCAGCTCATAGCTTTCATGACAGCCTCCTAACCTCTTACGAGTATAAGTGTCTTCAGCCATAATTTCTCTGCCTTCATGTCTCCTCCCTCACAATTGTGCATTTCTAAGTCAGCCAATATCAAAATGCTCCTCTTCTCAGCATGCTCTAAATCAAGTTCCCACCATTTCTTGGATGACTTAGTTGGTCTCTTGCCTGCCCAACCATTTCTGTCACTTAGGGCATCAATTTCTCCAAATGACAGGAGTTACTTCCCTGACACAAATCAAATTATTTTCCTCCTTGGAAATCCTTAGTGGGTCCCTGTCCATGAATAAAGTTCAGTTTTCTGTGTTTTTTTTTTTTTTTTCAAGATCCTGCCTCCTGGCAGCCCAGTCTCATCTCCACACTCTCTGCAAGCTCTTTCTACCCAGTCAAGCCAGACCTATTCCTTGTGCCTAAACCTCAACGACTTCTTCATGACATCCTTCTTTTGGATTTCCTTTCCTCCTCTCAGGTACTTGAGAAAATCTGGCTTAGATTTTTAATGATTAACCAAGAAACTGGGCTCTCTGATGAAGATTTCTCTGATACTAGGCAGAAGACTGTGGATTCTACATTCTTTTCATCTATATTTCCTTTCACCTTAAATTACTTTACATAGTTGTTCACTGACCTGTATCATCAAACAGAACAGAGTTCTTTGAATGTAAAGGTCATGTCCTGCTTGTGTTCAAAGCACACTACTTACATTAGATATAGTCATAGTTTTGTAAAATAAAATGAGCATTTTTCTCTTGACACCTTTTTGATATGGAAAAAACACATTCCAAATGCTCTCTTTAAAAGTTCTGTTTTATAATTTTGTCATTTTAATCTCTTTAAGTAAGCATCTATTTTATTATCTTCATTTACAAAATATTGATAGGTAAACAGCAGAAGAGAGCAGAACAGAAAAGTAATCATGAAAAGTAGGATTGCTGTACCTCTCATTTCTTGCTTGTTTTAAGCCTGATATATTTCTTTGGATAATCATATAGGTAATGCCCTGGAGCTTTTCTCGATAAGGTTTAAAAAAATCTATGATATCCTAGTGTATAATTCATACAATATGCCTTAAGTTTCTTTTTGGTAAAAATTTTTTTTCTGCACAGCCATGAGCTTCTCTGGGGAATGAGCTATAAAGCAAAGATTTGGTACTATCTGTCTCTTCCATTTCAGAAAACTACAAATCACCCACTTTGAGACATGAAGAAGTAAAACAGTGATTGTATAGAACATTTAGTAGTGCAGGTATTCTAATTAACATGATAATCAACACAGGCTTTTACTAGAACATACTGCATAATTGAACATTCTTTATGATTTTGACAAACAAATTTATTTTCAGATGAGCTTCATGCTGTTAATGCTATTTGTCCCTTGTGGACATAAAGGTATACAATGAACACAATGGAACAAAGGAAAAGCCAAAAGTAATTTTAAAATTAGCTAGCGATCGACTGATTGCACATGAGATCATCCCCAGATACACTTGTGAGTGCTGAAGAGACAACATCGTGATAGGGCGACCTGGAATTCGGCAATGACCCGAGAAATCCCCAAGAGCGTCTCAGACTCAGGCACAAGCCTCTCTTCTTATCTTAAATTGCACTTAAAAAGAAAAAAAAATAATTCTAGCTGGATCCAGATTTTTCTATATAAAAAAGAAAATTGTATTGAACACCAACTCTGGTAGGCATGGAACTGAACATTTTAGATGTAAAATCTTCATTTTCCTACTAATCCAGAAGGCAAGTGAATTGGATCCACACATGCATAAATTGAGGCATAGAAAGATTAAATTCCCCCAAATGATAGAGGTCATTAATTGTAGGATTTGAACCTGGGCCACAGTTCACACTAGTCTGTCACTTTCTGAGATCTGTGAGTGTGTGTGTGTGTGTGTGTGTGTGTGTGTGTGTGTCCTGTGCTGTTGTCACTAGGAAGTCAGTGGTGAGAAGACAAGGAGAACAACATGTGAACTTTCTTAAGGACATAAGGGGAAGTTACATCACCGTCCCTACTTTATTTTCTATATGCAATTTTACCAGAAAGATTTAAGCTTTTGTAAAGTTTCAATTAAATTATGTTTTCAAGGAATTGTTCCCATTAAGTTAATAGGGAACATTTCATAGAATATAAAGATTCTCCCCTGTTGTATGTCTGTTTCATAACTGAACAAAATCTTTGCACAATCTTGAAAACCTCTATCTGTATCTGAAAGGCCCTGCGGGTGGATCAAATGGCACATGTTGGGGACAACAGCAAATGACTCTGGTCTTGGCATTAACTTGCAGTTCTCCGTGCACGCCTATGTGTTGCTGGCCCTGGAAGCACTCTGCAGTGGCTTCTCTCTGAAGGCAAGTTTCAAAAGACACCTAAGGTCAGCTTCACAACCACAGTTTATGGAGAATAATAAATTAAAAATAAATATCTTCCTAGGTACACCAACCATGGAAAAACCTCCCTTGAAATGTGATACTACCATTCCAGTCTTTTTTTTTTCTGTATAAATATCATAACAAAATAATAAGGAAATACAGGTAGTTAATACAGTGTGTGTGTCATTCCCTTCGAAGTAGTTACCCAGAGCCCAAGACATATACTAAAAATTTCTTACAAAGAAAAAAATGAACAGAAGAGTTCTTTTTCAATGAACTAGGATACACGAATAGTATAAGTAAACCAAATTATTTTCATATTTGACCAAACTAGAATACCTGACCTTTTATATTGGATTATTTAAAATATTGACTAAAAAATATAAATAAAGTAAAATATTGACTCATTTATTTTTTCTGAATTTCTTTCTTGCTTTATCTTTAAATTTTCATGGCACCTTCTTTGGAAGAGTATTTGTAATCTATCATGTACTTTACACATGGGGGTGAAAACAACCTGATTATATTAGATACTGGTTCTTAACATGGGAAAAAAACTGAATGTGGTAGATCATATGAACACTGTAGGTGCCAAGGATGTAGGTATGCAACACTCCACAGAAAAGCCTTCATTTTATCTGCTCCACTAGGAAAAAAAAGATAGACGTAAAATCCAGTGGGATTAAAAAGTGTGCCTCTACACTGGTCTACCTACTTTCAGTATGATTTCTGTACTGAGATGTGATTGTTGGAACTTAGTCATTCTTTCAAGATGATATTAATGGAGTACAGCCTCCTGAAATCCACAGGAATATTGTTACTAGTTATTCTCTATTCTTTCTGCACAACATTGTCCTTATCTTTAAAGAAAATAATGAATCTCAACTAATAGTTAAGAATACCCTGAGGTCCTAGAACCAATAAAAACTAGAGTGGAGGCTTTTAAAAAATGTGTTGATAAAATATTTAAAACTGACTGAGCTAGGAAACTACCAGGAGAGAAGATATTTAGTAAATAATGTAGAAATCTTAAAAACTGTCAATACTAGAATATTTTAAAGCACCTTTTCTTTTCTTCTCCATTTCTCACTTTACCCGTCAGGTCTCCAAATGTCAGTTTGAACCCTCTGGTCAAATCCTATTCCAAGGAATCCACTTACGGAAGTGGCACAGCAGGCATTAAAGATGCCATTAAACAGACATCTGTTCCAAGATGCACAAACCTTAAATGGCCCGAAAGCATATAATGTGCCCTACCAACTTAAGGCAAATAAAAGGACAGAAACATCAACAAAGAAGCAAAGCAAAAATACACAGATTGAAATTTTAACTTAAATGTGTGCAGGTGTGCATGTGCCCGTGTGCACACACATCCTTACATACCCAGCTTGCTTTAGAATCACAACAGTGAGTTCACAATTGGAATACCATAAGCTCATCTCTGATAATGACATATGATTTTTTTTTTGTGGCTGGCTCAGCCCACGCTGGGGGTGGGGCTGGTGTGGCACGTGGTGTCGGGGATCAAACCTCGGTCCCTTCTCGCTTGTCTAAGCTTGCCCAAACAGGCACGTTAGACCACTGAGCTCTCACCAGCCTATGTTTTATAGTTTTATAAAGAACTTAACCTTACATTCTTTTCTTGTCAAAGTGTTATATTATCTGTGATGTCAGGGATGTCTCTGAACCATAAGATCACATACAGGATGTTTTTGTCTTTTTAAAGTAACCCAAACACATAACTTATATAAAAATGATATTCTGTCGCACAACATTCATCACTGTTCTAAAGCCCTGGGGTTCTATGCTCATGACCCAGTGGCAAAAGATGCTCCCAGCATCGCCATCTCCACAATACACGTGAAATTGATGGAAAGTTGAATTACACCCACTGCCTCTATTTTTAAAAATATTTTCACAAAGTAACAAATTGTTTCCACTCAGTAAAAATGATGGATTATTCTATCATGTGAAAAAATTAATGAGCAGATGGAATATCAACCCATTATTCATTAAAATATTGCACTGGGTTAATTCAGCAAATAAAATGGAGAATAGAGCAGATGGCCATTTATAGTTCTCTTGATTTCTTAAACTACTTCTTTACAGCCAGAACTGCTCCTATATTTAACTTGAAATGCACAACTCTTACCATATGCACAGTAAGCAAGCATTCATGTGACCTCATAAACTTTTCATATAAAATAGCAATAATTTTTATGATTTAGTTAAAGGAACACTCTACATTTACAGAGTAAGTGATTCCCATATCCTCAATATTCTAGAGACAAAGTAAATTTCCTAGACTTGATACAACGTGGGCATCATTACCTGGCCTTAAGTAGGTACAAATAGGCAGACGGGTAAATTTTGCAAAAGGAAGAGATAAGCTTGGTTGTAGATGCTTTAAGTATTCCAAGCACATATAAAATTACTACAGATGAGGTGGCATTCCTTTCAAGGAAGCACTTGTCCTTTTTGCATCATATCCCAATTCTGGAAGTTACCACATTAAGAAAGTAGCAAGGAAAGAAGGAAGAGAGGGGACAAAGGAGACCAAGAAAGAAAATGAAGACCTACTTCTGACGTAGAGCAAAGGGAAGTCTCTTGCAAGCAAATTGATTCAACCACTTTGGAAAGCTCTTCTACAGTATCTGTTACAACAACATGCAACAATTTTACTTCTAGGTCTATATCCCAGAAATGCATAAATATACCTACAAAGCACATGGATGTGCATATTCATAGAAGCACTATAGAAACTCACACCAGGAAGCAACCCAAATAGCATCAACAAATATATCCTGACATGTTTATACAATGTTATAATATAGGTAATGAACTTCCACAGGGGTGAATTCCGTATGTCACAACACGGAGTTCAGCAAAAGCAGGCAAACAAGAGTATGTACTGTATAATGTCATTTATATAAACTTTAAAGTTGGACAAATTCCTTTTATGTAAACTTCAATTTGGCAAGACCTCTCTGTGATAATTGTTGCTTTAGTGGAATGGAAGACAATGTAAAGGAGAGAAGAGGCAGTTGGGCATTCTAGCCATGTTCTTATTTTTCATGTAATAGATCTTAGTTGAGCAGATTCCTCAAAAGAGCATGCCGTGAATTGCGTGCTTACCATCTGTGACCTTCTTAGCGGTATGGCAGACTTTAATTTTCTGAAAGTCTCTTTTTGAGGATAAACACTATGAATAAAAATGTGATGTATACTGGTGTCAAATATAGCCCAGAAAGTATAAACATAACTCTAACCTAAGTAAATATTTGTTCATACAATTCTTCAACCTCTATGTTTAAATAAAATCTTCACTACCTTCCCACCGAGGTAATCGCCCTGTGCTTGTGTCTAGACGACCCCCTAAGCTTCATGAGGTCCTAGGTAGGGCTTTTTGGAGGTGCCTGGATCTAAGGTACGTGATGCTGCGATCAAAACAGTGATGTTGGGGCTGATTCGCAGTGTGATGCTAGGATTAAGGATGTGAGTGCTGCCTGCCCTAAAGGCAGGTAGGATGGATAAAATATGAGCCAGAAAGAAGCCTATTATCCCTTTGTCCTACAGAGGCTTGTTCACTGATTTCTGTCTTGTATCTGCTCTGCCTTGCTATGGCTTGTTTCCCTTCAGTGATGCCGCTCTGCCGTTCCACACTGCCTTGGAGCCAGTTACTATGTACTGAAGCCTCCACAAACTGAAAGCTAAATAAATCTTTCCTCCATTAGCATGTGGATAACCCACCATTATTATGGACTACTGGACTATATTGGAATATTTTGCTGAATTCATGCACCTACAATATTTAATTGGCAATGGAATATCCATCTCTGACAAAACTAGACAAAAACAGGGGATACAAATGAAGAACCATTTTGTATCTGCATATTCAAAATAGGTAGGATAGATATACAGGTACTTTCTCTTAATTCAATGAATAGAAAAATCTGTACTAATAGTGTTTGTGGACAGGATATCATGTCTGCATCTTGTACTATGAATAACCACTAAGAAGACAATAATATGCAACATATTAATTATTGAAACTGTCCTACTAATTGGTTTTGAAACTGTCTCATTGCTATTTGTTTCTCAATAAAATTACTTTTTAAAAAACCATGTGGGTACTGGGTTATTTTGTCTTTGCAACAAAAAACAAGTAACTAAGGCACCCTATTATAAAAGACATGTATTTTGATCCCTAGTGTGTTGTGCCAGCCCCACCCTCCAGGATTGCTGAGGTGGAGATTGAGACTGGGTGTGGTATTGCAGGCCTATAATCCCAGTGCTTGGGAGGCTGAAAACAGGAGGATCACTATGAGTCCACTCTGTATAGTGAGACCCTGTAGACCCTGTACAAAAAGCAAACAACAACAACAAAAAGATACGCATTGTTTCTCCTAAGCGTACTAAAATTCGTTTCCTAAAAGTCCCCTGAATTTTGTGTGTGGAACTCCCTTCTCCAAATCAATCGAGGTGGTGTATGTCCAGTGATACTAACCCAGCTCTGCAGGTGAATACTGGATGTCCTAGCTAGTGTCTTAAGGTGCGAGATGACTCAGGGACAATGTTCTCGCTGGAGGCAGGATGACTGTTCCTTGGCTGAGACTGACCTGTGCACTATATAACATCACTAGCTCTGTGTACCTTATATACAATGGTCATAGCCTGCGGATCCTGCAGTTTTTACTACACATATCCTGGAGTTCCTGGCAGTTCTAAAACTCTGAGTACACGGAACCTTGGCTTCTTCACCATTGTTCTACCTCAGTCTAACAGTGTATAAGACATGGCTGGTTTTCGGTATCAGTTATTTGTGCTTGGCATGTATTCAGTAAATATCTATTAAACATCTCTATGTATGCAGCATAATTCTGGAAACTAAGGACATGATGTTGAATGCAGCAAAGCACATTTTGAAAATATTATTTCTTTTCTAGTAAAAGTGAAGCAGTGACCAACAGATAGCAAATGCAAGCTAAGTAACCATAGATAGTGACAAATGCTGCGGATTAAGACAATAGAGTAGTAAGATATAAATAAAGTGGTAAGATATAAATAAATCCCTGGCGGCTCTAGTGATTCTCCACCAGGGATGACTTTTGCCCTTAGGGGGAACATGGTGATGTCTGGAGACGTTTTTAATTGGCACAACTAAAAACAAGTGTTGAGGTCAGGGAGAGGGTGGGTTACTCTATATAAATTCTCAGTGCAGGGTTTTCCCCACAAAGGATTATCCAAGCCAAAGCATCAATAGTACCAAAGTTGAGAAATTCTATATAGGATCGACTGAAAAAGGAAGACTTCCTTAAGGAGGTCTCACTGGAATGAGGGCTTGAGAACGATAAAGATCTATGTGAACAAAGAGTTGGAGAAAAGGAGTTTCAAACCAACAACAACAGCTAAAATGAAATAATAATGAAAAAGTGCACAAGCTCAAGGGTGGAAACCAGTTTCGATGGTCGAAGAAAATGAAAATAATATGAGTGAGGAGTCTGAATTTGGTGAGCATAGTAGACAGCAGCATATGTCAAGTAAAGTTGGGCAGAGGACATAGAGTAGATCATTGCAAACCATGGTAATAACTTTGAATTTTATTGTAAGTACAAAGCATAGAAAGATTTGTTCTAATAGTGTTTGTGGACAGGATATCATGTCTGCATCTTGTACAGTGAATAACCACTAAGACAACAATATGCAATGTATTATTTATTGAAACTGTCCTACTAATCGGTTTTGAAACTATCTCATTGCTATTTGTTTCTCAATAATTTTTTTTTTTTAAAGTCATCCATGTGAAAAGGAAAAAAAAAAGCATAGTGGTGAACTTCTGTAGTCCCACTACTCTGGAAGTTGGGAAGGGAAGGTCACAAGTTTGAGGCCAATCTGGGTAACATAGCATGACCCTATCTCAAAATAAAATACAAAATAATGAAAAGGATTGGGAATGTAGCAAGTGGTAGATCACCTTTGTGTTGTATCACCCTACTGAAAAACAAATTTGTACTTTGGATTACTTACATAAGAAGAGAAATAAGATATTTAATCTTCTGTGTCCAGTTCATTTTACATTGTACTCTGGTTTCAAGGTGCATACATTTTCCTATGAATTTACTCAGATTTATTCTTCTTTATGGTCTCATAACCTACTTCAAGATTTAGCTAGTATGAGTCGGGCTGTTACAAAGAAAAGTAAAAGGCAAATGATATGAAGCAGTGAGATAGTTGGGAGAGGAATTTAGAAATAGGGAGATGGAAGGGAGGGGAAGGGAAGAAGATAAAAAGGATCAAGTGCAAAATGTGTATACATCAATCTTCAAAGTTGAATGTATTTATGATGTATCACAAACATACAATGAAAATTCACAAAAAAAAGAAAGTGAAAAAATTTGAGCGAGGAGATAACAGAATTAGGTTTTCCAATCACATTCCTTTTGTAAGGATAATGGCTTGTATACGAGCAAAATTGGAAACAAGATAGTGTGTAAAGAGGGTGCTGTAGTGGCATAGGAGAAGGGGGATGATGACCTGAATGCTTTCATGCATAGAGTCCTGAATAAATACAGGATTTCAATTAAATTTAGATTTCAGAAGAACAATGAATGTTTTTGGGATAGCTATATCTAATGTAATATTGGGAACACACACAAAATATTATTAATCGTTTCACCGGAATCCAGATTTTGGCTTCCTGCATTTTCATTTCCAAATAAACAGCAAGACTATGCACGCATGAATGTGTGAACATCTGTACATGCAAACCTAGGGTGGTACATACTCAGAAAGGGAGCTGACTGTTACGTTTCTCAAGTTCAAAAATGAAAGATCCTGCATAAACTTTTTCTATGTGTGGAGAATGTACATCTCTGCATTGGAGTTTAGTTAAGCACCTAATCAACTGTGACATTTTTCTGTCTCCCACTATTGTTTCAGTCTCCAGCTAGCTTCAGGATATCACCCTAGTATCTCAGCAAATCCCAGAATGTACCAAATAAATTGGTGCATATTCTCCATGCCTCCATAAATTTCCTGTTTTCTAGGTTCATTAACCTGGATTCCCAAACTCAAAATATTGGAGTAGGCTTCATCATGAATTTTTATATTCACATACGAACTGAACAGTTCCAAATTCTGTAGCTTGTTAGGAGATTTCCTGGTAAACAAGCCCTCTTTCAGTTTCCATAGATTCTCTTTTGTCTCTATCAAATTCCTGATAATTCCTTGCATGGCTACCAAGAACCAATCTCTCATGGTCATGGCAATGTCTGGTTTAAACCTTTCATATTTCTTTATTATACTATAGAACTGTAAGCTGTAATTGTTAGTTCATATCTCACCAACATGGTGTCTAACTTGGGTTACACAGCAGCTTAAAAAATGATTCAACACTTCGTATTAAAATTTCCCTATAAAAACTGAGATTTTGGCTGCATTTGAAAAATCTGAAGAATGAAGAACCATCCTCATGAGGTCTGTATTTCTCCTGGTTCAGCAACTAGAATTGAATAGGAACTTTGCTGTTTGGACAGAACATAAAAATCCTCACTCACCTAGCTGCTATGGGCAGCCCTGATGGCAGGGCAATAGCTGCATCACTCTCATGCAGATTTACAGCCTGTGTTGGAGATCTTCGTAGGCTTCTTCCTTATTCCAGACTTTAGTCCAGACCCAGGCCCGTACCTCATTAGCCTCATTTTGTCCCGTTTCTCACACTTTTAAGTTTTCTTCCACACCTCTAGTGTCCTTGCAAACCCAAATGCACATTGTCCCTTCCTCAGCTTAGATGTCCTCGTTTTGAGTTATTTTTGAAACATTGTTCATTGCCTTGTGCTGCCTGTTGCAAGTTAAGCAACACACAGTCGCTAGGTGGGGTGAGATATGTGCCTTTCTTCATCAAATCTACTATGTCAGCTCCCAGAGGACAAGAAGTTTCCTTGCTGCTGCAGCTAGCAGATTTGGGCATCCCAAAGCACTCAGGAAATAGTTGTTGCATGAAATGACTATGCGTACATTTGATCAGCATATAATGAGCAGAGGGGGCTGGATGGGGTCCATTTTCACATTTTATCCCAGTATGGTTTGAAGCCATTTTTTTTTTTTCAGAAATCAACTATTAAGGGGGGGAAAAACATGTAGAGGTAAAATTGAAGCAAGCTCTTTTAAAGTTTCTGCGTAAAGTAATTTGATAAAGCCCCTCTATTAAAGCATACAATCTCATTTTATTCTGCAGATAAATTTGATGCTATGACCAATAAAAAGTAAAATTCTTCTCATTTTGTTCTTACCTCTTGTGAGATTATTAAACTCAGAGATCCAATTTTCTAACATTTTATAAAGGCATTATTTAAATGTTAAACAGGCTTTAAATGAAGAAATAAAGAATTGAGTAGGTTTGTATGTAGCTATTAAAACATAGAGGAATAGCTAAAAAAACTAGACTCTAGAAAAAGTATAAAATACAGTGACTTTTAAATGAGTTGCTTTAGATACACAACTTTAAAAAGAGAAAGAGTTAAAGAGATTTAATATTGATTTCATATTTCCTTGATCAAAAAAACTTCCTATATAATAATGACCTTTGACATTTTGAAAGTGAAATGCCAAAAATAATTAATAAGAAAGCCATTCATGGTAGTGATCAGAAAACAATCTGTTTTTTTACAAGGCCCCATCTTTTATACTTTCCATCACCTCAATGCCACCACACTGGAAACAAACTTCAAATACATCAATATTTGGGATACACACTCTAGCTATATTCAAAGTATATAGTAAAGGCCAAGGCCAAACATTATGTATATTCTGAGACAATTTTGAAAGAGTTTAAAAAGGCCTTTTGACTGTGGATATTAGACTATTTCATTGAGAGTAGACTGAAAAATATTGGCAGGAGAGAAGATTAGGGAAATGACAAAGAGAATCTCATCTTCAACATTATCCTAACATTAGTGAGCAAAGTGAGGTGCTAAGGGGCAGCACAAAGTGTCACATGGCTCACTGGTAGCAATGTTGAGACTAGAATCCCACCAATCTAAAATCTAAAATACCATGTCCATGAGCTACATTTTTAAGGAGAGGTTTGACCTTAACATTGAAAATAAACTCTTCATTGAATGAGGTAATCATATCAAATGTAAGAGAAAACACTATTTTCTGTAGTTGGATATAGATAATTTGAGGATTGTTCAGTGTTCTACAATGTATCTATTGATACTCCTCACAATCAGAAAGGATGGGTATACTTCATTGGGACTTTTGCCACCATGAAACCTAAGAGAAGTGGGCAGTCACTGACTTGGAGCACTGCTTTTAGCTGGGTGTGGTGGACAGTCTTGTAATCCCAGCATTTGGGAGGTGGATACAGCAAGAACAATGTGAGTTCAAAGTCAGGCTGTACTACACAGCAAGACCGTGTCTCTCAACAAACAAAACAAGGTGAACGGCACAGAAGTAGCCCCTTCCACCACTATGGTTGCCCTGCTGCAATCCAGGTGAATCACACTGGAAGGCCAAGAGGCCAAAGGGAACAGTAGCGACACAATAGGGTCCAAACCAGGATGCACAGGCAGGACAGACAGGACTAGCAGCATGGGAAAGTCTGAAACAACAATAACAGTATTATGATCCAGGTGCTAAGTTAGGTTGACCAGCATTGTGCTTGGGAAAAAGACATATGTAATAGAAGCAAGTGGGGTTGCACCTATTCTCTTTCTCTCTTTTCTTCTTTCACTTTTTCTTATCTTTTTTCTCTTTTCTAACTGGATGGTAAGAACTCCAATCACAGAAATCTAATCCAATCCCCCCACAAACCCAGAGACCAAGTTCAGAGAAGCCCTTCATTATTTCTCTTCTGACTTCTTCTGTAGTTTCCCACAGTTTGCACCATCATCATTTGCCCTCTAGCTTTGCTTCTCCCTTCTTTCAGTTAGCGTTTTTTAATCCAGTATCCTTAAATTTTCCCACCACAAGGTAAAACCACTCTACCAAGGGCAGACACTTCGAGTGCAAGCTCCTAGTTTGCCATCAGTTCTGTTACATAACTGCAGCTTTTGTTCTGATTTTTAGGGTTACAAAATTAATAGCTACAATAGTTTGGAGTTTCTAAACTATGCTTGATGCTCTTGTTATTGCTAATTATACTACTTTAGCTGGGATGTCATATCTGTTTAATCAGATGTTCTCCCTTCTGTAACAATAGCATCCAAAAAATTAAATACTTATGAATCAATCCAATAAAAAGTAAAATGTCTATACATTGAAAATTACAGTACTCTGGAAAAAGAAATCAAATAAGATGTCAGAAATATAAAAATATCCCTTGCTCATGGATAGGAAGAGCCAACATGGTGAAAATGGCCATACTCCCCCAAATTTTTGTACAGAGTTAATATAAGCCAAATTAAAATACCATTAGAATACCTCACCATTAGAATTGAAGAAAACGTTCCTAAAATTCACCAGAATAAATCAGAATATCAAATGTAATTCTGGGGGCCGGGTTGATGTCTCAGTGGAATAAGCCCTTCCCTGGTAAGGGCCTGAGTTCATCCCGCTTCTGAGAAAAAAAGTAATTCTGGGTAAAAAAAAAAAGCAAGGCAGAAGGCACTAGAATCCCTTATTTGAAATTATTTATTACAAAGCTACTGTGATAAAAGCAGCATAGCACTGGCAAAAAAACAGGACTGAGGATCAATGGAACAGCTTAGAAGATGCAGACACACCTCCAAACATACTCAGCCACCTTTTCTCTGTCAAAGGGGCCAATGTTTACTGGAAGAAAGATATCTTCTTTAATAAATAGTGCTGGAAAAGCTAGCTCTCTACGTGCTAAAGTCTAAAACTGGACTCATTTTATCACCCTGTGCTAAACTAAAGTCAAAATGGAACAAAAATTCAAATACTGTATCAGAAGAGAAAGTAGGTAGAAATCTTGAAAATGCAGTGTAGGCAGAGAACTCATGAGGAAAACCCGAACTGCGTGAGAAGTATTTCAAAGAATCAGCAACTGGGACCTTATTTGTTTGAAAAGATTTTGTATAGCCAAAGAAATCACCCACAGTGTAAAAAGACAACCCACAGATTGGGAAAAAATTTAGCCAATTGTCCCTTTATATGAAGCATACAAGGGTTTGAAAAAAAGTCATACTCCTCAAATTCAAAGACCCAATCCAAATTGGACATCTGAAATGTCCAATTACACACTTCTCATATGAAAGAATGCAAACAGCAACTAAATATATGAAAAAATGTTCAAAATCATTGCTTATTTAAGATACATAAATTAAAAGATCACTCTGTTTTCATCTTATGCCAGAAAGAAGGGCTATTCTCAAAAAATCAACCAGTAAGAAATGCTGATAGGGTTGCTGAAAAAAAAAAGAATCTTTCCTTGTTGGTGGGACCACAGACTGGAGCAAACACTGTGGAAATCAGTATGGAGATGCCTTCAAAATCTAGGATTAGAAGTCCCATTCCACCCAGACATTCCCTTTCTGGATATCTTTTCTAAAAACATCATATCATAATGATATCTGTACATCCATGTTTATAACAGCACAATTTGTAATAGTTCAATCCTGGAAATAACCCAAATACCCATCAACCAAGGAATGGATGTAAAACCTTTAATCTTTTTTATACAATGGAGTATTACTCAGCTGTAAAGAAGTAGAAACTTGAGACTTTTATAGGTAAACAAATGCAACTTGAAACCATACTCAGGGAAACAGATTAGGCTCACATGTATAAATACTGTACTGTCTCCCGGGTGTGAGAAAATGAAAGAGTAAATAAAGTCTAACATAATATGATAGAAATTGTGAATTGGGTAGAAATTGTTAAAAAGAAAAGATAAACTAGAATGGAGGAGAGAAAAAGCAAACAGGCAAATAAAAACATAGTTTTAATTTTGTAGGCATTTGCTCATCATGGGCAAACAGGAATATAAGGAGCACCAGTAGCTCATAGGCTTTAGAGTGAACAGTTAATTCAAGTATCAGATGAACTAAGACACTTAGGATTCACTGAGTCAATATTTGGGAGGAATAGTGTGTGAAGTAGGGCAAGTGAGATGATTAAGAAGCAAGTGTAAATATGTGTCAATTATCTTGAAGTAAAATAAGAAAGAGTAACCACTACAATACTGTAAGGCACATGTTCTGTAGGATCTATTTTAATAACTGAATAAATTGTCTGTAATTAGCAGACAAATTGTTTATATGCAAATGGCATTGGAAAGCATTTGAAAATATTTTAGCACATTAAAAATGTGCTACTGCATCGTATTTCCTTCAAACTTCGCATGGTAAACCTTTGTCTACAAAGAGTAGGGAGAAAAAAATAGTCTAGGTCTAGTTAAATTATCCAAAAGTCTCATGATGATGTTACTATCAGCAGTGATGACAGTAATAATAACTTATTTTCACTCTTTATGGGGACTCCCTCAATATTTTTTGATTCATTCCTCCACAGGGTTCTGTGATCTGAAGGCAAATAAATTTCAGGAGTCTAACAGTAGTTTAACTGTCAAGCCCAACTCCCTGGTGCTCCTATAATTATTAACTATTTATAAATAATACTCAGGGCCTTTTGACTCTGCTAAGTACCACTCTCCTCTGCCATTCTGTCCACGATGGACCATGTGCTGTAGCCTAGAGCAGATGAAATCTAAGATCATTTTTCACTCCTAGTGTCTGTCCTTCAATAGTCTTGCAGGTATTCTGATCTCAAAGCAAAATATACATATTACACATGTACAGTAGGGGCTTCAACTCCCTGGAGTTCAAGGACTCTGGACATCCCTTCAGTGGGAAGTTTTCAGAATTTCACAGTACCTGTGTTCAATACTTAAATTTTTATTGATTTGTGTTATTCAAACATACAAACTATTTTTTCCTCTTCTGAGTCTTTCTCCAAAGTACTAGGGATAATTTTTAAAGGAAACTGAGTCAATTATTCTTTAACAGTTATAATAATAAAGAAGAGTGATAGCTTCCCATTCTGCCAATGGTATGACTGAGATATGCGCTCCTGGAGAATCTTCCCTTCTCAGGCAATAATTACTAACTTAGTTAAAAATAAAAAAAAGAAAGAGTAGCTTAAAGAATCTTGAATATTAGATACATCAAGGACAGATTCATGGAAAGGAAAAGCCATCATACTGCTAACCTTCCTAACAGAAAGAAACCTTAAATTGAGAAATGAGTACCACATTTGTTATTTAATACTAACCTTTCATCTCATCCTATTGGTTTACTAATACTATTATGGGCCTTTTTTTTTTTTTTTTTTTTTATTTTAGGGAAGGGTCTACAGGGCATTCAGGGTCTCACTACTAGATCAGTCTTGTAGTTATACGCCTGTTTACAGCCTCCCAAGACCTGGGATTACAGGTGCACACCACCATGCCAAGTCTCAATTGCTGTCTCAGCATGCCCCGGAGGCCCGTGTGGCACAGCGGGCCAGGGGATCGAATCCCTGGCCCCTGCACCTGCTTACAGAGGGTTTAATCTGCTGAGCTATTTGGCCACCTATCATGGGCCTTATTTACATTGCAGTAGATGTGATCTAAAACAAGGCTTGGCTTGATGTTTCCCAGTAATGAACTGTAGTCTTTGTCCTCTCTTATCACAGAAAGTCAATCATTTTCACCACATGTGCGTGTATACGCATGGTGCGCCAACCACAGGAGATTAGAACAAAAGCAACTGGGAACTGAACCACCAAAAGGGTTGGCCAATGTGAAGAAAGAGAAGGAAGAGTCTTTAGTATGAAATAAGGTAGCGAACAGAGAGAGAGAGAGTGAGCATTCCTCACATCACTTTATCAGTTTTTATACTCTGTATTTTTCAGCTGATTTTTCATCATGAACATTCCCCACTCCAGACCTCCAGAACTACATACTTACCACTGCTTCTCTAATAATTATTCTCAGACATGAAATAGCTCCTTTGTCTCTTTCCTCTTCCACATATGATTCACAGCCTTGAAGATCAAGCTTCTTTATCACTTCTTCACAGAAGCCCCAAGTAAGTATACACTTAACTATGTTCAGTAGCACTTTGATCAAAGCATTACTATAGGTTTTAATGCTCTTTAGTGGCTTGCTTATCTCCCTTATTCATTAGGCTGTATATTCCTTGTGGGCAGGGTCATAGTGCTACTCCTTGTTATAGTTCTACTATTCCCTGCTCTTTACTCTCTTATCCCCCATGGCTGAATAAAGATTAGGTGCTCCATAAAAGCTTACTGGCTGCACCACAGTGGGACTAGCCAACAGACAGCAGGAACCTAATGGGTGGTGGTTAGGTTTGTACATGGTGAAACCCTCCTAAGCATAATGTGTTGGCCTAATGTCTCACCTCCCTGACCTGCAATTTAGGCTGCAAACCTGAGCATGTGAAGCTCTGTTCATTCTTTTAATGTGCTGCACACTCAGATTCCAACCCCACATTAATCTAGAATAGTAATTCCACCAGCACTGTTGATGGAAGCTATAATTTACATCACTGAAAACCCTTTCTGTGGCTTCATAGAGGTGTAAGAATGCACAATGAAGGTGAACATTAAGTAGGCAAAGGAGTATGAATAAAGACATTTTACTATCTAAAAATTTAAGGTCCAAAGTTAAGTTTAAAACACTTTATAATTAAACCAAAATGAAGTGATCAAGTGTCATATTTGTGCATTAAACTAGAGAAGAAGTAAACCAAACCAGAAGTGTGTTTATCGCTTTAAAAGTTCCTCACTCCCTAAAGCTCCAATAATTATTAATTATTTATAAACAAAACTAGAAGTGTTGACAGTGTATATGCCTATATAAAATGAAACATAAAATAATAATGCCTTTGTCTTGTGTGATTCTTTCCAATTAATGATGCAGGCTTTAGGGAAATCTGAGGTGTTAGCTGAGCAGATCTTGATGATCACGTAGAAGTGGTGTGTTTTAATACCTGTCCCTCTCCACATTAAATGCTCTTTGTTTTTGATACTTAACACCAAACAGAGACAGTTTGAAGAGGCTACCTTAATCCAAATACCTAATTCTGATATGCCACAACTATTGAGGGAACCCTCAAGCAAGATTTATTGCTCTCTAGACCTTAAATGTCCATGTGAACATAGGGACTTTGTCTCTTTTCCACTTGAGCATTCAATCATTTCTATTTCTAAGGTTTGTTTGACGTTGTCTTTCTTTTTCGTATTCAGAGAAAGATGTGATGTTATGAAAAACTCACTCGCAATTTTTAGCATATTTGCTAGCTGTAAAGTACATTTATTTAAAAATTTTAATCCCTTATGCCTCAAATAATAGCAAGTTTAATTGCATTCCCAAGCATCACATGGTAGCATGTCTAGGGGCGCGTGGCTGAGAGCTGTAGCAGCACCACACCGAGGCGGTGGGCTCTTGCATCTCTTCGCTCTGCTATCCTTGGGTCGGTTTCTGCTTCAGACTTACAGCACTGTGGTTGGTCTCACTCCAAGGGCACAAGAAAGAATATGGAGTCAAGACCCACACTGACAACTTTTTTGGAAGACATCATCATTCTGTTCTGGATTAACAGCCAAAAGTTCAGCAGAGATACTTGTCTGTCACATGACTAAGGCAAATTAATGAGGAACTAAGAAATACTAAGAGAAAACCCAGTATGGAGAAACATTCATTCATTCATAAAGTTAACCCAGTTCTGGCTGAATTTCCAGGCCAGGTTAGACAACATTATTTTATTCTTCCTTCCAGGACACAATAAATTCTATGCTTGTAAATTCCATTCTTAACAATAATTTTCAAATGAACTTATTATAATAGGCTACACTTACCTTATACTTGAGAAGATGAAAGCTCAGTGGTTTATTTCAGATGGAACTGTACTGCCAGCAACAATTATCTGAGCAATTCATCATAAAATGTTCGCAAAGGACAGCATTATATCCCACAACAATGCAATCATAGATGCTATAGATTCAAATTGGTAGTATGCGGTGGATAAAATATATTCCCACACCACTCCTCCATGACAGGGTCTATTTTTGAAATGATAAGTGATGAAGTAGTAATCATTATATCTGGCCACTTCAATATAAAGATTCAGAGCCCAATGGTAGTACCTGTTGAGTATACCATAAAGTGAATATATCACCGAGCAGCTAACCTTGTTGCTGCTTTGTCCTTACACAGCATCCTATTGACAGCCCACTGTGTGGTTTCAAAGCACAGGAGTGGCCATTTCTCTGTGTTGGGGACTAGGAAGTGGAACTCCTGGGTCATGGAATACATGCATATTTTTCATTTGAATAATTGCTGCAAAATCAACTTCAAAATATATGTACTAATTCCTGTCAGCTGCATATCAGAGTTCAATTGCATGTCCTGACTTCTCTCTATCTAGTGTGTGAGAACTGTCAGACTACTTTTGCCATTTTTGTCTTGTCTTTTTTGTGTGTGTGGCAGAACCAGAGATTGAACTCAGGCCCTTGTGCTTGCCAGGGAAGCCCATATTCTGCTGAGTCATCTCCCCAGCATTCTTGTCTTGACTTTTTATTCTCTTCCCTAATTTTGAATGAGATTAAACTCAAACACTACGTCACATGTTAGTCATGATGAGTAACTCTACTGATGAAAAGTGCCCATTTATTCTTTATATTAACTTTTCTGAGATATTTTCCATTGCATACTGATTTTATAAGTGTTTTGTATATGTTTGATATTAAATATATTCATAAAACATGGAATCTAAATATATTACTCTTGATGTATATTTATGGAGTGTTGCAAAACATGTTTTTAATTTTTAGAGTCTAATTCAATAAAAACCTTTTCCCTTATGGCTTGTGTTTTTTTCTGTATTGAAATTATAGTTCTTTCATAGAGCCTATGGATGATAAATTTCTTGATTCTCCAATATCTGTAAATGTCTACAAATTGATTTTTGCTAATTATATAATACAGACTCTTCAAAAAAGTCATTTCTGTTCAGGTATCTTTATTTATTTATTTTTTATGTATTTAGTACTGGGCCTACAGGGTCTCACTACACAGATTGGACTTGCAATGATCCTCCTCTTTTCAGCTTCCCAAGGGCTGGGATTACAGTCATGCAATACCACACCCAGTCTCAGTCACCAACTCAGCGTGCCCCTGGGGCAGGGCCAGCATGGCATGTGGTGCTGGGGATCAAGCCCCAGTCCCTGGGATTGCCTAAGCAAGTACTTTAGTCTGCTGAGCTATCTGGCTGGGCCTTTCAGATATTTTTACATTGTTTTTGTGTTTGATATTGCTGCCAAAAGTCTTATGCCACTATACTTCTCACACTTCAAAAATATAGTCTGTTTTCGCCCTGATAACTAATTTTATTCTTTTTCTTTTTTATGTCTTATGTGTTATAATATTATAGTAATGATTATTCTCGATACATTTGAAATTTAATTTGCTTGGCATGCAGCAAAACTTTTCAATCTAAGATGTATGTCAGGAAAAGAAGAGCCATAGAAGAAGAGCTGTAGTGAAAAAGAAAGATGAAAGAAAACAAGAAACAGAAGGGATAGGAAAAGAGGGAAATAATGATAAATAGACAAACCAGAAAATGTGTGGACAATGATGTTAGTGATAATATATAATATATTCTATCCACATGTGTTCAGTATTCCTAAGCTTTTGTTTACATAATATAGCTTTATCTTAAGGGGTATTTAAAAAATTAAGAAAAAAAATTTTGGCTAAACAAAAACGAGGGATAAAAATAAAGATCTGCTTACAGCATCTAGTGTTAAGAGAACTGAAGGCATTTCCAGACACAAATACTCTATCATATCAACTGTAGGTTATGACGATGGAAAGTTTGGCTGAAAATATAAGACAAATTACAAAAATTATAATAGAAAAACTGTAAGAGGAAATTGAAAATATGGTATATGTTTATGTTTACGTTTATGTTTCAAAAACATTACCATAGGGCTGACTAGATAGCTCAGCGGACTAAGCACCTGCTTAGCCAAATGCAGGGACCCAGGTTCGATACCCAGCACCACATTCCAGGCCAGCCTGGCCCCCAGCATGCTGAGTGGGCCACCGAGATCAGGCCTGGGAGCGCATGCCTATAATCCCAGAACTGGGGAGGCTGAAAACAGGAGAATCACTACCAGTCCTCTGTAATGAGATCCTGTACCAAATACATTTAAAAAATTAGAAAAAATTACAATAAAAGATGTATTACCAAGAAACTGAGCTGACTGTGTTTAAGGGGGAAGATTTGTATTATGACTGTTTTGAAGTGAATTAATAGCAATGAAGTTTCCACTATATTTGTTTAATTTAAACATTCATCTCGTATTTTGATAATTTCTCATTGATCAGATACTTATGGAAATTTTTGTTAAATAAAAACATTATCCTCAGTCACTTTTTTCACTGATCTGGAACCATGGGACATCTGGCTCTTCTCCAAAGTCAGAATAACCTTAAAAGATAAGCATTTGGAATCAATCCAAGACATGGAAGTAGCCTCAGCAGCACAACAAACACACTCACAAAAGAGGATTTGAAGAGCTGCTTCAGAAAGTTTTTAGAATGATGTAAGAAGTGTATCCAAAGTGAGGGGGACTATTTTGAAGTTGAATAGTGATTATGTGCCTTTCATTGTAACAGTTTTTTACTTCTATTTTTAAAGTGGATAAAAATATTTTAAAAGATTAGAAATGATTCAGAATTTCACTAAATAAAATAAATCCAACATTGTTTGTCAAACTGCATATTGTGGCCTTCAAATTAGTTGCTCAGATTACCAGACATAAGCATGCAAACTTGATCAAAAATTTAAAATGAAGAGATCTTCTTTGTTTTCTTAGTGATCTTCCTGTTTTCAACGTCCCCAGAGCTGGGATTTAAACATTAACTGTTCCTTTCAATAGACCAGTAAAAATCAGAATTTCCCTTTATTTTATTTTATTTTTTGCATTTTTATTTTTATTTTTTCCATAATTTTATTGATAAACAAATAGCAATGAGACAGTTTCAAATCAAATTGGTAGGATAGTAGAAAGGTATGAAGATGAAATATAGGAAGTGAAGCCATGCTGTTATGTTGAGCTTTCATACTTTTCTACTGGATGGTTAAGACCGAGGTAAAGCAGGACCTATGCAACAAGAGTTGTAGCTTTTGGGTCTGATAAGGTCAGTGAAATCCCCTCGGGATTTATCCTGAGATCATGTACCTCAGATTGTAGAACCTTTGTCAGTGCAGCCATATAGATGAGTCACGGCCATTGCTTGGCCAATGTGCTCTCTGTGAAAGCCTGAGAGAATGTTTTCTCTCCATGTGACTCTCCTTAGGCACACTCTACATCATCAATCACTTCCCTCTTTGGCCCCATAATCTCCTTGATCAGAAAATTTGGGACACTGCCGAGTTACATGACATTACAGTACAAGTTCTCATATGTCCTGAGTCTTAATTGACCTTGGAAGGCTAGGGCCAAAATGTTGGCTTTCCAGAATTTCCCTTTAAACAGTTTATTTCTCTTTCATATTATCTATTGTATCTTTCAGATTTTATTTAGTCTTTCAGGTTCGTACACTAGGGAAACAGCATCATGTTTACATATGCGGGTCTGATTTATTTCACTTATGAGCATGGTCCCATGTTGTGTCCATTTACCTATAAAAGTGTTGAATTTATCTTCATAGATATAGATATAGATATAGATATAGACATAGATATAGATATATATGAGTAATACCCCATTGTATAAAAACACTACATCTTTTTATCCATTTCTCAGTTGATGGGCATTTGGGTTGTTTCCAAGATTTAACTATGACAAACATGGGTGTACATATTGTAACACTTTTTAAAACTAAAACATTCATTGTATTTAATCATACTTTATATGCCACCATATATCTATTTAAGCCATTTGATATACTGTACTAGTTATTTTGAAATAGAATTACTATATTATTAAATATGTGCCAACCACTTTGTATTTTATTAAATCCCTAAATTACACATTTAAAATTTCTTAAATTCATTCCAGATTTTTTTCTTAGCTAATATAATTGTTTTTGTTTGTAATTTTAGAGAACTCTTTGATGAGGAACTTCTGATTTTTCTCAAAATCCTTAATTCAGCCAGCACAAAATATACATTTGAGAATTATTCTTTTCTTTTTCTTTTTTTTATGTATTTTGGTACAGGGTCTCACTGTGCAGCTTGGACTCATAGTGTTCTTCTTATTTTCAGCCTCCCCAGTGCTGGGATTACAGGCGCGCATGACCACATCTGATCTGTTTCATTTTCATCCCTACATTTATAAATGACATACTTATTTTTCTAATTTACCAATTTTTGCTATGAGAGTTCAACTAAAAAACTCCTTGTCCCCAGTCTTCTCAATGTGATTTGTAACAGATTCAATTTAGGCAAACAACCCATCTTTACATTATTTACTGGAAAGTTTATTCACTCATGACCCAAATATTATACTATGATGATATTGTTTGCTCGGTTTTTCTTACAAAGCTTAATAATTGACCCAGTTATTGAGTTGGAATTTTTCTACTTTCCTAAATGTGATGTACTTCTTTATATTTCATGCTTTTCTCTTTCAGAAATCAGACCCTTTTTGTGTTGAAGATTATCCTTCAATAACCTGAAGAAAATTCATTTATTTCACTCTGAGGGAAAAAGAAGTGTCCTATATTTACTTTCTTACTTGAAATCTAGATTGAATGTAAAATTATAAATTTGTTTTCTGTCACTCTCTTTTCTTTTTTTAAAGATCTATCTATCCATCTGTCTGTCTGTTTGGTACAGGGTCTGGCTATGTAGCTCGACTCAGAGTGATCCTCCTGTCTCAACCTCCCTAGCATGGGGTTACAGGCCTGCACAACCATACCTGGTTTCAGTGATCCTCACAGGGCAAGCAGCACTGGGGATCAAGCCAGGGTTCTTGTGTTTGCCAAGCAGGCACTCAGACCACCGAGCTATCTCCTGGCCTCTCTTTTCATAAAGAAGGTTCATTTTTTTCAATTCTAAAAAATGAATCATTGAGCAATTTACTTGGTGACTCTTGCCTATGATTGTTCACTTTTTGTGTGACTGATTATTTTGTGTCAGCTTTCTATTTTGATCCTTTGATATCGTCAGTGCTGTTTTCAGTTTATCCTTTGTTTTTGGGGCAGAGGATCCTTAATTTTATCTCCCATTCTACTGATTATTTTTTCCACATAACATATATTTAAATCTTTTTTTTTAATATATTCTTTTTTTTTTTTTTGAAACGGGGATTGAACTCAGGTGCTTGCGCTTGCCAGGCAAGTGATTATTCCACTGAGTCATCTCTCTGGCCCCACATATATTTAAATCTTAAAAATTCTTTTTCTTTCAATGCTATTGTTATAGCACCCAATTCTTGTTTCATAGATAAGATGTTTTAACATGAGGTAAACCATTTATGATATATGAATATATGTGGGGAGGAATTTTCTGTCCCTATTTTGTCCCTTTCATTTGGATTTATGTTTTTGGGTTTCCTTCTTTTGCTATTTCGTAAGGCTGCTTTTCCTAAGTGTCTCATCATCCTTCTTTGTCAATTCCCATTGAGCCTAAGAGAACTTACTGATGAAGAAAAATGGTGTGCTCTGTAGCTTGGTGGCTGCTGAATGGTGAGTGTGGAGTGCTCAGGGGTAGAAGGTCTGCTGATTTAACAAGTTGAGGTCTTTCTCTGGAGCCACTGAATCTGTGTCTCTGAACTCCTAATGAACCATCCAGCAGAAAAGCATAAAAACGAGGTATATAAAGTAAAGCCATATTAATATGCTGAGCTGTAAAAGACTTTAGTCAACAACTTCTGTGAGGGGCTGGGGAGATGGCTCAGTGGAATAAGCACTTCCCTGGCAAGCGCAAGGGCCTGAGTTCAATCCCAGTTTCCACAAAAACAACAACAACAACAACAAAAAAAACCCTTCTGTGAATAACCCACAACTATTGTGGACTGCTGGACTATGTTGGATCATTTTGCTGAATTCAAGCACCTATAGTATTTAGATGCCAATAGAATACCCATCTCTGACAGGACTAAACAAAAAAAAGGGGGATACAAAGGAAGGACCATTTTGTATTTGTATATACAGAATAGTTAGTATAGATATACAGCTACTTTTGCTTAATTCAGTGAGAAGAAAGATTTGTAGTAATAGTGTTTGGACAGGATATCCTGTCTGATTCTTGTATTATGGATAACCACTAAGAAGATAACAATGTACAATGTATTAATTATTGAAAATGTCCTATTAATCAGCTTTGAAACTGTCTCATTGATATTTGTTTCTCAATAAAGCAAAATTTTAAAAAATGAAAAAGAAACATACTGAGTTTCTGCTATTCTGGGAGGTGAGATCCTTTCATTACCAATTCAGATTTTAGAATCTATTTGTCTCTCTTTTTAGGGTTCTAGCTCTCCCATGTCACCTTTTACACTAGTTGGAAACTGCACACTTCAATTTTTCTTTTAGAAACAAAATCATCTCACCCATGAAGTAGAAATGTATACTTGACATGGCTGCTAGAAGTGAAGAAAAGTTCATGGGGTAGGCCCTGTCCTTAGCCCTGCCTCTTTGGGGGCCTAAAGACTCATGTGGCAGAAGTTTCAAGAGAACTGTGTGGTAACCCGCATCACCATCTATCAGTATCCACTTCTTTTGAATGATTAATCTGCTAACACTCTGCTATATAAAGCACCATGCCTCCACTCAATTTCTTCTGAGGTTTGTCCAAATATCTTAGCCTCTGCTCCTCTATTGTTATCCTGTTACCAATGCTCTTGAATGCTGTTTTATGCTAATCTGGGGTTTGTCTCTCTTTCTTTCTCTTTCTTTCTTTCTTTCTTTCTTTCTTTCTTTCTTTCTTTCTTTCTTTCTTTCATTTTTTGTAGTTCTGGAAATTGAATCCAGGGGTAGGCTAATAAACTATACCACCATCACCTGTTAATACCCTTGTAATTCCCTTACTCCTGCTTCAGAAAGATTTTAGACGGGAAAAATGATAAATGTGAGTGGACAATTTACTATGTCAGTCACAAGTCCTGAAACTCTTTTTATTAAAGACCCAGTGCCCTCTGCCCTCTGTTCCAGCTTACATACATTTTAGTTAGACTGGTCTTGGACCTTGTCCGCATAACATAGTACAACACCACAGCACTACTAAGTTCTTCTTCATCAGGGAAACAAGTGGAAAGAACGCTTTGGTTTGCAAATACAGATGAAAAACACAATTTCCTATATATTTAGTATGAAATTTAGTTAATATGATCCCTTTAATTAATTTGTGCTTTGTATTGATTCTAGTATTTACAGTTTAAGCACTGCACTGTCCAAGAAAACAAATATAACTTATTTAGGGTCATGAAAAATAGAAATAGCTTTCTTATTTTAAAACCAAGGATGAGGAAAGATTCAGTATAATGAAATCATCTGCCATTTCTGCAAATTTAATTAAGGAGCCCTTTACTTTAGATTTGCCCAGATCATTTCATGGAGAATGCATCTCCCCATTAATTCTCATGACCTTGTGCTTTCTTTTTCTCTGTATTTTCATGTGTATATTGCTGTGGTTTTAAAGAGCCACTCCTAGGCAAATAGGGAATTTCTTCTGGTTTTGTGACTAAACGATGCTTAAGCACTATGCCAATGAGACATTCATTATGCAAGGTGCTAAGGCAAAGCACCCAATGATCTGTGAAGGAAATAGAACTTCATCTCTGGTATTTTAAAAGTACTTTCCAAGACAGATTACAGCAGTTCACCACAAAGGGAAAAAATTGTCTCCAGCAATTTTATAAGACACAAGGATGGCAAGTATGTACTATCATCACTTAAAAACACATAAACTGTATGCAGCCTGAGTTTTTCCCAAGCAAAGAGTTCTTGAATAGATAGTAGAAAAGTTCTACAAATGTATCAGCCCAAAGTATTGTGCTAAATTGCCCAATTACTCTCATTCTATGGCAACTTTCAAAATGCAGTTCACACCACTTGCTGAACTTGATAGTTCATTTTCAATTACAAGAAACAACTAAGTAGTTTATTTTTCCTATTTAGAAGTGAGGAAAAATCAGCAAGGTCATAAAGCAGATATGAATTATTATCATTTTTACTTAAGGGGCTACTGTGAATTCTATTACCTCCTGTATTCTATAAGGTAAAAATAGAGGAGGAAGAATAGTAAGAGAGATAACAGCACACAGGCCTGTCACATGGGCATGGCCTGCAGGTCCAGCTTGGGGCCAAAGCAGCAGGAGAACAGTGAGGTGGTGGGGCATGAGAAGGTTCTTAGCTCATTTCTCTCCCATAGCCTATCAATCCAGATGAGGGCATATCAGAAAGGGATGTAGTAAACTTTAGTACAGGGCATGGCTCCCCAAAACATGGCACTATTAAGTCACTTAACCTGATGAGAGAAATACTGCACTGCATATTTCACAGGAACTTGGTGCAGACTAAGAGATACACCCATGTGCCGTGGGCTGCACCATGTGATGTGCGTTATTGGTAGTGTCAAGTTTGTTCAAATCCCCTGTATTCTATGCTTTTATGCAACAAGTAGATCCCGCTCACTCAGCTGGGGGTCATCATGCTTAGACACAGTGCCAAAGACAAGGGCACATGTTCAAAACCTGGAGTCACTCTAAAAAGAGACATGATTTGCAATCACAGCTTTTTAAACCCACCTAGAAGAGCTTCTGCCAGCAAGACTATCCCTTCCTTTCTTTCATATCCACTTAAGATCTTTCCCAATATAAATTGAAGTATTTTTCTCAATTCCAGAAGTCTTTTTCAAGTAAAAAGTAAATACCTTGACGTGAGAAACCTTTATCATTTTTTTAAGATAAAAGACCAATGAGTATTCTTTCCAAAGGAGCAGGCATCAAAAACATAATAATTTTGCAAAGCAAAACGGCTGTTTCTCTATCACTGTGACCTCTGGGGTTTAATTTGTTTCTATTTTTTTCTCTCCTTTATAGTGTACATAAATGTGTTAAGTTACCATTTAATTAGGAATGGGATCTGAGGCAATAGTAACCCAGCCTGGCCTGAGCCACAGCCAAGCCTACATCACGGGATCCTCTGTATTAAATCTCTATGTAAGATGATTAGAAGGTTGACTTACTAAAAATTTAAATTAAATTGAAATAAAAAGAAAACACTTTGTTGGTTGAATTGTTAACAGACTTTCCATTCCTTGGAGTTGTTTATTTGTTTGTTTTTAATATTTCTTGCTGTGAACGCATGCTCAGCCTAGTTCTGCTTTCAGGGTAAGCTCCTGCTTTCTCTCTTATCTAGGTCTCTGAAATCGTGACAGTTTCTACCTGGATCCCTCCTTTCAACACTTGCTGCTTTCTCCACCTGCTTCCCTGACTTTCTGCAGAACACAGGAAGTACTCCCTGTAGCATCTCTCACTTACCTCCCTGGTTCTTCTCTACCTCTGCCTTTTATATAGATTGCTCCTGGAGTCTGACTCCTGGGAGAAAGACTCTGGTCTCTCAGCCTAACCTCCCTCCTGCACATCACATGGACCCAATGCACAAATAATTATTTTGTCACACAGTGATTATTAAAGAAGGATTATTTATTGTTATCATACTGCAAGTAGGTGATGCAATCTGCTTTGTTAGTCATTGATTCTAGATTTTAAAAATCCGAATAGTCAATAATAATGTACTAAAAGTCAGTTTAGAAATTTTGTGGGAGACAAACATAGAATTATGGGTTAGACATTGTCTCTGAGGTTGAATATATTATTTATAAAAAGCTATCACTTACTGAGCACTTGCTAAGGGTTTGGTATTGTGGGCTTACATGACAAAAACCATCTCATTTAATTCTCACAAGGTAATATTATTTTCATAAGTAACTGAATAATTTGTCCAATAAATGCATGGTTATTAATAAGTACAAAATATGTCTCTGAACTCAGATATGCCTATTCAGGAGCCCATAATCAAATCCCCACAACAGCACCTCCCATGATGAGTAACATACTTGTACTTCATTGGCTTCACAAGCTCCAGGGTCATTGCCAACTGTAAGCCTCTGGAGGGCCTGGGATGAAACTTTCACAGATCTCAAATCAGGAATATGCACAAAGGAATCATGAATACATGTGTTTTGATTAGGATGATAATAATTAAAAATGAAATTGTAGGGATGATCTTAGGGAATACTGATTAGACCAATTTAATAAAACCCCCATCACCACTCCACTAAAAATACATTTTAGCATCTTGATGATTTAATCGAAGATTGCTATATTGCAATTCCCAGCCGCACAAAACCTATTCTCAAGCATGATCATTATAATCTCGTGCTTTATTAAACATCTGAAAGGAATGGCATAATGGTCCTTCAAGGACAGCTCCATTAGGAAAAAAATAGAATAATCTACAGTATAATGTGTTTAAAATGCTTTTTAAAATAGTGTTGTCATTAAGGTGATCAGCACCTGGGTTATTCTCACTGAAACAGCCCGAGGTCTGCTTGATTAAAGAGACAGCTCTGCACCCTTTCCCCGACCCATTAAATGAACCAAAGACATAATCTGCACATGTCTTCCTGTGGACAATTTTCATTAGAATAGAGATCTTCAAAAACCAGTTATGTGT
>NW_004524615.1:15543537-15546298 GCF_000260255.1 Octodon degus
AAATTGATAAAATGATCCCAAAATTCAGTTTGATGCTAAAAGATTGGTTGCTATAAACAAAGTATTATTTTTAAAAACCCAAAGGCCATCACTATTTTCGGTCTTTTGTTTCTAATAAATTATCAAATAATTAGAATGAATCTTGTCCAAAAGCAAATTAATATTGCTAAGTCTCTGTCTGAGAGTACAGGTGGGACACTGCTGGCCTGAAAGATGAATAATAAGGTTAATAAAACCTACATTACTATTATGACTAAAGATTTACAAGCACCTTTCAACTCTTACATCATTATAAAATTTTCATGCCAACAATATTATGACTACAATTTTTCAGAAGAAGAAAAAGACAACTGAAATGATTATGTGACTAGCTGGAGATGTCATAGAATCTAAGTGGCTCAAAGAAGATTCCCTGCCAGATCTTAAAACTAGTCCTGGTGTAGTGGAACTTCAGTTTCTTCATCCATTCTCCTTAAGATGGACGTCTGTGCTGTTTGCATAGTTTTAATTCACCTCAGTAAACATAGTCATGCAGATATCATTACAGTATGTTGGAAACGTGGGACATTGTTTAAGGACAAAGAAGAATGAAATTATATCATTTGCAGGAAACTGGATGGCATCGGAAATCATCAGGGTAAATGAAACAAACCAGACTCAAATAATCAGCTATCATATATTTTCTCTCATATATGAAAACAAAAGAAAAATTAGAAGAAAAAAAGGAGAGGTGGCAGGAAAGTAAAAGGGAGATTTTTAGATAAGAAGCTGGGCCAGCAGGAAGAGAAAGGAGGAAAAGGAAGAGGTAAGGGAATCAGAGTACGTTATGCCTGTATACAGATATATAGCATGAAACTTTTTTCTGTACAAGGTATATACACTAGTAAAAATGAGCTCCATTAAAAAAATGGTTTGGGGCTCTTCGTACTATGCTATCTTTTTAAAAAAGTTTCTCATTACCTGGTGTTTGTTGTACTATCCAAATTCTTCTGAACATTATTACATGCTTTGTAAATGAATCTATAAATGGTTTGTGAAAAACGAACTTCTTACGGCTCAGTAGGCAGCAGGTAGTGATGACTGTTATCTCCCTGCTGTGAGACTTAGGGCAAGACAGTAAATCTCTCTGAAACTCAACTTCCTTTTCTCTAACATAAAAGTAATAGTACATGCTTGCTCTTGAGAAAAAAACCAACACAATTATGTAAGAGGAACAATGTTTAGTGTTAGCTCTTAGCCCGTAAAAGATATTTAATGTGCAGCATCTCAATTCAAACAATATTAGAACCCATATGACAATTAAAACTGTGAACATGTGCTTCTGTTTGTTTTTGTTTGCAAAGATAGGGTTGTTGGAAGGAACATAAGTGGAAAGTGCATTCCGATGGCATGCTCATTTATACAATGGGAAATGGGGAAAAAAGCATTGGGCAGAAGACAGTGATAAGAGCTGAAAGGCAAAGGCTAAGGAAAATAAAAAGAATTTCAATAAAAATAATGATATTGCAAATATGCACTTAGCCTGCCTTCAGCCCAGAGCAAATAAAGCATTTATATACTTATCACTTCTCCTGCTAACTGTGAGGTAGCTATGGTTGCGATTGTCATTTTATAGCATAAGAAATTGAGGGAAGCAGAAGTGAATTATGTCCCCCAAGGTCACACAGCAAACAGGTAAGGAGCCAAAATTTGAACCCTAGCAACCTGAATCCAGAGTCTGTGCTGCTGCTACTGTGCTTTTCTGGTCCTGATCAGAGAGGGAACAGAGATGATCGAGTACTGAAAATACTCAATGACTAAGCCAAACAATAGCTCCGAATCAAAAGCCACCCGAGTGAGTAGGTTTAAGACATCTATGGTCTAAAGCAGCAGGCCACTAAGAGTCTGGGATGAGAACACAGTGTGGACATTGTCACTCTTTGCACACCTGCAAAGACTTCTGAGGGATCGTTTTGATTGAGTGGCTGAAAGGCACCATGTTTTCTCAGAAATCCAGTCCCGACTTTGAGAAGATGAGAAGTCCCTGTGCTGAAAGTCGGGAGGCTTGGCCTGACAGGCTTCCTCCCCAGTGTGATATTAATCTGGTTTTTACATCAAGCTATGTTTTGCTCTCCTAACTCATAATCACCACCCCTTTCCCTCATCAGCAGCAGTTGTAGAGGCATTTTTACCTGTCTTACTCCACAGATCTTAATAGGTGAACCTGTCAGTACTGATTGAAGTTGGAAACACTTTCGGACCTGACTATACCATTGCTGCATGACCTTGGGTGAGACATTTAGCCTCCTATTATCACTGAAAACTATTCCATGAGGTCCCACTTCACAGGGTACTTGCAAGGGTTATAGCGAGCTTAAAGCAGTGACAATATCTGGTGTCCTACAAACGTTTGTCAAGTCTGGGCTTCAGTGGCAAATGCTATGAACAGCCAGACTGACTGCTTCTAGAACCTCAGTGCTGTTGAATCCATTTCAGCTTTAAAGATGACCTATAAATCATCTGCATTAAGTAGTTCAAAAAATTGGATGTGACATCAGATACAGGCCGTCTCTTTTCAGCACACCCAACAATGGCTCTTTGCTGTAGCCGCTGAAGCCAACAGACATGAGCACAGCCAAAATATCCTGAGCCATTATTATATATCATTAATGTCACTTTTAGCATTGGAAGCTGCTCTTCTGTCATTCTTATGATTAATGACTCCTCGTGTCTCGGTTGCAGTAGAAGTGGGTGGTGTGGAACACAAGCACAAGAACTGGTA
>NW_004524615.1:15546531-15564472 GCF_000260255.1 Octodon degus
GCGCTGTGGGTTTAGCTCAATGAAAACACCCTGGGTTCAACCCCCCAGGACCACAAAAACAAATAAAACTGACAATCAAAAAACCTCCCTCAGAAATCAACAGTATAATTATCCAAGATATCCTGTGTATATACATACATATTTCTGCTGATTTCTATTGAAAGAAGCAGTTCATGTTTAATATTTTCTGTCTTCTTTTGAATATTTTAAAACTTCTTGATCAATTTTGTATGCTTATATCTGGTGATTTGAACAACTAATTTGAAGACAACACTATGAAATATAACAACCACTGTTGAATTCCTGACTTTGTTTAGTGAAATTCTGCATTGTTTCTAATGTTTTCTGCACTTACTATTTTTTATTCTCCTTGGAAAATGAAAACAGTAGGGGCCGGCCAAATAGCTTAGCAGATTAAAGTGCCTGCAAGCAGGTGCAGAGGTCAGGGGTTCTATCCCTGGGCCTGCTGTGCCTGCCTCGCCCCAGGGGCACGCTGAGGTGGTGATTGAGACTGGGCATGGTGGTGTGTGCCTGTAATCTCAGCTCTTGGGAGACTGCAAACAGGAGAACCACTACAAGTCTGATCTAGTAGTGAGACCCTGAACACCCTGTATATCCTTCCCTAAAATACAAATAATAGTAATAATAATAATAATAATAATAATAATAATCTCACACCTGGTAGGCATAGTCTAAGAAAGCTTCATTGACTAAGATTAAAACCGTAATTAAAATAAAATCATAATTTCCAAACAAATAACTTTCTCAGTTATCCCAAAAGTATACCCAAGCAAGATTTTGTTGATGGTTAAGGGCTAATTTCAAATTTAGACAAAAGGAGTTCTGACCAAATCAAAGAGTGATTATGAAACTGTGAACATGTCTACTTAGAAACCAGTTTCTAGGAATGGGTGCCTAAAAAGAGGTGTGAAGACCCTACATAAGATATGACTAAATCTGGAAATGAAATGTGTTTTTAAAGTTAATAGTGACCATACTTAATGACCTAGCTATATGTAGATATAATAAAAAAACTAGCATTAAAACTCAAATCTCAAGCACAATGTTACAAGCAATAAACTCTGATATTCTATTCTTGCACAGTAGGGGGTCATTGTTAATAGCAATGTGTTGTATATTTCAAAATAGCTGGAAAAGAGGATTTTGAATAATCTCACCACAAAGAAATATGTATTTGAATTGATGGATATTCTAATTAACCTGATTTGATTGTTACATAAAATATACATGAACTGAAAGATTGCATTGTATCCCATAAATATGTGCAACTAAAATAAAAATAAAACAGGTCCTGGAAGTCTTTCTCCCTTACGTTCGGCGATTTTTAAAAATAATATAAATAATATAAAGATGAAGGCACAAACAACAAACTCATGAAGGCTATTCCTTTATTTCATGAGTAATTCAGGTCCTTCATATTCTGATGGCAGGGAAAACCCAGGTGCACCTCTCTCCAAATTTAAGGGTAGTTTTAGGAAGGACGTATGATCAATAATAGGTTGATTGAAAGTCAATCCCATTGTAACAAGAACAGTCAGGTTCAAGGGGCTGAAGCACAGGGTCCCCTTTACCTTCCATCTTTCTTGAATTCATATACACAAGAGATAAAGATATTATAATCCATGATGTTAACTTTAGAGGCTAAGGTTGTGGACAAAATAATTGGTTAAAGCAGTTTTTCCACTTAAAAAATATCCAAAATATGTCGCCTCTGTGTGGCTTTAATTTTCATTGACATCTGTGGAGATTCTGAAAAGCAAGCATGCGTCATCTTCCATATCTCATTCTACTTCAGTGTGCAGCATTCAAGACCCCCTTTTTTTTTTTTTAAAGAACCATCTGTTTAAAGTGACTTTATTAATTTGCTTTGGTATATTTTTTGACACGTCTACAAATTACAGATCATAAATTTTCTAATAACAAATTGTTCATGGAGCTCTAGGCAGAACCTAATGTGAAAGTCTAAATATAGAAATGGTATTCACATCTATACCCAAGTAATTCATACGTAATATAAACCACGTTTCCCAGTGCCAGGAGCAAGCAGTAGACAAGCTCGGAGAACACAAAACACGATGATGCTCTCGGTTTCCCATCTTTAGGCCTAGTGAGCCCTGAAGAAAAGCTGTAATTTCCCCCTCATTACATGGCTCTATGTTATTTCACTGTTTTCTTTTAAAATACCATATTTAACTTCAAGTTACAGGAGACATTTTATGGAGAGTTCACACTAAATCCACTATTCTCTCCCCATAAACCATTTGGCCACTTATTTCAGACAATTCAATCTAGTGCTGTTTATTTTGGTTTAACTCAGGGGAAAAAACCCACAACACTCACAGTGCACAAGATGTCTTAAAATATGCATCCATATTAAACGGACAAATGAACCTAATTAACATCTGTAGCACATCAACTATTTATCAATATTTTTGTAATGAGAGCACTTACAGTGTACTCTTAGTTGTTTTCAAGAATAAAATATGCTCTGATTAAATATAATCACCACACTTTGCAATAGAAACCTTGAACCTATTCCTTCTAAAGGAAATCCTGTGTCCTTTGTGTCTAATACTATATTTACAAATATCCACCCTGCATTCCTCTTTTCTCCACAGTGTGTAAAACTTAAAACACCACACTGCATTAAATCCAACAGAGCCTTTTCCTAGCTCCTGACAGGAATTACCTAGGGGAGGCTGGGACCCATCCTGGGCTAAGTGCCCCAAGAGGCGTGCGTGCATGTGGTGACAGAGCAGGAGCTTCTATGCCCAGAACATATAGAAAGAGTGTCCACAGGCTGATCAGCTCCTTCTTCTTCCAAGGTTTGCATATGGAAAAATGTACAGATTTTTCACCACAGGATGGAAATGAAAAGTGATTTGTACAATGAACACTGGCTTTGTTATAGCAGAAACAGGAAGTTCGGCCAAGTCTTTTGTTGGTTTGTTTTAGCTACTTGAATTCAAAAAGTAGATATTAATAAAAGTGTGTACTTGATCAGCTATGGTACTCTTATCCTTCTTAATTGTTGACATTTCCTGCTCTGTCTATTCAGAAAGCTATATACAATTATGGTTTTGTTTTCTTCCGAGTAAGGTCTGATACCCTTCTTATAGGAATTTCATCCCTCGATCTGTTAGAACTTTCTTGCTTATCATTATTCTGAAAGATCACACTGCTGTTTCTATCTTCTGCTTCTTGATTTCCTTCTGTCCCTTAGATGAATATGAAATCCAAGTTTCTGACCTCTTTTCCGTCTCAAACTCTAACACGAACCCTGCGCTGTGGCGCTGCATTCTAATTACCTGAATATGTTCGCATCTATTTCCAGTGAGCTGCCTAATCAACCTTGTGTTTGTATTTCACGCTTCTGCATTCATTATCTATCCTAGTCACATCACAGGTACAGGGACACACACACACACACACACACACACACACACACACACACACAGAGGAGACAGGCTCCTCTTTCTAATTTCCCAACTATCACTTGTCCAGTATTTCCTGAGTCAATCAGATTCAAAACCTTCGTCATTTTGATTCCTGTCTCTCCTTCATCAAATTGTTATAATTAAGGCACTTTATGCTGATGTCACAATTGTTCATGCCTTGTGACATCACTTCTTCCTCAAATCCCCTTTTAATTTGCCCTGGATTAAACTAAGCACTGCTTCCGCTGCATTAATCTTATGCGTAAAATATTCAGGAAGCCTCTAGAACTACATCAGGAAGCATCAGTGTAACTTAGTGGAGTAAATCTGACACTGATATGTGTGTGTACATCTGTTCAAACTTCTTCATTTTCAGGGCCATCTCTGCTTTCTAATCTTTTCTCCTTGCTCTCCTAAAGGACAGGGATGCCGTCTTATGTATACCTGTTCTTTTCTCAGCCTTATCCCCACTTCAACATGTACTGCAAGTCTACCGTTCTCCGAAGAGTTTCCCAGGCAGCTCAAACCAGATTTCCTTTGAGAAGTCTTCTGTGAACACTTCGGGGATCCTCTCTTTCTGCTCCTAAGCATCTGTGGATTACTACCACATCTTTGATAAAGCACCTAGACTTGCACTTGTACACTTGTCCTGCCTCACTGCATTGTTAGTATCTTGGAGGTCAGGCTGTACCTAATTGAATACTGGAACCCTCCAAGCATCCGGAACAATGCCCTTGTCCATTGCAGGTGCTCAAGATGTGCTGGATATTGAACAATGGACTTCTACATCCCTGTGAAGAACTGGGAAGAGGTGCATAAGCCAGGAATAGAGATATAACAATGTAGCTAAAAAAGGATATAGAAAATAAACTGTATATATGAGCAATTATATGGACTCCTTCAATGCTTGTGAGATGCATTATCTCCGGTGACTTCTAAGGTCCCATGCCTCATGAGGGACCCACTGATTCCTACTGTCACACTAATCCTTCTTCCTGTCCCTGCAGCTGGGGAAGTCCACCACTGCCGACTGGAGGGTGTCTACCACAAGCTCTGCTCTGAATCAGTAGTTCAGCCTTCACAATTGGACTTAACTCTTTCATTAAACACTCCAGTTCTGGTAGCTGAAGCTCAGTGCTGAGCCTCTGCTTTACTAATCTACCTTGTCCTCAAGTAGCCTGAACTTTGAATTTCAGTCTGTGCATCTCATACCACCCTTACACCTCAGCCATTGCTCCCTACTTCTGAAGTAGCTCTTGCTATCAAATGCCTGCCTCCTACACACCACTGTCCAGCTCCACCCACATGTCTAGAGACCCCTGCTCTCCAGTGCTGGGGAGTTTATCCTTGGGCTCTTGCTGCCATGGATGTCTAACTTTGGCAGCCCAGCTAGACTGGCTCCAAGAGTGGGCAGCTGGATGTACATGTAGTGTCCGTACTGTCCAAGAGGAAAGGTCTGAATTAGGGCTCTGGACTCTTCTCCTTTGACCCTTTCTGTTCTGGTTGACCTGGCTCTGTACACAGATGTGACTATGGGCAGAAGCCCAGCTGGGGAGAAGCCAGACGCAATGAGCCACTCTTAGAGGACTCAGACTCAGCTGCTGCCCATGGCTGTCCCTGTGCTGATTTTGCAGACCAGTGTCTGGGACAGCAAAGCAAGTCTTCAGGCAATCCATGTGGCTGTGATTGGAAAATTACAAAATGCCTTCCAAAAAAATGAAACATTTTAAGAGAAAAGATATTGAAAATACTATCATAACCCTCTGTGCTTCTGTAATAGGTGTACAGCACACATCTAAGCAATAAATACCTGCACTTCAAATTGCTCCAAAACCATTGAAATAAAACAAATTTCATTTTTAATGCATGCAATAAACTTTTTCCCTAGGATATCTTTTAAGATTGCTCTAACTTAAAAAAAATAACATCTGACTTATTCTGTATTCCTATGGCTCAGAATAAATAGATCAACTAACTTTAAAGTTGGCAGGTTTACAGTTCTCACAGAGAAGAGAAATTAAAGCCAAACTGAAGATAAAAAAGTAAGTATTTTTTATATTTATGAAGTCTTAAAATCACAGAGCTGAACGTACAAGGTCAATACAGAGCTGGCAGAGAGCTGAAGTTAAATATTTCCTACATTAGTTTTATTTCTGCAAGCAAGAAGTTTCTCAGGGTGGGGTGGGGGTACAGCAAGCCAAGAAGAAAGGGAATGGGGCTGTGGTCTGGGGCTCCCAAGCGGACGCTGGCAACGCAAAGCTCGGGCAAATCCCAGAGACACAAAACAATGACAATTATTATGTGTCCATTGAACATGACATTCTAAAACCACTATAGAGATTATGAAATATGACGCCTTCTTAAGGATATATGAGTTATGGTGTCCTTGAGTTGAAAGAATTTTGTCTTTATTTTCCTATATATTGTGCTTCCCATCCTCTCAGCAGCAGGTTCTACAGGACAAGACCCTTGAGGTCCTTGCCTATCATCCTGGGGCCGAGCATAACTTCTGCCACATGGCAGTTCCTAAATAGAAAACGGTTAAATGAACAAACATCTTCCTTATGCTTACTATGCCCTCCTCACAGTGTCGGAACCACCCCGGCACCTACCTACCACGATTGTGAGGAAGAGGAGTTGGGAGACTTCGCTTCTTCATCCACTAAATGTGTACGCACACCCCGTTTAAGATGTCTCATTCAAAGAAAACATTTTATTTTATCACTTTGAGAGCTTGTCCCTAACGCACAAGAAAGGATATTAATCTTCCCAATATTCATGTCCTATCACTAAAATTTATTAACATTTAATTGTCTTGAATTTGAATTTAGTTTCCAGGAAGCCTCAGTGAATTAGTATCTTCTGAGTAAATCCTTGTAAGAGATTAGTGTTTGATCTCAAAGGAGAGTTAATTTAGGTTGTTTACCTGACAGATTTGGATGGAGTTAAAGGTGGAATTCTCCTTTTCAGTCTAAACATAACTGTCAACCGATATTAATAATTTTATAATTACTGCAACTATGATTAGAATTGTCTAAATATTTCTTACTAAGAAAAGTGTCATATGATTACTACTCTCTCTCCCTAGGAAGTGACCTGACTTTTGAATTTTCATTACCCCTAAAATTATCAGCTTCAACACAGCATTTATGAAAAGAAATTAACATAAACATTTAAATGAGGTTTTACTGAAAAGTTACTTGCTCATATAAAATTGAAAGTCAACAATGAAATTACTTACATTAATCATTCTTTCATTCACTCCACCCACACCACATAATTATGCTAAGTTTGGAGGATGCAAAAAAAAAAAAAAAAAAAAAAAAGGACACTCTCCCTATCATTAAGGAATCTAGTGGAAGAACTTGTTTTTATTTGTTGATTTTATAAGCTCATAAGCATTGTAATTTATGAGAATCCACGCCTGGGTTCTACACTAATCTTACATCTTAGGAGCTTGAAAGCATGTCTGTGCTGCTGACCACTAAATCTCTGGAACTGTAAGAATGGGTTAATGTGAAGTGCTTTCAGAGACAGTGGTGGTAGAAAGGTAAATGTGAAAACACAACAAAAAAGATGATACCAGAGTGTACATGGGACTTACTGCTTAGAAGGAATACCCAAGTCTGTCCTAGGAAGGCAGAGAGTCTCTCAGAGTGGATGCCACTGGGTTGAAGACTGGTCAAGGAAGTGTCAGCAGGCTGATGGGCTTGGCTGGACCCTTGTGCAGTCAAGGCATGTCCACCATGCCTGCCAATGTAGACCATGGCCTGCTCAGACCCACGCAGATCTTGGCTGGGAAGGGAACTCAAAGGTGCTGTGAATACATTCGAGAATTTTCTCATAAACCACTGCTTATGTAAAAATAATACTTCTGAATATAATCTATGTGAAATTTATTATTGGAATAAAGTTAATTTTTACAATTATCTAATCAAAGGGCAAGGGGCTTGTGATTCTATGACTTACAAAGTTTAATTGAGTTTTCTTTCCAAATATTACTTGATTACTTCCAGGAAACCAGCTTACCAGTTCTATATAAGCTGGAATCAAATCAGAGTCTCAGCTGTTACTTGACATAATGAGGATTGAATATTCCAATCTGTGCTCTGATAAAGCCAGCTTCACAAGCTCTAAATCTCGTGAACCCATTTTGCCTTCATCTGATTAACTATCTCAACTCTGCCCTGCAAAGCGCAGATCAAGTCATACATGCGGCCAAGTAGCAAATGTAAACGGTAGTTCTTGAAAGCTGTAGAAGCTGCTCATTTTGTGTGTACACCCAGGAATGATTTCTTTTCAGTGCAACAGGGAAAGAAAACCAAAAATACAGGGAGAACTAGTCACTCTAAAAGAGCAGGAGGAGAAAATACAGTCAGCATCTGTGAAGAAAACAGTGAGATTCCCCAGGTGGTAGGTAGGAAGCTACAGGAGGAAGGACTGACTGTCGGGGATGTTTAGTTGGAAGAACTGTGTCTCAGGCTAGGGGTGTAACTCCATTGTGTACTGTGTACTTAGCATTTTAGGGTGAGCTCTGAGTTCCATTGAAAATCCTCATGTGGAAAGTAATAAGGGAGAACAAAGGAGGAATAGTATGAAAAATACTGCCACAAAACAAAGGAATGAGCACACCTGGCTTCAAATGTTTGTAGGAAAATGTGAAAGTGAGCTTCATGTCTCCATTGGACTGGAGTGTGGAGTGTCTGGATATCTGCACAAACATTTTTCTAGGCTGTCTCTGTGAGCCTTTGTTAGATGAGCTTAATCTTAAATCAGTATGCTGAGTAAGGCAGGTTGCTCTTCCTAATCTGAATGTGCCTGATCCAAACAACCTGAAGTCGGAATCCAGCAGAGGGCTGGTGCTCCCTCAAGTGAGGAGGGATTCTCCTACTTGACTAGATAGCTTCAAACTAGGACATGGGCTTTTCCTTATTGTACTGCAGTTTACTCACCTTTAGTATCCAACTGGGACATTAGCTCTGATGATTTGGAATGTCAGCGAATTGTGTGATAGATAGATAGATAGATAGATAGATAGATAGATAGATAGATAGACAGATACATAATAGATGGATAATAGATGGTAGATGGATAGATAGATGATAGATATTTAGATAGAGAGAAAAAATTTAGATAGATGTAACACACACAGGCACACACACACACACACACACGCACTCACGCACACACACACACACACACACAGTCTCCTGCTTGGTTTCTCTGGAAAATCCTCATGTGGAAAGTAATAAGGGAGAACAAAGGAGGAATAGTATGAAAAATACTCAAAGGAGAGGAGGTACAGGACAGTTCAGTGTGAGGACAAGAAAGCCCAGTGGTGTGGGCAGAGTGCTTGCATAAGCACGGCAGGGAAGAGAGAGACACAGGATTGGCTCTAGAGGTGCCTGCGCTGCAGGGTGTCTTTGAGCAAGAGTGGGAGATGTGATCAGCCTGGGGTTCAGGAAGATCCCTCAGGATACCTGAGTAATCTCTTGGATAGGAAGACCCTGGGAGCCCTGGGACCATGCATTCCACTTCAAAAGAGCAAATTCTGCTATAGAAATCCATGTTTCAATCAAAGTGGGCTGGAAAATACTTTCAATTAAATAGCAGGTTGGTCAGGTGTGAGAGAGTGAGGACATGGCAAAGAGGCTGTAAGTCAAATAAAGTAATTAGAAAAAATATAAAAAGACTGGAGTTGTCCTTTGGTAAACATTCTGCATTCTGCCTTTGCGACTCCTGCACTTTTTTGCATTTTTTCCCAACTACAGCTGCACAGGGAGAGAGAATTGTCATGACTTCCTTGGTTGCTTCTATGACAGCTTCATCTTTCAAGAAAATATCTGGGATTAAAAAAAAAAAAAGCAGGATTTTCAGACCTTAAACACTCCGCGGTAGTTTAAGTCTTTTAAGCCAGAAACAAACTACAAACCAAGTAACACTAAGGCCTGAAACTGGAACCTGCCCACCGCAGCAAGTAAACACATCACTCAGAAACTGGCCAAGCCCCAGACAGCTTGCACTACAAAGAAAGATGAGACACAAACCATCAAAGTGGCAGATAAAGCAGTGAGACTGCGGAAAGAACAGAATTAATTAAAATGTTCTGCAGAAAGCCTCCGTTGCATTCACTCTCACTCTCTTCCCTCTCCTGGAAACTATGGGCTATTTATTTATTTATTTATTTTGATGACAGGAATACCATCAAGGGTGACCTTAAGGAAATTATGTCTTTCTTTAAGTTCTAAGAGCCATATTAAGAATGTAGTGAATATCAGATTAACACAGTACCATTAATTTGACTCTGTGGTGAAAGATTTATTAGTGAGACAGCTGTGTACAATGTCTTTCAAAGAATAAAGAAATACTACACCGAACAGCTAGACAAGGTTAAAGAGGGGGAAAGTGATGCTAGGGTTACTGATGGATTTGTGAATTTTGTCACCAGGTTGATGTCCTAAAATCAAAGCAAGAGAAGTTTAACCTCCCTCCAGGCCCTGCACCATCCAGCTGCGTGCCTTGGGGCTAACTGCTTCTAGAACATACACACTGCCCTCTATTGAGAGGATTTTTTCTCAGCATCTCCTCCCTTTCTGTTCCCATAGGACTTACTAGAGCAAGCCTTTACCTACCTACTCCCATTGGAGAACCCAGCTCCTGAAGACGACACCACACCATAAGACTTGGGAACATAGTATTTAGATTCCAGGACCTTACTGCTTCTGTAATTTAAGATTTTCTCCTTAGCAGCAGGGTTAGGATATCTACATCATATTTTCCTTCTCCTGTTACTTGAAAAAAAAATAAGAGTTGTAGAACTGGCACAAGTGTGGATCTTACTGTCCGTCTAGGAATTTCCCTTAGAGAGTCCTAGGCTGATGCTGGAATATGTGTTCCAGGATAAATGCCCATTGTGACTTGAGTTTATTTTAAATTGAATCTTTAATATGCAAATGTGAGGTTCTCCTGGGGTACCATAAGAATGAAATCTATCCTCCATTCTGACTTGAGCTCTTACATTAAAGGAAAGAAGAGTAATTTTTAACACACCCCTATGATGGTTTTATGCAAATTCTTCAAGCTAGGCAAATTATTTTCATGTTAAAATTTTTCAACCCCATAAAAACAGGAGTGAATTTATGTGGCATTTTAAAACGATGTTAGGCACATTGTAAAGCTATTTCATCTCATTTATAAAGAAGAGTGAACATAAAAACAGGCCATGGCATAATTAATAGTGAAGTGATTTATAGCCCCAACTCCTTCTCCATACATATTTATGTATTTTTTGTAGCCTGGGGTAAGCTCTTTCCCTCCAGACCCCACATCCTTGCCCTTGCCACAGAGGGGAAATGGTATCAGGCAAAAAGCAAATGTGGATGTCAACTTCTCTCTCACATATGTGCATAAACATACACACATACACATCCTCACACATGTTTGAGACCCTCTGTCATGCTCCTCAAACATGATTGAAACCTAGCATTTCCTGAGGAGCCTAAGAAATATGGACACTTGAGGTCCATTCCATCTGGAGCAGCCGGATGCATTGGGATTTGCATAGGTTCCAGGCGAAGCCAGCCTACAACCTGGAATGAGACCCACTGCGTTGAAAGTATTTTAGCAAGATTAGACAAAATGGTAATACAGAACTTCAATTGTCATTGTTATTAAGCAGCTTAAAGAATAAACTCAGGGGCCATATTGTAAGGTTGTTCCATTTCTACTTCATCCTGAAAATGATACCAAATTCAACAAATGTTGTTGATCACATACTACATGCCTGGCATTGTGTTAGGCCCTGTAAACAAATAGAAGGTTTGCCTGAGCTATAAAAGTGTAGAGATTAGCAGATATTAATGGGATGTTTTTCTGCTTCTTCGAGTCCTGAAAACATTCTACCTGTTTCTAATATTGATAAAATATACCAAGGTAGCTCTTGAAGCAGGCTTTGAATTTTACTACTCAGAATTTCCTTTTCAAACTATATTATGAATATAGATGAAAATTAGTGAACTTCTATATGTTTATAACAGCAATGAGAACACAGTTAATAGACTGATATTTGGAACTAGTTAACATTTCAAAGAATCACCTAGAAGATAAAAATCTCCTTGTGGATATTTGATTCTCTCTTGTGAAATTTATGTGAGAAGTAATGTTCAGCACAAACTATACTCACTACACTTAAAATAAAGACACTCTGATCTCCATCAAAAGCATTAAATTACATCATTCTTCCCTGGCGCTTGGTCACTGATGTGGTTTTGAGTATAATTTGAAATAAGCTTTAAAATATTTCCTTAGCTTTTGAAAAGAGTAGTTTGGGCTACGATGAGAGTACAGAATAGGGACTACACGAGTGTCATTTGTGGAAGGCTTTCACTTAATATCTCTTGACTATGTTCAGCTGAAAAGTCTGCTCGCATTCATTAGATGAAGTAAATTGAAATAATTGCTCCACCCTTATATGGTAGAACGTGAGCACAATGAGTGAGTAATCAAACTCACAATCCAAATAGGTAGCTGAAAGTTGAGCAAAAAATGACTCTAAAGACAAACAAGTTTCAGTCCTACATAGAGCCCACCACAATTTTCTCATGACTGACCCAAGTTGTGTAAATAATACCAGAAAGACTTCGATATCGAGATATCATTACACAGGGGCATTTCCACACATTTCTATCACATATTCGCTAGGTAGACAGTGCTCTTTGGTAGTTATAACAAATACCCATTTGATTCAATCTAGACCACCAGTTTTAAAAGGGTTTTTTCGTTTTTATCATTTTCAAATATTTCCCCTTGATCAAGCTTGCTTGCTTGCTTGCTTACTTTCTTTCTTTCTTCTTCTTCTTTTTTTTTTTTTTTTCTTTCAGAACCAGGGATTGAACTCAGGCCCTTACACTTGCCAGGCAAGGGCTTATTTTACTGAGCCATCTTCCTGGCCCCTCAAGCTGTATTTCAAAGCAACACATTTATGAATATATTTGTCACAAGCTTTATTATTATTTTTCTTCTGTATTTTAGGGAAGGGTCTACAGGCTGTTCATGGTCTCACTATTAAATTGGACTTGTAGTGATTCTCCTGTTTACAGCCTCCCAAGAGCTGGGATTACAGGTGCACACCACCACACCCAGTCTCAATCACCATCTCAGCACACCCCTGGGGCCAGGAAGCACGTCAGGCCCGGGGATCGAATCCCCGGTTCCTGCGCCTGCTTGTAGACACTTAATCCGCTGAGCTATTTGGCCGGCCCACAAGCTTTATTTTAAAACAGTACATGCAGCAGATATTCTTGAGTGTCTTTTAGTAGCTTCCCAGCCTTCCTGGCCACCGGGAGACTCCTTACTGAGTTCCCAGCTACCTGAACTGCAGAACTAGAGAGAAACATTACACATGGGCGACAGTGGGAAAATAGGAGAGACTAGATGCTGAAAAACAATCTAATTTTTCACTTTCATAATGTAGACCAAGAAAGCAAGCTAACAAAGACCATCATAAAAATTAAGATAAATGTAAATAATCATGATTTACATTTTACAGATCCATCAACCCTCCTGTTTGATTGCTGTCAGTGATAAATTGCTCAGGTCTTCCTTAGATGAGTTGTTCTACTACAGAACTCTTCTGGTGAAAAATTCCTGTCAATCTGCCATCGGTTCTCTTACACAACATGCTCTATACTCTCACACGTACGTATTTACACATTGAAGGTAATATGTCTTCTAAATATTAGTCTACAGTAAATTCCTCCATCCCAGAAATCACCATCATATTGTGGAGTTTTCAGATGCCTTTCCATTGCATCCAACCTACTTCGTGAATGCGCTCTCGTTTGTAAATTTCCCTGCCAGTGAGTTAATTCCCAAGTTAGATATAAACTTCTGTATTTGAGCTTACCAGTGCAGATGTTGATGGAAATACTTGCTGCCTTGTGCTGGGCACCTGTGCTTTTATTGCGAGGCTACGGTACGGGAAGAAGATGAGTTCATGGTCTAGTCTTGCCCTCAGGGACTTTTTTCATTCAATCGTTGTCAAGTCAGTTCTGGTTTCTCTAACCCTGAACTACTGTAGATGAGGTTTAGGAGTCAGTATTTTATATTTATCCCTGTCATATTTCATATCCATGGTTGAAATACATCATTCCATTCTATTAAGGAAAAATTTTGATTCTGTCATCTATTCTTGGCCTGGTTCACTCAACAAGTTTTTAATAGCTTGCATAAAGACATGTTTTAAATTTTATTTGTCACTCTTCATAGTTTGTGTCATGGAAAAAAATTGATATGTACCTTTTCTATGTGACTGAAACATGATCACTCACACTTTCCTAGAAAGAAAAAAAATGCTACTCTGAAAAGATAGATCCTCAAACTGATTATCTTACAAAAATTGAAAGAAAGAAATGGGTTTGGCCTCAGATTGAAGAGAAAAATTTAATTGCAAAGTTTCTTCTCAATATTTGTATAGTTAAGAAATGGCCCATATGGAACAGATGGTAATGGTTCTATCTTTTATATCCCTAAAGATTTCACTGTAAAGAACAAATGGCTACAAACCAGTAAGATTCATAAGGCTGTTAAGTGCTTTTCAGATTGGGCAGGGGCATAGAAGAAGAGTGTGCTACTTGTTCTCAACATGTCTTCAGACTGTTTTGTCTGTCTCTGAAGCATTTCTCTAAGGTTGAAGGCCTCTTGGGATTCAGTGCTTACCCAAGGCATGAGGACCAAGATGGGTAGGAAGAGTGCATCACACACTGGCAAGGAGACCTGGCCCAACTAGATCTGGAGAAGAGGATAACTAGAGTCTCCTGGCAGATTTTTCTCCCCTAACTAAATTAAGTATTGAGAATGGTACTCCTTGATATTGTGTTTCAGATGATTTGTGAGATAGACATAGAGAGAGATATTCCATAACAGAAGCCAAATTATGAACATGTGGAAAACAAAATAGTATATTTTTTCATAGCACTAGCTGTTTTCTGAAAGTATCTTGTTTATTTGATTATTTCTAACTGCCTCTTTGCTACTTCAGTCCCTATTTGAACAAAGACCACCACCGTACCTTTTCTCATTGTCCTGCACCCAGAACATGGCACAGAGAGGCTCTCAGCCACCACTGGGCACTCTAGGAATATGTTGAGAGACAGAATGAGATGGAGCAGGGACTTGATGGTGGCAGAAAATGTTCCTGAGAAAACTCTATTAAAGGTGGATATGTATTGTTCCTCCTCACTTTGTACGCTCCTGGAGAAACTTCAATGGTCATGTGAGCAGTAAAGCCATAGGAAGGAGGATGTAAATGCATTCACTCCCACATGCTGAAGTTTATAGACAAGAAATGTAGGGCTCTGTGGTCAGTGTCAGAATATGCCCAGAAGCAAGTGAATCTCCTGATTACTTTAGCCATATTAAACGAAGCGCCCTATTACGGTTTGTGTCTAGATGTCCCCAGAAGTCTCATGCAATCATGGGATGGTGGGCTTCAAGAGTTTGTGATTAATTCATGATCCAGTTCTGGGATTATGGGTGTGAGTACTATACCCGTGCTGATGCAGGTAGCCAGGATGCAATATAAGGAAGGGAGAAAGGCTTGCCTCTGCTGCTGCTGCTCCTCCCTTTTTGCTCTTGCTGTTTTGTTGCTTTCCACCATCATAAACTGATGTCCTCTGCCATGTGCCACTCTGTTACAAAGCCAGCTGAGTGTGGACTGAAACCTCCACTATCTGTGAGCTAAATAAACCTTTCCTGTCTTAATTTGGTGTGTTGAGTATTTTGTCCCCGAAATGAGAGAAAGGTAACCAAGACACTCCCCTTTTCCAATAAGCCAGAAGCTGCTATTTTCCTGGATTATATATTTATATAGTCTTTCAGAAAAATACCAGCAGGACCATAGATAACTAAAAGTAATAGGAATCTAACACTTTACATACAGTTGTTAAATCAAAGGACTATGCCTCACTCCAGTATCAACCACACTGCCCAACTTCTCCCTACTGACAATAAGCATTTCCATAATGCTTACCCAAGGCATGAGGACCAAGATTGGTAGGAAGATTGCATCACACATTGACAAGGAGACCTTGGCCCAACTAGATCTGGAGAAGAGCATAAAAAGAAAAAAATTGCCACAGACAATGGCCACACACCACCATATCTACATGTTATGGTTTCTCTTGCCATCTGTGGATTTAGTAACTCTACTCACAAATATATGGAAGTAACTTCATTATGTCTTATTCTTAATGAGTCAGGGCCTATTGTTTTCTTTGTAATTGTTCAAATACAATTCCTTAAATATTTGCTATAGAGTTTTCTGCCCATGGGGATTCTTTGAACCAAAAGGTTTCAGATGTATAGATATGCATAACTAATCCACAGGAGGTAAAAATGCTTTGATGCAAAAAAATACTAAAAAAGCAAAAGCAAAACATTCTCAGCAAGCATAATCTATGTCAAACTTTACTACTATAGTACTACATTTTTATTGGCATAATAAGTAAGAAACTCATTAAATTGTGGACCTGCTTTTAAATCAAATGATACAATGAGTTTTAGCCTACTGAGAATATCACACTCATGAATAACTTAGCACAGATGAAGATCACTTCATGTTTGGAGCTCCTTGGTGACTGTGTGGGCCTCCGAGAGTGCAAGTTGCAGCATAGTGGTCAAATATTCCTATGTATGCCAAGAGGTCACACATTGGTTGATTTGAGGAGGCACCTTCTATTCAGCCCTGGGCAGACATTCAATCATCCTCTTTTCAAAGGCTTCTCAGTCAGTTATCATTCTCATTACATTCTGCATTTTTATAACACCTGTAATCATAGCTCCTGGGCACTGTACATTGTTAATTTACTATAGTCATTTCAATTTTGCTAGTTAGCTCTCCTGTCGCCTTAAGTGTTAAGCCCTAAAAGCAGCAGGAAGAACTGATGCATCTAAACAGCCAAAGCAAGGTTCATTCTCAGGAACCAATTTGCCTGCTAATTGGCTCGGTGACTTCAGCATGTCACATCTTGTTTGGTGGCCTCAGTCTTCCTATGAATAAAATGTCAGGCTAGGACTACATTGCTTCTAATATCCTTGCCAGGGCCAGGGAGATAGCTCAGTGGCCTAAGCGCCTGACTGGCATGCGCAAGGTCCCAAGTTCGATCCCTGGTAACACACACACACACACACACACACACACACACACACACAAACATATAAATAAATAAATAAATGTAAAAGATGACTGGTTACAGTAAGTTCCATCTCATATGTGATGCTGATATTTCTTGCTTCAAGGGGCAGGGGCTTATCTAAACCTGGATAAGCCTTTACAACTACTCCAACCAACAGAACAAAGTAATATCACATGAGTTCTAGAGCTAAGCCAAATACGTCACGCACCTTTGTCCTCCTTTGTTGGGGTGCTGTCTTGGCACCCAGCCAGCATGCTGAGAAGAAGCCAAGCAGCCTAAGGAGTGATGTCCGGTAGGTGCTCTGGCCAGCGGCCCAGGCTGAAGCCCTGCCAACAGCCAGTGCTAACCAGCAGAAATGTGAGTGAATGAGCCTTCCAACAACCCCAGCTCGCAGCCACTGTGTCATCCCCACCTTTCTGGATACCTCACTTCATGCCACACTTATTGGAGACAGCATTCTTACTAAGAGTCCTAACCAAACTGAACATACACAAGCAGAGTAAAAAAAAATTTTTTTACTTAGGTTCTTCCTCTGTAAGTAGGCTGGTCCAGGGCTCCCTGATGTAACCTTTGCTGGCCTTGAACTCCACCTTTTGACCCTCTTACACCTCCGTCTCCTAGATGCTGGAATTACAAGTGTGTGCCTGGAAATGATTATGTTTTAAGCCACTGAATCTGGAATAATTTGTTATGAAACAAAGTTCCTAACTATAACTTAGACATGCAACAAAAGAAAAAATATTTACTTATATTCTGACACACTATATACATCAAGAAAATGCTCTGCTCCACTCCAGATTACAAATATTTTGTTTTTATCAATATAAAACATTAAACTTTTAAAGGCAGTCAACTTATTTTATTCAAGTAAAAACAGGGAAAACTAACAATCTACTTTTCTTACCCTCAACTACCCTTTTCACTTACCGATGCTAAATAATCTGTCTGCGGGTGGCTGCCCCACCAGTATTCCAGTCTACAGATGTGACCCAAGATCGTGGGTCCCAATAGCAGCTCTGCTGATGCTTTTCTTTGGAAGAAGGTGCATAAACCCCAAATCTGCAACCTCAAGGAAAGGAAATCCTAAATACAAACACTGTCTTCCAATTTCAAACATTTATAATTCTGCTTCTGAAACTCAACTGATGGAATCTGCTAAGCCACACAGAAGTAAATGCACAGGTTTCATTAAAAATGGGGTTAGCGGGGGGCCGGGGAGATGGCTCAGTGGAATAAACGCTTCCCTGGCAAGTGTAAAGGTCTGAGTTCAATCCCCGGTTCCGGAAAAAA
>NW_004524615.1:15564572-15567745 GCF_000260255.1 Octodon degus
ACACACACACACACACACACACACACACACACACACACAAATCCTCCACAGCTCTTAAGATTTTCCAGTTCTGTATATCAGAGCTCTCAGGAATATATCTGACATCTATCTGTGCATAGATTGAGATTAATCTGTTCCTGAGCTGACTCTTGCTCTACACTCTCAGTACATCATCCATCCTGGTGCTGCTAGCTGCCAGCTCCCTGTGGAGGACTCCATGTCAAATCTAATTCCATAAGGTCCTCAGAACCAGTAATAAATAGGAATGCCTAGGGCTAATTCAGAATGTCCCAAGCTAAGCAAAGAGAAGTGATTCCTTCATGAGATTTATTTTAGAACAAATCTGGTCAGCAGAGTGAAGTGAAGGAAAAGACATCACACTACAAGGGAGTGTTAGTGTTAGTAATTAATGACATTGCTTAATGTCTCAATCTAGGGGATTATCCAATACTGGCTAGAAAAGGATTGGGATGTTGTGGCAGATTAGGATGTGGAGGGGGCAGCTGGAAGATGTTCCTAAAGGTTTCCTGCTCTTCACTTGTTTGTCGTTTAGCAAATAGCATGAATCAAGCATAAGTGAAGAGACAAACTTTAAGAAGAGGAAAAATCTATGAACTCACAGAACACAACAAATACTTGGACTTTTGAAATAACTTTTATAGTATATCCAAGTTTTGTAAAGATCTCAGAGTGTAAAAACTATAGAACTTGTTTTGGAAAGTGGCTTTAAGAAATAAAGACACAAAAGATTCTAGGAAGTACTTGGAAAGAAAAGTAGTCAGATTGAACTTGTCAAAGAATCACTTGTGAATTAAGCTTCAGTCAGGCTTATCATGTAGTATATTAGTCTGCTTTCTTGATCCTGAGACAAAATACATAATCCCAGCAATTGAAAGGAGGAAGGGCTTATTATGACTCCTAGTATCAGAGGTTTCAGTCACTGGCAAGAAGGCTGAAAAGAACAAACATGGTGACAGAGAGTCATGGTGAGGAAGCTGGTCTCCTCAGGGTGGCCAGAAGTGGAGAGAACAGGAAGATCCAGAGAGAGTGAGAATGAGAACGAGAGTGAGAGAGAGAGAAGAGAGTCACCATCCAAAGGTGTGTTCCTGTAATCACTCCTCTTTCCAGTAGCCTTTCTCTGGGCCCCACCTCTTAGCAGTGTATTTAGCTATGATTCACCTGATCAGTGAACTAATCCTCTAATAAGCACAATATTCCTGCAACCCAATCACCTTTCAAAAGCCCCACCTTTGAACACATGAGACTTCTGAGGGACATTTTAGATCTAGACTAGCACATGCAGCAAGACTAAACTTGCAGGAAAATCATATAACTTTACACAGGCATGGAAAAAATGAGCTTTCAATGTGATGTCACCATAAAAATTCTGTGGAGATAAGGCTCTATCCACCATCCACCCTCCCTTTAGTCAGTCAATGACTCATGCCCAACATATTCCTCTTTATTTGTCAAAGACCCTGGCAGTAGAGGAACAAAGTACAGTGGTATCTTGGTTTATGAACTTGATTTGTTTTATTATTTGGAGGAGGATGGCTGCATCTGTGTCTATGTGGAAGAGATGGCCCACATCATATTTTTCTTTTGATGTGGAGTGTAAAAGGAAGAAAATGTTGCTGAAGGCTTTTGTTTGTGAACCAAATTGTTTGCAAACAGAAAGCATTAAAGCATTTGTGAACAGAGATATTATGGTAGATACTCATGTGGAGAATACCAAGTTGTTGGGATACAAGAAACAACCAAACACATGACTCACAGAGTCCATAAGACAGAAGATGTGCGGGCAGAATGTCACAGGAACTATGAAATCAGAACAGTAGTTAAGGTCGTGACCAGGGATGTGGTAGAATCAAAAGGAGCTATCATGGATTTTGTGAACTAGGAATGGATGGATGGATACATAGAAACATCTCAACACCTATTTGTGAGTAGCCATTATAGTGTCTCTTTTCAATTCCAAGAATGCATTTCAATAATAGGAAAACATCGAAAGACTACTTGAAAATGAACTTTAAAATGAGTACTCAAATTGAGTTGTGTAAATGCCTTAGTTGGGTAGCTTTTGTAGTTCTAGTCTACCAAGACACAAATTGGAGTTCAAGAAAATTAGTGTGATAGTTCACTGTGGTATAAATTTGAATGAATTAAGAAAAGTAGATTATTGGAGTATAGTTCTGGATTTATCTGGATGATTGACTAGTAAACCATACAATGGGAAGGAAAGACCCACCCAGAATTTGATACCACCAACCAATAGGCTTGTAGGTTGAGTGGAATAAAAAGGGAAAGAAGAATCCCTTAGTAATTCATCTTTGGAGAAGTCTCAGTGTTACGTTTCTGTCTAGATGTTCCCAGCAAGGCCTCATATGTTCATAGATGGGGCTTTCGGAGGTTCCTGGATTGTGGGTGTGTGGTACTCATCACTGGATTAGTTCACTGATAGATTTGTAAGTGTGGGTGATGTTGGGAGATGAAGCCTGGCTGGAAGAGGTGGGTCCCTGTAGGAATAGCTTGGGAAAGGAAGTTATGTATCCCCCTTCCTCTGGATCCCTAGTGGATTTCTGTCATAATATGAGTTGTTTCTGCTCTCCCATGCCACCTTGCCTTAGAGCCAGCTGAAACCTCTACAAGCTGAAGTAAAAAAAACCTTTTTCCTCTTTTAAATTGTGGGTGTTGGGTACTGCTTCTCACAAGAAAGTAGCTAAGCCCCCAAGCTTTACCAATAACTTTGGACTTTGTTTCCAGTTCCTTCAGGCTTCCAGCTCATACTTTTCAGCCTTCCATTGCAAACCATGCAAGCTTTCTTTTCTTTTCTTTCTTTCTTTCTTTCTTTCTTTCTTTCTTTCTTTCTTTCTTTCTTTTTTCATTTTATGTACTTGGTATAGGGTCTCGCTATGCAGCTCGGACTCGTAGTGATCCTCCTGTTTTTTCTCTTTATCAATTTTAATGAAAAAGAAATCACAATGAGATAGTTTCAAAACAAATTAGTAGGACAGTTACAATAATTAATATATTGCATATTGTTGTCTTTGTAGTGGTTATCCAGAGTACAAGAAGCAGACATGATATCTTGTCGAAACACTATTAGTACAAATCTTTCTTCTCATTGAACTAAAAGAAATAGCTGTATATCTCTTCTAACCATTTTGTATATA
>NW_004524615.1:15570269-15570805 GCF_000260255.1 Octodon degus
TTGTATTTTTCCCCTAACCAGTATATAGTGGCCTTCTTTATTTCGCTTGATTATTTTTGATTTGAAATTGAGACTGTCTGAGAATAGGATTGCTACCGCTGCTTTTTTCTGAGGCACTGGGGCATGTAGTACTGTGTTCCATCCTTTGACTTTCAGCCTGTGAATTTCTTTATGAGTTAATGTGTTTCTTGTATACAGCATATTGTTGGATTTTGTTTCCGAATCTACTGTGCCAGTCTCTTTCTCTTAATTGATGAATTGAGTCCATTTACATTAATGGTTAGAATTGAGATGTATTGACTTATGGTTGCCATGTTATTTACCTGTTGACATTACTCCTTTTTCTCCTGTGTTTAATTGCTTACCCTATTTAGTTAGCTGCTTCTGATCGCATTCGTGGAGTTCTGATCATTTTTGTCCCTCTCTAGAACATCTTTCAGTAACCTGTGTAGGGTTGGCTTTGTAATCACGAAATTCTTTAGCTGTTCTTTGTCAGGAAATTATTTCACTTCTCCATCAAACTTGAAAGAGAGTTT
>NW_004524615.1:15570905-15580373 GCF_000260255.1 Octodon degus
TATATATATATATCACATCCTCCTGCCTTCAGCCTCCCCAGTGCTGGGATTATAAGTGTGTGCCACCATGCTCAGACTCAGTCGCTGGCTCAGCATGCCCTGGGGATGGGGACAGTGTGGCATAAGGGACCTGGGATCAAACCCTGGCTCCTGCACTTGCCAAAGCAGGCACTTAGTCTGCTGAACTATCTTGCTGGCCTCAAATCATGCAATCTTTCAACACAGGCCCTTCGGCTTCCCAGCGCAGACTTTCACTGTACTCTGTAATGAGTTCCAGGCTCTCAACTTCAGACTGGATCCTCTGGCTCTCCAACATGCATAACCTCTTTGCATTTTCCACCCCTAGACATAGATATTTATATCTGTTCCTCTTGTAAACCCGAACTGATACAACCAACAAAGCCAAGACTTTGGTGCTACGCTGATAGACACTTTTCCTAAATTATGAATTTCCCTATAATCTCTATGTTTCTATTTCCCAACCAGTCTGACCACAGCATAAAGCTCTGCAGATGACTATTTTTGTGTGTATTATTTTCCTAGATAGACAGGACATAATCCCTATGTTGAAATGCACTTCTTTGGGAGTACTTGGAAGGGTAATCCATCCTGATGCGTAGATACTGTTGCAATCATGTAAAATCACCGAGCAAGGGACCAGTTCAAACAGAAATAAAAGACAGGTGGAGATACAAGCGATCTCCACTTACCCAAGTGTTCTACCATATAATCTACCCTCACAAAGAAACTGTAAAACTGGCACAAAAATTCCACTGGCAAATATTTAGAGACAAGATGATATTCTCTAATTTAAGTTTTGAATTTTCTATGTTATCTAAATATTGCTAAAATCAATTTCATGTATTTAAATATTTCACTAGAATACTTTCTAATATTTCATAACCAAGCTATTTTCCTTTCTCAAATTATTAATAAATTTATAATGTAAGAAATCTCTATAATTAATATTCACAGCAAGATAAAGTCACGACCATTGTCTTTTCCCCCTCAAAGCATGATTAGAATTACATTATAAATTATTCACAAATTCTGCTCAAATAATAAAACAGTGTCTCATTCTACATGCATTACATTTTTATTTGGAATGTTTTGTGAAAAATGCTGTTTTTGATAACTGGTTCTTCTTACTTTGATATACACGGTATAAACATTACAGATTCTTTGGCATTTGCTTCATTTCCATCCACTGTGCATGTAACATAGCACTTGAGATACTTTGAGCTTTTCAGGTTCAAAGGCAAAAATCCTTTACTTCACACCCTCTCCCTCCTTTATAAAACTTTTCTCCTTTAAGAAGCATCTATGTTCACCTGAATCTTCTATCATCATGATCTTCTATCTTACCATATGCTTCGGAAAACAGAGGCAAGAGCTTTCACACTCTTAGTTACAAAACCAATTTCTGACACCCAACCTACCAACAACAATTTATCAGTCATGGCATAGATTTATTTATTAGTGTCCTTGCTTTTTGAAATACATTAATGAAATTAATAACCTGGCTAAGATGATTTCTTTTTCATTCTTGTTATTGATAGACTTTAACAATGTGAATAGCACCCCAATTAGTCATTAGGCAAGTCAGTGACACAAGGACATTTGAAACATATTCCCCGTGTCCAGGGGTGTTTACAGGCTCACAAGGAAGGAAGCCAATGCATACAAGTAATAGAATTAATGGTGTGAACGGAAGTGAAAGACTGTACAGAAAAATAAACACCTCATGGGATGGACACAGCAATGACTCTAGCTGGCTTCCATTATAACCCATGCTACAGAATCTCCCTTAGAACTTAAGGCAAGAGATTGGCCTGATAGCTCAGTGGACTAAAGTGCCTGCTTAGGCAGGGTGCAGCAGCTGGGGTTCGATCCCCAGTGTGCCCTGATGCCCCCAGCCCAAGGCTCAGGGAGACAGCAATTAAGACTGGGTGTGGTGGCACACGCCTGTAATCCCAGCATTTGGGAGGTTAAAACAGGAGGATCACTATGAGTCCAATCTACTTTGTGAGACCCTGTAGACCCTGTACCAAATATATAATTTAAAAAAAAAAAAAAGAACTTGGAGGCAAGAGAGAACAGAGAGCTTCAAGATAACAGCCAGAGCACAAGCACAGGAAAGGCATCCCAGGTTTTCCACAAAACAAGGTGCCCGATCAGTGTAGAAAAGAACTGCTGTGTAACTGAGAGGAGGCTAAAGAGCTCCTACAAGGGATATTCAGATAGAAAATTACCTCTTCTTGAAAATCGTTCTTCAGCATCCTTCCAGCATCATGCAAGTTGGGTCATCCCCACAGGGGAGAACCTGTTGCTTACATAATCATCTTTGGAAAAAAATTACTTATCCCAGGCCCTGATACCCTACATTCTATCTGACTGTTTCCAATCTTCCAGATAAAAAGTTAAGTGGCATGCATTCTTTTGGCCCTTGTAGGATATCATTCTCTACTTTCTATGGACAAATGAAATTAGCATATTACACATGGCTTTGCCTTTTCTGAAATACAGATGGAGAGAACCCACAACTTCACCCTTCTAAAAAGAAACTAAAACCCTTGCTCAGAATGCCCTTTATATTTGATCATTCAGAATCTGTACAGGGTTTTTATCTAAGCATCGCCTTGTGTGTTATGCATGCAGAGAGGGAGCATCTTGTTTTTATGTTGTCTATAATAAATTATAAGTGTAACAGCAGGAGCTTTTTCAATACTATTTGTAAATGCAGCTAGAGGCTATTAAGTGATTGGTGTATCAAATAAATATAATTAGTAAATAGCAAAATAACATGTTTGTAAACTGCCTCTGGAACTATGTGATTAGACCCAAAGACGACAATTTCTGCCAAAGCTTCTAAGTGTTTCTGAGAGATACCACAGAAATAATTTAACAATTTTCATAACAACTTCAAAAAATTTCTTATGTAAACCTGCTAAAAAGGTAGAATATTTACTTAGTCCAGGCTCTTTTTGAATGCCTCATGTTTAAAATTTAAGTATAAAGATATGCTTAAGTGTACATCGTAATTTTTTAGGGGAGTTAAAATGTGCTTGATTATTGACTACAACTTTTTAAATTGGCATTTTGATGAATCTAAAAAGGAGTTATAAATATACCTCCACATGCAGAGTGCTCTTAGGCTGTAGAGTTATTCTCAATTAGTAACACTTCAATTTATTCCAGCAAGTCAATCAGTTTGGAAGAAGGTGAGGTAATCCTCTCCCTCCTGCTTCCTGGCATAGGAAAGGGGATGCTCCTGAGCAAGGATGTACCCTGTATTATGCTGTAGTAGAAGCAGATGAGTCCCCTGAGCCTGCTGACTCTTCCCCCAAGAGAAGCTGTATATCCCCAACTTGCCTGTTTTTTCATTTCCTAACCTCTCAATCCAAAAATCTACACAAACTACATGCTTTTATACCTGACTCATGGAGAACAACCTGAAATGGATTTCCATGTCTACATAGAAAGCCACAAAGATAAACTCTATCTATCAAAAGTTTCCAATATTTAGTTCCAACAATTGTATAGCTATAGAATTTAATTTCCTGCCAACCCCTCAACCTTCTTCTTTTCAAGTTAGGCTGATATCCTGTGTGCCCCAATCCTGTGGCTATGTGTCCATTCCACCCCTGGGCACTCTGCTATTCAGCAGTCATTTAACAGTTTCTTACCAGGAGGACTTTCCCTGCTGGCCTAAATACAATCCACTAAGTCAGAAAACTAAGCAGGCCCCATGTTGAAATTCTGTGCCTGGATGGTCTGTTCATTTCTCACATATCCTGCTCCTAGATATATGGTTTCCCCTTTATTTTTTAAGACAATGTCAAGACAGGTGCTGAGTAAAAGGCACACAAATAATGTAACCATGAGGACCATGATGATGACCACAAAGACGGTAATTACAGTGGCTGACATGTATTGATTCTCTATGCGGAAGTCTTACGCTAGTCATTTTTAACAAGTTATTGCAGTTTGGCCTTATAACCACATGGGAGAGTCATGATTAAATGCATTATTTAAAACATAAGAAAACTGAAGCATTTTAAGATCAGTTTGATTAACTAGTCAATCAAAACTGAATTCCAGAGAAGTAGATAGACATAATTATCCTTCACATATTTAATAGTGAAATCAGTATGCATGTCTGGTTTACATTCAGAAATACCGTGTATGGCTCTAAGTCCTTTAATGACAATATTTGACTGCATTTCATGAGTGTCCATTTGCTCATTCATCCAATATACTGGCATCAGTCCCAGTCTATGTGCCAATCCCAGGCCCTGGGGATTAAATACAATAAGTGATATTTGGGTCCTGCCCTCAAAAGAGCTCACCATCTCAGAGTTCCACAGATTATATTTGCACTCATATTTCCCATAAATTGGAGCTTGTAGAAGAAAAATACATGGAACTGGAGAAAGAAGATATTAAAAGCAATTCAGACCATAGCCATGTGGAGGGCTGAATAGGCAACAACTGATAGGCTAAAGAACAACGAGAAAACAGGGGGAAAAAACCCTTTTTTAAAAAAGATAGACTGGGTAAGTGACTATGGAAAAGTAAAAACCAAGTAAAGATTTCTAGAAAAATAATCTCTGGCCCCTGGGGCTATAGCTAAAGCTCACATTTATCTGTCCACAGCAGAGGTGTGAATGCCAAGCACCTCAAGGCCAGATCAAATGAGACGGCTGCTTTCCCGTTTGGGGGCCTCTGGGGATTCCTTTAATCCTGAGCACTTAGTCATCATGTTTGATGGCTTCAGCGGCCTCATTTATCAAAGATCTATAGTTAAATTTAATTTTCACGTGAGTGGAGGACAGCCATGGCAGCCAGGCTCCTTGTTGCTGATCGGCCCCCGTTGATGTCTTCTGAAGTGGAAATGATGGATGCCGCATGTTCTGGCTGTGATTAAATTTGCTTTGACAAAGCAGCATGGAAATCTGATTTTCAATAGACTTCTGCATTTCACCTAGTGCTGAGTAAACAGATACAGAACATAATGCTTGCATGGCTGTCAGGCTGGCAGCTAATTCATTGTGCCCATCTAATCAGGCTGTCCATTAAATTATTATTTGTCAATAACATGCAGGATCACTTTTGAAACTCTGAGGAATGGGAGGCTTGTTTTTGAGTAAATAAACATGGAGAGCTTGACAACATCTGAGGGTTTTCCTCCAATGGTCCAAATAACTCATCAGTCTCTACGTCCACCCCCAACCCCAGGAATGAAAACACCATTTAAGAAGTTTATAGTTTCACTTCACTAGGCTCTCATTTCAATTGCAAACAATATCCCCCAACTACGACAGAGAAGGAAGCTACAAACATTGGCACTTTGGCTCCCCAGTTTATCTTTAAAGGAGAATGAAGCAGAAAATCACATTAAGTATGCATCTTATGTTAGAGTTTTTAACCTCCTGCCTGGAAATGCTGTCTGCAGACCACCTCCCGACAAGGAGGTTCAGGGAAAGTGCAGGAGACTGGCCCATCCTCAGCCAGGAGCAAGGGGCAGGAAGTGTAGCTGAGAACACGTGGCTCCTCCCTCTCTTCTTTTGTTCAATGGATTTTATAGTATAAAACAATGGCTCCTTGCACTCAGTAAGGGCTTCTTTGTCACCTTGGTGCAACATCTCCCCAGCAGCCAAATTCCCAAACTCAGATCACAGTTTTCAAGGTTTTTGCACGTCTAAAGTTCAGGACTGCATTCTTAGAACACCCTGGGCTTCTATGGACACACCCTTTATGAGCCCACTTCTTGGGGAAAAGCCCTTGGGCCCTTCTGTTTCCTTACTGCTAAAGAGCTGGGAGTGTGCATCATGTGTATTCACCCAAGCAAAAGGAAGTTGGGCAAGCTTCTTAAACTCTCTACATCATAATATGTTTCATTTGAGGGAAAATCATATGTATATCAAGGTGTAGTAATAAAGATTTGATGGAAAAATCCTTGTGGGAGAAATTACCCTCTCTCTCTTTTAAGATTTCCTGGTATCCCATTCATAGGAAGTCCCCTCTCTCAGAAGAAGGCGTAATCCACTATCGGGTTATCAATCTTGCCACAGTCTTCTTGCCATAGAGCAGGGTGACTGCTCAATCAATTTTGGATCCTGTCTGGGATACAGTGCCTGAGGTTTTGGGAAAGGTGGCTTTTGCTTATCTAGCTCATTGACTTTTGTGGGTAGAAGTGTTTTATTCAAGAGAGGAGGAGGGATCTTATGTAGGCCTCAAATCCAAGTTGTGCTCTTCATCTAGCTTTATCTGTAATAACATTGAAATCAGATGGTTGTGTTTATTCTTCTGCAGTGAAGACTCAGGGAAGTGATAGTAGGTAATATTGACTGCACATACCCTTCTGGCAGCAATGACTGTCCTGTGATCCACTCAATAATAATGGCTTTAAAAATAAAAGAAAATAATTTTATGAGATAACGAATAGCAATGATTTGATTGCTGTATTATTACCATTGTCTCATCTAACCTTTATAATGCAGCAGGAGGCAGAGAAGGCAAATAAAATGTCCAGTTCACATGTAAGGAAAACACTTTTGTGGTGACTTCCTCAAATTCATAAAGCCTAGATTGAAAATAATAGAAAGATCTAGAAGAGGAAGAGCCAAGCTTCGAAATGTCTGGTCAAGTGCACTTCTGAAACACACCCACACACTGCTGTCTTCAATCTCTTGGATTCAATCTTTTGTTCTTTCAGAACAAGCATTTTTTCCAGCTTCTGTGACCTTCAGCCACTGAGTTACTTTCCTTATTCAGAAAGATTTTGTTGCAAAAATACTCACAGCCTCAAGGACACTAGCATTTCTCTCCTGCTTACTCTAAAGGTGTCCTTGGAGTGGCCTGCGACCCTGTCTTAGCCAGAGGATGGTCCAGGCTGCAACCACACTAATGAATCAACATATATAATGTGCCTTGGACACCTGTAATTGGACAGCACTAAGCGTAAGAAACAGTTCAAGCCTTCACGCAATTATTATGAATTGAAATTTACGCTGTTTCCAATCAATTCAGAAAAGAGGTATTCCCAGAAAATTTTCTAAATTTCAGGTTTGTAATGATCTTACAGTGACTACTTAGAAAAGATTAAACCCCCCCAAAATATGTCTGAAAGGCAATAAGTGGACAGCTGTAAAATATGATTTAATCTAAGTAACATCTGATTTTCCTAAATGTCCATTTGTCATAAAGCCAAGAGAATCTGAGTCTCTTGGGGCCTAACTGTGGGGAGAAGGTGGAAGGAAAGGAGGAGCATGCAAACTTTTACTCTACTTCAAATGAATTCACTGTTTATTAGGAGAATGACTTGTATAATGGGGACTGAGGGAAAAGAGAGTAGAAAAAATATAGAAAGAAATATAGATAAAGTAGAGATTGGGGATAGTCTCTGGTCAGCCCTGGATAATGCCCTGAAGATGAAGTATTTATAAATAATTAAAAATGATGAAAACTGCCCATGGGTATGGTCAGCAGGCCCAATTATGGTTCATGTTTTAATTATGATTCTAAAAATATGAAATCAGCACATCTACTGAGTCAAAATCTTCAATTTGATAAAAATCCCAAGTAATTTTAATACATATTAAAATTTGAGAAGTGCTCCTTAATTATAGTTGTAAAAATGGAGATTAGCAATATCAGACCTATTTCAGGGGTGGGGGGAGGTGGGAGACTGGGAGCAGCTTGAGGATGAATTACCAGGGAAGACAATGGGAACTCCTATTGTGTTGCTGCCAGGGCCTGATGATAAGGGGTGATTCCATTGGAAATGGAATGGAATAGATTTCTAAAAAGCATCAGAAACAAAACAACTGATCAGCTGTAAAACATCTATGTAAAGGAGGAACTCAGATGAAGTTCTAAACTCTCACTTGGACCATCTGTGAAAGAAGGAGGTGATCATCTTGGATTCCAGGCACTTATTTAGGATCTGGCACAGTGAAGGCATGCACCGTGTGTGAGGTGAACAGCCCTATGTCACATCGTGGCAGCAGTATCACAAATGCAAATCCCCAGGGATCTGAAAAGGTGCTTCAGAAGCCATCATGGTGGGCTGAGGAGATAGCTCAGTGGTCTATGCACCTGCCTGACAAGCGCAAGAACCCAAGTTCATTCCCTGGTACTGTATGCCATGCCTGCTGTACCAGCCTTGTGTGGTAGCACACGCCTATAATCTTAGCCTTGGAGAGGCTGAGACAAGAGGATCACTATGAGTGTGAGCTTCATAGCCAGAAACTGTACCAAATGAAGGAGAAGAAGGAATAGAACGAGGAGGAGCAGAAGGAGGAGGAGGAAGAGAAGGAGGAGGAGGAAGAGGAGGAAGAGGAAGTGGCAGCAATTGTAATAGAGAAAGAGGAAACCAGCAGGGTAGTGGTCCAAGCCTACACTCCAGAACTTATTTGTAAAACAATTAAAACAATAAATTCATCACTCAAGGTTTTGAGACAGAAGAAATTTGGATATACTTGGTCTTTTTCTGATCAATCTGTGGAAGAATGGAGTGAGAACTGACAATTATAGACCATGGGAAATTTGCTTCTAGATAATTAATAGGTTAAGGAGAGTCTATCTAAATTTATACTCAACAGAACAAATCAATTAAAAATGCAAATACTAATGTAATTTTTCTATAATATTTAAAAATAAAGTCAATTAAGTGTCTTACAAATAAAAATCATAAATGAAATTATGGTCCATATGTTTTATAGAACAATATGCAAAACTAGATATGACAACTCTTAAGATGAATCCTCCACATGAAAATGTTTATAATTAAAACAAATTAATCAAGAATATAAAATATAAGATCATTGCAGTTGAAAATATTTAAATATGTATATGCATATGATCAAAAAATAGAAAAGAATATGGACAGATAAGAAAAGGGAGACAGATATCTGCTTCATCGGTAGATTTCATTATTCTACTTCCTAAATATAGCTTGCTTCCGATGCCTTCCTACTATGTCTACCACAACCACCCCACACCAAGATTCTGTCTCTCAATGTAAGCGTCCTGTGTCCTCCACACACCCCCTCTTGCATTACAATCTTGTCTTCAGCGAGTAGAGCAATATTCTATGTATGAACCATATTTGGTAATACTCTGTGCCTACAACATATCCTTAGCCCAAATTTTAACTCCAGATCAGTGGTTCTCAACTTAGCCTAATGAATTCTCTAAATTTCTAAAAATTATTGAGGACTATAGAAGACTTTTGCTTGAGTGGGCTGTGCTATTATTTTGTTTGTTTGTTTTGTTTTTTTGATGTAATTTTATTGTTAAACAAATAGCAATGAGACAGTTTCAAATCAAATCGGTAGGACAGTTTCAATAATTAACACACTTCATACAATCTTCTTAGTGGTTAATTGCTGTACAAGATGCGGACTTGAGATCCTATTTACAAACACCATTAGAACAAATCCCTCTATTCATTAAGAGAATGTA
>NW_004524615.1:15586106-15594118 GCF_000260255.1 Octodon degus
GCTTGTGATTGAGATTTTAATTTCCTCTATATCTCTTTGACTCTACTTCATGCGATCTATTTCTTTCCTGTATTGCTCATTCAAGGAATCCATCATTTTTCTAATCTCCTCTATTTTTTTTATCAATGTCTTCTTTAGAAGCAATTATAAATTTTTTTACTGCAGTGTTTTTTTCAGATTGGGTTTCCTCCCTATGTTTCTATAGTTACTTCTTTACTTCAGATGTTATGAGTTCTGAGAGTTCTTTTTTTATTTCAGGAAAGAATTGTGCTCTGATTACCTCTGACCCTTCTGCTGTTGCTTATTTACTATCAACGCTATTAATTCATGCATTTGGGCTGAGCTCATGTCCTCTGCACTTGTTCTGGTTGGGCACTGGGTTTCCTCCATATGTTTCTGCATTTGATTCTTTACTGCAGATGCTATTAATTCAGGGATTTCTTTTTTTATTTCCAATCTGAGTTCCTCTATACCTTTCTGCAGCTGTTTCTTTATTTCAGAAGCCGTTGATTCATTGCTTTCAGGTGTGTGATTCCCAATTTGTTCTTTGTTAGTGTCCTCTGCACTTGTTATGGGTGGGCTTGGGTTCTGAGGTTGAATTTTGTTCCTTCTCATCATTTTGTGTAGCACTGTCTTCTGACCTTTGTTGTAGATGTTTGTTGTAGTTATAACCTTAGTATGTACTAGAGTTCAGGTACAGATATACAACGTTTTGATTTATCCAGCTGTGCCTGGCTTGGGTCTGGCTCCTGTGCTCAGCTTCTTCCTGCTGCTGCCCTTAAGGGTGAACCTGTTGTGCCCTTGTGGCAAAATGTTCTGCTCCTGGACTAGCTGGGTCGTTCTATCCTCTGCACTCTTTGCAGGGATTGCAGCTGCAGGGTTGCACCCCAGGCATGTATGCCAGGCCTGAGCTGAGCCTGGAGGGGACAAGGTGGAGTAGGGGGCAGAGGCAGCTCTGCCACATACTCACTGGGCCAAGGCTAGGACTTGGTCTGGGGTTCCGGGAACATGGCAGAAATTCCTACTCGTCCGGCGGGGTGGGGGAGGTGCTGCGGAGTGGTGTGGGGCATCCCAAGGTGGTGGAAGATGGTCTCACCCACGCTGTGCCTGGCCTGGGATGAGTAGTCAGTCCCGCTGGAGCAGGGCAGCGGGAAGCTGTCTCACACACTCACCAGACCTGGGCTAGGACTCAGGCTGTGCTATTATTATCTATAGTATTTGCAATTAAAACAGTAATACTGAGAACATTAATTTACTAATTTGTTTCTAAAACATAATAATAAATCCATGTGATATTAACAAAGTAACATATTTATTAAAAATATGAACCATCCCTCCTTAGTACAAAGAATGCCATTTCGCTTCTTTTTGCAAATCCCACTAATGTCTGGGATATCACACCTATTTCTGCCTTCAATCTGTTTTGACATGCTGTTTGGTGCTAAGATATAAAGAAACTCTAGCTTCTCCAAAAATGATAGAAAATAGAGATTATTATTCTTTTCAGAGAACTGTCGATAGTTTTCTTTGGCACTACAGGCAAACTTGGCTAGTGGTAGTGTCTTTAAAGTTAGTCCTGGTATAAGATCCGAAATTTTAACTTTTTTTTTTTAATGTGTGTTTAGAACAGGATCTGCAAGGTCTACAGGGTCTCACTATGTGGATCGAACTCATAGTGATCCTCCTGTTTTTAGCTTCCTGAGTACTGGAATTACAGTCACAGGCCACCATGCCCAGTCTCAATTGCTGTCTCAGCACACCCCTGGGGGTGGGGCCAGAATGGCAAATTGGGATCAAACCCCAGCCTCTGCACTCTGCCTAAGCCGGCGCTTTAGTCTGCTGAGCTATCTGGCTGGCCTCCATGGACAATTTGTATGGTAATAAAATATGTTAGTCTATGTTGCTCTATATTAAAAAAAAAAAACACATATGTTGATTCCACTGACTTTCATCAGTAAAGTGTCTGTGTTGGACATCCCTGAAACATAATACGGATTTTCTTGAAAATTCTAATTAAGATTCAAATTTTATTATTAGCAACAAACAATATAATTTGTTTTCCTTGAAGTGATGAAGCTCTTTTTTGAAGTGATAGGTTCATTTTTGAAAAAACATTTGTCAAATAACTAAATCTGAATAATTCTAATTTGTAAGACACTATATCAATGACATAGAGTGTGCCTACGGAGAGTCACATGGAGAGAAAACATTCTCTCAGGCTTTCACAGAGAGCAAATTGGTCAAGCAATGGCCATGACTCATCCACATGACTGACACTGACAAAAGATCTACAGACTGTGGTACAAGGTTTCAGTGTAAATCCTGAGGGGATTTGATTGACCATGTCAGATACAAAAGCTACATTTCTTGTTATATAGGTCTTGCATTATTTTGGTCTTAATCATCCAGCAGAAAAATATGAAATCGAAGTATAAAAAGTAAAGCTATATTAATATGCTGAGCTGTAAAAGGCCCAAGTCAACAACTTCTGACATTGCCAGTCCTACGGTTGACCCACTACTATTATGGACTACTGTGCTATATTGGATTATTTTGCTGAGTTCATGCACTTACAATATTTAAATAGCAATGGAATACCCATCTCTGACAACACTAAAAAAAGGGGAGATATAAATGAAGGGCCATTTTGTATCTATATATACAAAATAGTTAAGATAGACATACAGCTACTTTTTCTTAATTCAATGAATAGAAAGATTTGCATTAATAGTGTTTGGACAGGACATCATGTCTGCATCTTGTACTATGAATAACCACTACAAAGATAACAATATGCAATGTACTAATTATTGAAACTGTCTTAATCGTTTTTGAAACTATCTTATTGCTATTTGTTTCTCAATAAAATTAATAAAAAAGAGCAAAATAAAAGATAGAAAATAGAAAAAAACCAAGTCTGAATGATATTTCACAAGAAACACTTCCCATGAAGCTCACAGATCTGTCACCCATGTGCTTTTCATGGGATCCTGATACACAGCAGAAGCTCTTACCATATATTCCTCACTTCATTACAAAGAAAAAGAAAGAAGAAAGAAAGAGAGAGAGAGAGAGAGAGAGAGAGAGAGAGAGAGAGAGAGAAAGAAAGAAAGTTAAAAGGATGTACCCTCAGCTCCAGATTTAAGGCAATTAGCAATTTTGCTGCTTTCTCAACATCTTTCTTAAGTGAATCTGGTGTTATGGGGACTGATCCAGAACGACAATGAGGAATACAGTCGCTAGGAGTAGACTTCAGGGTCTCTGCCTTGGTAGGCACTAGGGGTCCACATTCGCCTCCCATAGTCAGTACAAATATTAACACAGTAAAACAGATTTGACCTTGCGGTTGCCAACAACTCTTGGCTCCCTAGGGTCTACACGCCACACCCTGAGAGCATCCTGTCCAATTCGCCAACACATCCTCTACCCCCATCTCACCCTGCTACCTCCCACCCTAGCTTTCTTGCTATTTTTGAGCATGCTGAGCACATTCCTGCTTCATTTCCATTTTGTTCTGCTGGCTGGAGCTGCTCCTCCCCACAGTGCTTACCCTTCTGGGGCTTCCGCACCTCTCGCAGATTCTGTGTAGCCCAGACCCCCTCCAACAGAACTTACTTTTCCCCCATCTATAACAAACACCAAATTTCCCAACAAAGGCTCAGGAGTTCTCAACCCCCTCTTTCTGTCCCAGATTCTTCTTAGTACTCATGACAACTAAAATAACCTCATGTATTTATTTGATTACTGATTATTGTTCTTTTTTTTGTGGCACTGGGGATTGAACTCAGGACCTTGCACTTGCCAGGCAAGTGCTTATTCTACTAAGTTATCTCCCCAGCCATTGATTACTCACTATTACTCCCCACTAAAATGTAAGCTTCATGAGAGTGAAAACTTATTTTATTTGCCACTACAACTCTAATACAGTACTGGATAAATATTTGTTATCTTACTAAACTAACTTTTCTTAAAACAAATCACTTAAACCTATTTACATGATTTTATAGAAAAGAGTTCTAACTCAGTACTGTCCAAGAAAAAATATAATGTAAGCTATTATGTAATTTTAAATTTGTTAGAATACAAACATTTAAAAAAACAAGTGAAAATGATTTGATATCCTGTTTTTATTTAGATCTTATTTTTATTTAGATCTTTTAACTTAAAGTTGTGTATTTTGACATATAATCAACATTAATGGGATTTTTTTAAAAAAATTTTTTTTGCTCCTTGTAATGTGGTAGGCATTTTACAGAACATCTCCTTTCCGTATGGTCTTCTGGCTTAAAGGCCACTCGTGAGTAGCTAGTGGCTGTTGTAGAGACCACAGTCTGGAGGAAGATGGAGAAAACTAACTCAGCACATTTGCCTTCCCCCCACCTCAGGATCTGATGAAAAAATTAGCTACAGCAGCTATAATCACAGCAACAACAATAACCACCGGAGGCAGCCAACTGAGAGAGAAGATCCACTTCCTATCTTGGCGGCATAAAATGCTGCTGTGACCCACACTCCTACCCACTTCCACTCCAAGGTCTGTACACAGACAGAGCCAGGGAGAGAAGGCCCGCCACTGGGTGGGGCAGAGTAGAATAGAGAGATGAGTGGGTAGTCCAGCCCACTGCGAGATCTCAGTGGAAAGAACTCTGCAGCACCACGCTGGTGGGAGAGCATGATTCTTAGTTTCCACACGGACTCCAGAGTGACCTTTCTACAATGCAATTCTGATCAAACCACTCATCTATTTTAAGTCCTTTACTGGAGCATCTTATCCTCGGGTTAAAGCCAAGCTTGTTGGCAGCGTGGCACACAGGTTCCTTGAGGGTGAGCTCCTCTGTTATCGCTGGTTTTGGTCCTCCTTTGTCTTTACCTTCCAGATGATGTGCCACAGTTGCTCATGTGCTGAATAAGTTTTACTTCCCTAAATTAGGATTCTCTGGACCATGCGCTGAGCCCCACATTTGCTCAGAATATACTACATCTTCTTCCACGCTGCCTAACTCCAAATCCTTCAAATTCACCTCAGCCACCTCCTGACAATCTTAGCACCTCACTCAGTTTGCCTAATAATGTGCTACTGTGTTGAAACACTGCCTACATGTGTGTCTAACTGCCATGGTGGCTTAATTGTATATCTCATTGACTAATGTATAAAATCTCTCATATCAGCCACACTGTCTGTAACTGCTTTCTTAGCAGAACCTAACACAATGCCTGATTTGTAATTTACACACTCAGTAGCTGCCAAACAAGTGAATTAATATGTTTAGAGTTGCTTTCATTTACTGGGGCTCATCACACTTGTAACTAATAGGTACATTACACACAAAACTCGACAATGAGACGAAAACATCTTAATTAGGCAGAATAATAATTGCAATTGATGTGTTTTTCAAAGTCACAGATTAGATCTGAAATAATGCATGACAAACAGAACCCTAAAGATCTGAATTTGAGAGAGGGTGTGTGTGTGTGTGTGTGTGTGTGTGTGTGTGTCTGTAAAACACTGAACTATTAAGAAACTGCCCAATGCGTTTACCTCAGTAGACTATCAGGACCTAGTATACTGTATGGGTCGTAGACAGAAGCCACTGAGTAACCACATATTTCAGGATCCACAGACAATCATGGGCACAAAGTGTGTGATGGAAAGCAGGACTGATAATTATAGAAGTGCACCAGACCTTCACCTCAGTCCTCTACCTACTGGTGTCAACGAAAAGCAGCTCTGAATATACCTCTAGGCAAAATCAACTAAGTAAAATCCCTGCTCCTCTCTTTAAACAGAAATTAAACAAGTTGTCTATGGAAAACTAACATGGGTGGAGAGAGGGACTGAGGGCCAAGTGGCTAGACTATTTCACACTCAAACACCCTAAATGAAATTTATATCTGAATAAATATTCAGACAACAAAGAACTTTTGAAAATGAAATCTTTATAGAGGTTGCCGAAGATATTGCCACCATCAACTGAGAGGAGGATATTAGGAAAGGGAAGTGCAGATTTGCAAGCAAAAGTAGCAATGAAATTATCTCTTCCAAAGATATAACTACAAACTAAAAATTTCACTAAAACTTAAGATTTTTTTTAGCACTAGAATGGAGAAATAGTTGAAGAAAAAGGTATAAAATGGGTGATAAATTTAAGGGAGGAAGAGATTCAGTCTAGGATAGCAAACATTGGGCTGATCAGAGCTCCAGAAAGAAAAATAAATATAATGGGAACGTAATCAAATAAATAACAAAAGAAAAAAATTAAAACGAAAGTCAAATAGAAAGATTCAGTACCTTAGCACATTTTTGGACCTGAGTTCCATCCCCAGTACCAAAAAAAAAAAAAAAAAAAATTAGCAGAAAACCCAAAATGCCCAGGAGGAAATAAAACATGAAGGCTATGTGAAAAGTAATATTAGACTTTTCACTATTAATATTAGCTGCTAAAGGACAATGGAATGATGCTTCAAAAGTACTGAGGAGACAATCCATTCTTCTAGAATGCTGTTCCAACTCAAATGATCAGTTAGGTATGAAGTAACACCTCAATATGCTCAAGGATTCTAGATTTGGATAATCTTTCACCTAGGTAGACTTTCAGAAGTTAAAGAATGAGAGAGAGAGAGAGAGAGAGAGAGAGAGAGAGAGAGAGAGAGAGAGAAAGTGAGAGACAGAGACAGAGACACAGAGACAGAGACAGGGAAGGAGACAGAGAGGCAGAAACAGACACAGAGAGACAGATGTGGAGAAAGACAGAGAGATGTTCTAACACAGGATATGCATTTCTCACTTTATTAAAAAATCCAAGAAGGCCGGCCAGATAGCTCAGCAGATTGAAATGCCTGTTCAGGGACCTTGGCTCCATCCCAGAAGTGCTGTACCGGCCTTGCCCCCAGGGGCAATGGAGATTGGGTGTGGCCTGTAATCCCAGAGTTTGGGAGACTGAAAACAGGAGGATCACTAAGAGTCCTATCTGTGTAGTGAGATCCTGTAGACCTTGCACTAAATACATTAAAATAAAATAAAACAAAATAAAAAATAAAAATTCCAGGGGCCAGGGAGAGAGTTCAGTGGCATAAGAGGCTTCCTGGCCAGCGCAAAGTCTGGAGTTCCCTCTCTGGTTCCAAAAGAAAAAGAGAGAATTCCAAACATAAATAAAACATGAGGGCTGGGGAGATGGCTCAGTGGAATAAGCGCTTCCCTGGCAAGTGCAAGGGCCTGAGTTCAATCCCCAGTTCCACCAAAAAAATAAAAAATAAAAAAAAATAAAACATGAGCTATCAATCCACAAAACATACACAGAGGAATCTTAAATGTATTTTTCTAAGTGAAAGGACTCAAATCTAGAAAGACTAAAACTGCATAATTTCAAATATTGGACAAATCTATAGAAACAAGAAGAGCAGCGGTCACGTAGGATATTCAGAAAGAGAGGGAGACAGGACTATATAGACATGAGATTTTAGTGGCAGTAGAGCTATGTTGCATGATGCTGTGACAGTGGACGTACCATACTATACATCTGCCAAAATCCATAGAGATATAGCATGAAGAATGGACCCTGATGTAAGCCATTATCTTAGTAGCTGATAATGTATATCTATTCGTTCGTCAGCTACAACAAATGTACCACACTAATACAAGACAATAGCAACAAAGGAACCCAAAAAAGAGGTAAAGCATTGGAATGTTTTCTGTTCTGTGTTTCTATAAACCTCAAATTGTACTAAAATATAGTTTCTCTCTCCATATTTTTAAATCACACCACCAGTCATGCAGGTCTCTTTTCCTCTGTCCTATTTCATCATCATTTATTTATTTACTTACTTACTTAGTACTCATCACTATCTGACGTGTCCATGTAATTTACCCATTTTTATTGTTTGTTTTCTTTTTAGATTTCATGACACTTTTTCTTTCTTTTTTCATAATTTTATTGATAAACAGGTAGCAATGAGACAGTTTCAAATCAAATCGGTAGGACAGTTTCAATAACTAACACACTGCATATATTCTT
>NW_004524615.1:15594799-15610301 GCF_000260255.1 Octodon degus
GTATTTTTTATAAATTGCCTTTCCCTGGAAATGAGCTAAATAAATAAGCAAAATCCACCTCCATCCACCCTGTTCCAACTTCCTCCCATTCCCTCCACTTAAAAAGGGGGATAAAGCAAAGGAAGGGGGGAAAACAACTGAAAAACAAAAAACAAAAAAAAACAAACAAAAGAACCCAAGTTTCCCAGGGGGAAGGGCAGTTTACACCCGAACACCTGGGTGCTACTAGCTACAGAAAACTGCAAAGGAAAATGAGCAAAGCAGAAAATGGAACACAAAAGGAAACAAATAGATCACCAGGCAACCTGGTGGGTCGAGGTGGGTGGTGGCCCTGGCAGGGCAGCAGCAGGTGGGAGGGACTGGGAAGGGCAGGGAGGAGGAGACAGAGAGGAGGCTACCTACAAAACAGTGTGGTATCCTCCAGGGCCCTGGGTGACACTGAATGCAATTTTCATAAAGACAAGTTTTCATCTTTTTATCCATAGTGTATATGTGCTACAGCCATATCTGATACAGAGTAGGTGCTCAGAGATACCCTTTGAAAAAGAGCAAAGTAAACTATCCCTCCCCAAAAAAATATAAAAAAAAATACTACCAGGAGCCATTTCTCAGGTATTAGGGAGAATGGCCCCCTGAATGACTGAGCTCCCCAGACAGAGTCCCACCTTGGGCCTAGCAAGCAACAGGACGAACATCATAAGATGCAAAGGAGATTGAGGAGAACACTCTCTCACTGGAGTCACTAACCAGAATAATATGATCGGGTGTATTTTAAAAAGTAATTTCAAATAATCAAATTAAAAATAAATACTTCAGTCAAGAAGTCATAAGAAATTGAATGAACTGCAGTGTGCTCTTGAACACTTAATGTGGTCCATAAAACAAAGGTGTATTTAATCCTGAAGGCTGGAATATTGTCTCCTAGGAATGATAAGATAACCAATAGCAACCTCTGTATTTTGGCAAAATCAAGTCCGATTTGATCCTTTAGTGGGCTGCATCTGTGTCATAATATAGATGCTTTTTAAAGTAGTTTTTGTTTTTAACTTTTAGAATAGTTTTCGAGTTTTCTGACATACAAAGTATTTCTAGTACAGTTTTAGAATACAAGTAAAATCTGTAAATCCTGATGATATAAAAATGACAAAATCTGAGACTCAGAAGAAAAGAATGATGTTTCCTCAATTTTTATAGTGAGGAATGATGAAATTTCACCTAAACATGATGAAACATAAATATTCAAAGAGATAACTAAAAGGTAATCAAAATAATCACTAAATATAATAATAAAACAACTGGAAGACAGAAAAGGGAGACTGAGGAAAATAAAATAATCCTTCAGTTTTCACTAGGAAAAGTAAAAATAAATATTTAAATGTTCTAAATCAAGATTGGCATTTACACACGTATAATCGGGCAAAATGCAGCTGATAACAGAATTTCATTTTTCAGAAAAATTTTATGTGATGAGATATTATTTTTCCTGCTTTATAAGCTTTTATAGATAAATGAATGCAACTAGAGATCATACTCGTAACTGAAATAAATCAGAACAATATATGTAAACATTGTATTGTCTCCCTAGTGTAAGAACCTGAAAGAGCAAATAAAATCCAAAAGGTACAATAGATACTGTGAAAGGGAAAGAAAATGTTCACAGGGAACTTGGGTGAGGGAAAGGAAAAAATAAAGAAAGAAGAAAGGGAAAAAGAAATATATATGTACATACACAGGGTAGCTTGGATAATTGTACTGTTGACTTCTACTGGTCTAAGAAAAGGAATAGTTAATGCTTAATTTTTTTCTTCTTTTGAAATTTTTGGACTAATTTTGCATGCTTATATCTGATAATCTGAACAACTAAATTGAAGACAAAATGCAAATGTAACAACCATGGTTGAGTTGGATTCTCATCATTTTGTTTAGTAAAATTTTGCATCACTTCTTCTTATTTTCTTTTCTTTCTTTCTTTTTTTTTTCTTTTTCTTTTTTTTTTTTTTTTTTTTTTTTTTTTTTTTTTTTTTTTTTTTTTTTTTTTTTTTTTTTTTTTACTATTTTTATTCTACTTAAAATATAGATAAGAAGATTAAGACAGTGAATTTCTTTAAAGCTCCACAAATCACGTCTCCTGCAGTTAGCATATGTACTCATTTTGCCTAACTCCAGAGTGGCTACAGACACTATACCAATTACCTCCTGACCTATAAATAGACAAGCAAATGCTGCCACACCTAGTCAGTGTAAACTGCCAAAGCATAGGACCATATGTTACTCATCTTTATAAACCCTACTGTGGCCAGCTCTTTGCTAGCCACATGTTGGAACTCAATGAATGCCCCCTACTAGGAACATCATCCCGAGCATCCAACATTTGGTCCTCTGCCTTCCAACTGTAGATGATGCACAAAACACCTCAGTTTGGAATCATTGATTCAAAGCACAGACCCAAGAACCGAGTCTCCAATTGCTGTCTTCTGTCACATCATGGACAGATCATTGAAAGAAACCACAATTCTATAAGAATTCATATACTATGAAATACACTATTCATATACATTAAAATTTTCCTATAAAGCAATTAGGAAAATGTTGGCATCAACAAGATCTGAGATCACCAGTCATTAGGAAAGTAATTCAAATGTAGCACTAAACTTGGTTTAAACCCCTTGGATTCCCAGGCTTTTCTGTGCTCTATCCCTAAGAACACATCTTCTGAAAGCCAGAGAGAATGAGCTCCATTGTCTTGCACTAAGTAAATAACTTTTAAACAAGTGCTTTATCATTTCAGACAACATACCAATAAAAAAGGGTAGAATAGAATGCACATATTTGGATCACAAACTCTATATCTACTCTGGAGTCATTTCAGCCCAAATATGAAAATAAATGTGTTCTAAAGGCTTGTACCTGAAAGGATAGGGATAACATTGCAGAACATAGAAAGCTGTCCCTTTTTAGAAATAAGTGTGATGATTTTAGTATCAATGCTGTTTCGTAAATTGGGAAAACAGTAAGATGACTTTGAATAAGAAAGAGACATTAAAAATGGGAGTAATAAATAACAAGTTTAAATTGGCTTTAGAGATTTCCTTTTTATATAATAGTTGTTTTTAATAGGAACACAATATACATGAAGAACTGAAGCATTGCTGTCTTTTTTTTCCCAAAGTTTTATTGTTAAACAGATAGCAATGAGACAGTTTCAAATCAAATCGGAAGTACAGTTTCAACAAATAATACACTGCATATATTCTTCTTAGTGGTTAATTGCTGTACAAGATGCAGACTTGTGATCCTATTTACAAACACCATTAGAACAAATCATTCTATTCATTAAGAGAATGCAACTATATATCTATCCTAATAACTTTGAATACACAGATACAAAAGGGACATTCATCGGTATACCCCATTTTTTCTAAGTTCCGTTATTGAATAAGCATTGCTGTCTTAATCTAGACTTTCTGCCAGTTGCAACTTACATACACAGTTAACTACTCATGTAAAATAAATTGCTACTTATGTCAAGGACATAATTAAAAGAATTGTGAAATTTACTTCTACTACCTTAAAAGTGGGAGAAGTGGTAAATTTGTACACAGAATACAATTCTTTTGTGAATTTTTGTAAATAATTTCTAAGTTCAGATATGATATAGACCAAATATATTACAGAGATTAAATATACTAAAACTTCTTTTATGCATATCATCCTTTAAGCAGTTTAATCCACTAGTTCTATTCCAACTGCTTGTCATAAAAATGGAATACAAATTAGTTTGCAGTCATGTCCATAACCTCAGGAAAGACATATTAATTAATATTTGACTGGTTTTAAACTGAAAGATACTCAGAATGTTCTGGATCATATTGCTTCTCTTTTAATAGAAATCTATTTCATCTTAATAAAAATATATTTAGGAGATGGTATCTGCACGAAGGACAAGGAAGCTTTTAAGGAACACCCAAAATGATCAGAGGAAAGAACCTTACAAAGGTTCATGGGTTCCTGCAGCTATCTAAGCCTCAGTGTCAAGGAAAATTTCAAAGTTTGTAGGAAACTGGGTTATTATCACCCTTTGCCACCCTCTCACCCAGACACTAGCCTATGGGAGCCTCTGTATTTCTCTGCTTATTGTTTTCAGGTTGGTCATGTGATTTCCTTTAACCAATAAAACACCGATCTGAGCTAGGCTTCTCCCTCCATTAGAAGCTTCCCACCACTGCCATGACAGGAGTATGGCCCAAGTATCCCACTAAACTTGGAAGGCTAAAAATCATGTGGCATGGACTGCAAGCTCACCTTGCTCTGAAACAAGATGGGTTGAGTGCTAATCGCTGAACTTCAGACAATTCATATGCCCGTGTGTAGGAGACAGTGCTTACTGATGCAAGTCACTAGATTTTGAGGGGTAGTTTGTTACACCGAATTAGTGTGGCAAGTCTGAGACAATACCTAATGTCTATGAAAAATAAGTTGTCAGTCCACAAATATTGGATTAAGTGCCAAACGCACAGATGTGTTCTTTGATTTCTACCACAAGTAATTGTGATGAAACAATCAGAGGTTTAGCATTTTATCCTTTGCATAGAAAACTGTAAACATAAATTAAATCTTTATTCAAAGATATGTAATTTTAAGAACATTTAAATGTCAACAAAATATACCAGAGATGGAAAATGTTTTGCTGTTTGTGACCAACCAAAATAATACTCAAAATATAATCATTTAGCAGATCATTACCAGCTATCTCTTAAGCACTCAATAAATGATAAGATTATACTGATGAGATCTATAGATTAAGAAAATAGGTCATGTGATTAGTATTATATATCTAAATGTTAACACTTGGATTTTATGTGGCAATATATCCTAGACAAAAATATAGCGTATTCTACTATCAGTGTAATAGAATACCTGTTAAAATGTTATTCTGCACAGAATTGGGGTAGAACACAGCACAATGGTCTCTTATGGCTTTAGCGATCTTGACTAGTGTCATAGAGAAGGTGGAATCTAAGGTTAAAAAAAGAAAAGATTGAGTGAAAGTTTGCAAATTCCCAGACCAGGGAAAAGACATTCTAGCACATATAAAGCACAAACATGAATGCACTTAGCTAACAGAGGAAAGAGTGAACCAGTAGAGGTTCGGCTGAAAGGGAAACAAGGCCACTACTGCAAGCCTACTTTTATTAAAGACATTGTTAATTCAAGGCCCAAATTATACCTGAATCTCATAATCTGAGCCAAAAGGGCCCTCATGGTGGGCTGCATACTGATTCTGTAAATATAATTTACCCTTCAATTCTTCCAAAGAAATTACAAGAAACTATATTATTTTTTATCAGAGCTGTATGTTAGCTATTTATCCACTTTTTCAAATAGTTGGTGTTCATAACTAATGTTCTAATATTCCTAAACTCATTGTGGAGTCTGAGAAGAGGGGAGAGAGGAGGCAGCACCTATAAACCCCTTATCTCCTAGGAGAAGGTAGACATGAAAGTAGATCAAATTCTTGCCAATTTTAGAAAAGGAACTATTTTTACTGCATAATCATTGTTGCCTTGAGGTAGCTCTGACTTTCAATCGCTATTCTGGCTTTTTATTATAAATTACTATTAGTTTACTTTCATCAGTGGTAGTACTTTTTTCCCGGAGCTGCTTGCCTGAAATGGCTTTCCCTGAACTGCCTTTTCTGTATGCTTAACAGAATTTCAAATGTAATATGTGCAAAGTCAAATTATTTGATTAATAACTTCTCCTCAAAGCAACTAAAAAATAAATAAGACATTATATTCCAGATGTCTGTATTAGCCTGCTCAAGCTGTTGTAACAAACACTACCACCTAAGTGGCTTAACCAACAGAAATTTATTTCTCTGAACTGGAAGGCTAGAAATTCAAGGTCTAAGTACCAGAGAGCTGAGTTTCACTCTGTTCTCTGGGCTCATAGGCTGCCACCTTCGCACTGTATTCACCTGATGTCTCTTAATGTCACACACAGTGGGTGTGTGTGTGGAGAGACAATGTCTTAGTTACTTTTTTTTTTTCATGTCTGAGAAAAAAAATACCAAACATGCAAAGTCAAAGGGAAGAAAGGTTTATTTAGCTTTCCAATTTGTAAAAGTTTTAATCTATAATCAGCTGGCTCAAAGCCAGGGTGGAACATGGCAGAGGGACAATTGTTCATGGTGGTGGAAAGCAGTAGAAGCCACAACTGAAGGAGAAAGCATACATCTCCTGCAGTCGCTTATACTATATGCAGGTTACCTGCCCTAGAATGGGGGTAGAACTCATACACTTAATCCCAGCACAGGACCATGAGTCAGCCACAAACACTAGACTCAGCTATAGCTGCAAGCCCTCCTCCTATGAGTGCATGAGGCTTTGGAGGGACATCTAGAAGCAAACCCTTACACAAGCTCGCCAATGCTATTATATTAAGACCAACAGTTATGACCTCATGTAAACATAAAGATTCCCAAAGGCCCAGCCTTTCAAACATTCCCACTACATGTTAGGGCTTAATTTAAGAATTTGGGGAGAACAATAGTCAATCCTCAAGCAGCTACCTATAGTAAATGGCAGCACTATTTGCCTCAATAATCAGCCCACAAAAATGTCTGAAATCAGCTCCTTTCAAATGCTTATCACCAAACATTTAGAATTTATCACCAAATCCTGCTGGTTCCACCTTCAATACAAAGTCCAAATTCAGTCAGTTCTGCTCCCCTCCGTGTCCTTCAGCCTACTTCAGAGTGACAGCAGGAATCCTACAATTGCTTCTAATTTATTTCCTAGCCCTCTTTTAGTCCTGTCTTCCTAAAACCTATTCCCTACAGAGCAGCCAAAGTAATGCTTTGAAAATTAACCACGTCATCTCTCTCCCCTGCTCGGGTTGCTCACTGGCTTCCTGCCTGCTGTGGTTTGTGTCTAGTGGTTCCTCAATGCCTCATGCATTCATGGAGTTGAAGGCTACCAGAGTTTGTGATTAACTCATGATCTAATGCTGAGATTGTGGGTGTGAGTGCTGCACCCAGCCTGGGGTGGATGGCCTGAATGCCATGTAAGGAAGGGAGAGAGGCTGGCTCAGCGCTACAGCAGCTCCTGCTGCTGCCACCACTCCCCTTGTTTTGTTCTTGCTGATTTACTGTGTCCACCTCCATGAGCTGCTGCCCTCTGCCTTGTGCCGCTCTGCCTTGGAACCAGCTGATAATGGACAAAAACCTCCACAAACTGTGAGCTAAATAAACCTTTCCTTCCCTAATTCTGGGTGTCGTGTATTTCATCCCAGCAATAAGAGAAAAGTAACAGAGACACTTAGCACCCCACTAAGAGTGCAGTCCAAGTCCCTAATGGCTTATGACGCTAAGAACTGGGCTCCTGAACACCCTGGGTCACATTTTCCCCATGCTCCCTTTGCTCACCTCACTATAGCCACACTCCCTTCCTTGCTCTTCCCTGCATACTTCATGAACATTCTTACTCAGAGCCCCAGTTCTCAGTGTGCCCTACAATTATAGACTTTCTCCTAAACTTTCTTGTCTCTATTTTTCCTTTTGTCCCAGCTATTCAGACTTTTGCTCAAAGCTATGCTTCTGAGGGACCATTTTCCTCATTACCTAGTTTAATGGGTCTTTTCTCTTTGGTTTGTTCCCATAATACTTTTCACAATAATGAAGTTATGTAACTATGTGTTTATGTGTTGTTATCTATGTGCCCCATCTCAATAGCACTACTCTGGGGATTAGGCCTTTGTCATATAAGACTTCGGGGACACTCAAGATTCAAAGCATAGTAAACACTTAAGAGTGTAAATTAAAGCATCTATTCTCCTTAGTCTTAAACTAAAACTACAAGTCGAATATGCTAAATTTGCTCATACTTTATCACTATATTTCTGTCAAGTTGCTTTTCTACTAGGAAGTATGAACCAGAGAATAATGTGTAAGAACCATCTTTTCCTTAAAAAGACCATGATTTAAACAGCAGAGACAGAAGAAAGGAGAGAGACAGCCAAGAGTCACAGGACCGTGGTAAGCAGACACAACCTGGAGAGTTACTCTGGGCCACAGACATCTCCTGAGCTCCCAATCTCAGGGAAGTATCCAAATGGGACAGGAGGAGCAGAGTTTTCAGGCTGATCCTCCTTCTGGTCACCCAACTTTCGTCACACAGCATGCATTCCTTGTGTAAGCAGTCAACCTTTTAGCACTGCTCATTGGAAAGGCTGATCATCGGAAAGGCTCCAGTAGTGCCATGATGTAAATGATCCTGGAGAAGAGGAGATAAGCAAGGGCAGCTGGGGATGAACACTACAGTGGAGAAACCAAAGGACAGAGGCACAGTATCGATCCTTCTCTGTGGTCTCCAAGAAACTGTAAACAGTACAATGGCCTGAAAGAAAAGAGGCAAGGAAGAGACACAAAAGTTCAAAGGATATGTAAGACAATGTAAAGAAATAAAAAAAGTTGGCAGAGCGTAGGAAAGAAGTAGAAAGGAAAATATATAAATAACTTCAAAGAGTAGAAGTCATTAAAAAAGTCAGTGTCATGGGAACAATCACATGAAAAAAATATGAGTTAACAAAATTATGTAAGAGTTTATTGTGATAAACACAGATAGGAAAAAGAAAACATCCCGAATGAGCATGATTGGTTTTCAGAAGGAAAAAAAAAAAAGAGAAAAAAAAAAAAAGAAAAAAAAAAAAGATATGCTAGAAGAAACTTGATTCCTTAGATCTTAAAAATACACAAAAAGATCAAGGCCAAAACACATCATAGAAAGTCATTGAACTTCAAGGGTAGGGAGAGGTACTATAGGTATCTAATAAAGGAAGGGAAAAGAAAGGTATTTAAAAGGGGAATGAAAGTTTGATTTTACATTTATCTGAAGAAACTCAGATATCCATATAATAGTGCAATAACCTATCAAATTTCAAGGGCATGAAGGCTTTTTTATAATAATGTTATAATCATGAAGTTAAAGTCATAGAAAGATATTCTCATTTGAAATAACTGACATTAGAATCTATGAAAATTTCCTTATAATCAAGACTATATCACAAGGAACAAGCAAACAAACAAAAAACACCTGCACATAATAAAAAAAATAAAATTAAGTGAGAGGTTATAGATAATAAATAAAATTAAAAGAAACTTTTCAAAATTTATGAATGACTTCATTCAGAAAATTCAATGAAATCAACAAGCCACTAATGTGGTTTGAAATAAGCATGTTTTGTGACATAAGCAACTAGATACAAGGACCACTTGAGAACAATAATATTTTTCTACAACAGTGAATCTCTTAAAAATAAACTAAGAATTAAGAAATAATTCACAAGATCAGTAAGTTTACAAGGCATATGGAAAATTAAAAGTAATTGAGAAATCCTTTATGCAGACAAAATTAAAACTTACTTAGAAATCTAAAAGAGAGTGAGGGAGACAGCTCAGTAGAATAAGTGCTTGCCTGGCAAGCACAAGGTCCTGAGTTCAATCCCTGGTACTGCAAAAACAAAACAATGAAATCTAAAAGATATAATACTAACTCATATTCTCAGATGGGAGCATGTGATTTTAACAATTAACCAGTCCTTCCTTAATGAATCTAAAATCTAATGTAATTACTATCATAATTCTAGCTATATTTTTGAAGAATTTTAATAAACTCATCTTAAATATTTTACTTTTTGAAAAAAGTTACATGAAGATTTAACTTAACATTGTGAAAGAAAACCAAAGAGAAGATACTTGGCCTGAGAAATACTTTTTAAACATTCTAAAGTCATAATAATGAATATAGTACTGGAACAAGAAAAAGAGACTAAAGATAATCCTTTTATATGATAATGTTGGCACCTTAAATCAATTGAGCTACGTTATCTTGGTAGTAAACAATGTAGGTTAAAGTCAACTGATTTATGGCAATTCAAAATAAACTGTATTGCTAGATAGCAGTGTTTGCGGTCATGGATTTCAACCCAGAATATGAGCATGAAAACAATTAATAACAAAGTGCTGTGGGCAGCGGTCGTTGCAGCCTATAAGGCAGGGGGCCTTCTTCTCAGTGAGCCTGCACTCACCCACATAAAGCAATGCTGACAGATTTGACCAAATAAGAATTCTGTTCAGCTAAGGTTAATCTTGCAAAGTTAAGTGCACAAAGTTGATAGATAGGGATTTGTCTCCGATACCAACAGGGGAGTTACGTGTAGAGCACCCACAAATCAAAATCAAACATAAACCAAAAACTCAAGACTAAGTTTTTGCCTTTAAACAAAGAAGACACTTTATTGGAGGGTGAAAACCAAAAGCTAGCAAACTCGAACTCATTGTTATTTAGACAAATTCATATTAAAATAATGTCAAATTAGTACATTAAAAACATCAAGTTGCAAAAATCTACAGATCTGCCTAATTTTTGCTGTTGGGGCGTTGTGGACTCACAGGAATTCTTGTACACTACAGATCTAGTTGACACAGCTGCCTGAATTCTGGAGCACAAAATGACAATTAGTCAAGTCTGTGATGTGCACACTTCTGACTCTGCAACGTTTCAGTAAAAGTTCCTGAAGAAGTTCCCAAGCAATACCATGAGGAAGAGACCTAAGCGCATCCATCTCTGCACATGTGCTGGAAGCAGAAAGCCGGGTATAACCCAAGCATTCCTGAATACATACCGAAACTTATTTTTAAAATGTGAAGAAAATAAACTAAAACTAAAGGGACCTCACATCTCTGCATGCGGGGCCGGTTTCTTTGTGCATTAGTTGTCCAGGGATCACTGCTTTGCATTGTTGAAAGTAACAAACTAGGTTATGCATGCAGAGACATGGATAAAACCTAAAAATACCATATAGAGTGCAAAGGAAGCACTTTAACTAGGTCCCTAGCACAATGTCACTTATGATAAAAATAACACTATGTACTTTTAAAGAAAACAAATAAGAATCAAACACATGAGCTGTATATCGAACAGATATAGAATATTCGTGGGCTAGTATGAGAAGACATGGGGAAGTAAAGGTGAATGACAGCAATAATAACAACGGAGTGATGCTAATAATCATATTCATAAAAGAATTGTGTCCCGTGAATTCAGGAGCAGGAACAATCCAGTTTTTAGAGCTAAGGTTCAAAATGATTACTCAGTTGGGAAGGGTTGACTTCCGTTTAACCGATAGGGCCACTTATGGAATAAATCAAAGCCAAAACACTAAAAGTGGAAGCCTGGAGTAGAAAGACTTGAGTTGAGCACTCTATTAATTTAACTATCCAATAACAATAATGAAGCCATGGGGATTACTATTACCCAGAAGAGAGTAAATGTTATAAGCCTCAATAATGTAAAACATAATCATGTAGCTAATAAAAATAGTGGGTGGTGAGTACCAAGGGAAAAAATGTGCTTATTTCTTCATTTTCATAGCAGGAAGTCAATAGATAAAGTCTAAATTTCAATCATGATGGTATAATAAGCATTATAATTTCAACCTTTAATACTGTTCATCAATTCTCATTCTTAACTTCAGACACATTCAGGTCCTAATCTTTCTTGGGAAGAATTTACCTGAATTTCAATTCCTGTCAGTTGAGTCATTCTCTTTTGTCATCCTCAAGTAAAATTCAAGTGGATAGTTAATCTTAAAATCATCTATATGGTATAATACATTTTAAAGTTATTCCCATTTTATTTTATCACTCTCTCTGCTTAGAGAAACATCTGGAAAGATACTCGCCTAATGGTAATGATAATTATACCCAAATGTGCACATTCACTTTAAAATTGATCAAGATGTTAAAATCCTTGTAACCTTTTTCCAAAGCAATAGTTATTAAAGTTAGAGAAAAATACCAGGGACATAATGACAATGACTGAAAACATCCTTATTAGCTGTAAAACTACAAAAGCAAATAGAGCAAATGCAAAAGAGAAGTGAGCCACTCTTAGTATCTGAAAAAAGCCCAGCCCAGTCAGGGTCTGGCCTTACTCCACAGTTCACTACTGGGAAGGCAAAGACCACCAGGGAGAATGAGTGGAAATGAAATCATATTTGTCGCTGACAACCAGCCACCCCCCCTTCTACTCAGGACACACATCATTACATTTTACATTAAAAGGTCAGGCTCACCAAACAGTGTCCACGATGCACCAAGTTGCCATGCAGAATACTCAAACAGGCTGCAGCACAGGGTCCTTGGTATCTGTAGTTATTTGAGTTAAATGAAGTCTGACATATTCCCACATGGAAATAGTAAGGAGAAACCTAATTTTTTCAGTCTATTAAAGTTAATTCATTGTGTATGTTTTCCTTCCTTATCAGCAGTTCAAATTAATTTTTCTCATTGTCAACAGACTGACAATCTCACACAACTTTAAATCCAAGCACACAATATTTGCAAGGACTACCCGTACCCCCGGGTATGGAAAACAACATATTCATTCCATTAGGCCTTAGCAAGGCTCTAACAATTACATAAAATAATTTATCCCTCGACGATGAGGTACAGCTCTAGCTAACTCCTCCTGTCAATTTCCAATCCAGCAGCAGGAATTGGGGTGTTCTCAGGAGAGGAGTGGTTGGCTTTCAGTTACACACAGCTACAAGCAGAAGTCATCCAAAACCCTGTGTACCAGCATAGGAATAAGCTGCATGAAAGCAACATGGTATTTGCACACACTTTACCAATGCTTAACCAGGACTCTAACGACATAATCAGTTTCAAGGGACAGAAACAACATAGACCTCTACATTCACTGATTGCACTGGGCACTCAAATAATAATCATGATATAATTGGAAAGGTCACATTCCATAGGCCAGTAAATGATAACTGCAATATTAACTTGTTATCCCATTTAAGCAATGAATAAACATCAGACATAACTTTTAGAAGCAGTCTTCCTGGAGGTCTCTGAATTCCCATATAGCACACAGTCAGAAAATATTCACTACTATTTTGAAACCAGGAAAGATTCCTGGAAACTTAAATAATGTTTTTGAAAATTGGTACTTACCCTCATATCCTTCTGCTTTACTTTTTTAATCTCCATAATGAAGAACATGATGTTTATTATTCTTACCTCTTAAAGGTGTTTTTAAGGACAAATGAAAAAACAATGTAAAAATGACTAGAGCTTTTGAAAGAAAGTTCTCTGTTAATCCAAGCTGCTACTATTATTATCATCACCGAATATACAGTGGTTTCAAATCCTAAATCTAAAAGCTTTTTCAGACATCTATTATTCAAATCTTATGAAATAAAATCCCTGCATTATTTAGCTCTTTATTAGAGCTGGGTAAACTGAGACCTAAAAAGAATAAGAAACTTCTTCAAGGTCATGCAATAGCAGTGCAGGTAAAGAAACAGAAATATCGATTCTGTGTGCAACCGCTCACAGACACAGAGGCCAAGTGAAATTCAGAACCATTAATATCAGAAGGAGTCTGAACCAGCAGCTTTTACATTTTAAAAATCCAATTAAAAGCACCAGTACAACAAAAATCTTAAAGAAATTCCCTTTGCAGAAAGAGCAGGCCTAAAACCATTTTTGTACCGTTTCCTTAGTTATCTTTCTTACTGTGACATATATTTTTATTTGCAGTAAAGTAGAGATGTATTGCTATAGCAAGCAGAAACACTGAAATGAAACGCGGGATTTGGAGGCAGATTTACTTACATCAATGGGCACTGATTGGGATCAGTCTCAGAATATCATTCCCTGATCTCTGGTGATCTAGGCCTCATATTGGATGATCAAGCAGGAAGTACAGAGGCAGAAGGGCTTATCAATCAGGGGTTGGTTTGTTCAATGTGCATCACAGTGACCAGCTGTGCCCTGCAGTGACCAGCTGTTTCTAAGAGACAAGAGCAACCAGAACTGGAACAGGAACAGACAACTAAGAAACTGAAATATTCTGGCGGGGGAGCACCGTGTGTATCTGTGTGTGTCAAGGGGGGCATTTTCTGTTACAGTATATCACTTCTCAGCATGCTTATCAAAGGACTTTTTACAGTTTATTTATTTGGGTTTTTTTTAAGTTTATTTCTTTATTTTTCTGTATATTAGGGAAGGGTCTACAGGGTATTCAGGGTCTCACTGCTAGCTCAGATTCATAGTGATCCTCCTGTTTACAGCCTTCCAAGTACTGGGATTACAGGCGCATGCCACCACGCCCAGTCTAATTCATCGTCTCAGCCTGCCCTGGGGGCAGGACTAGCACACAGACCTGGGGATTGAACCCTGGGCCCCTGCGTCTGCTGGCAGGTGATTTAATCCACTGAGCTATTTGGCCAGCCCTATCAAAGGACTTTTAAAAGGGTCTCAATAATTCCTTCATCAAATAGAAGTTTGCTGTGTGAAATTGTTTGATTTGTCATGAGTCTTTAAAATAATGAAGGCAAATAAATATCTTTCTGCAAATGTATTTCCCTTGATTCATTGAAATCAAAGTGTTTCCTGAGTGTTTAGCGTTTTTGTGGGTGACAGAGAGAGCTCTCAGGGAGATGTAGGTCCAACACACAGGCTTCTGGGAGACATGCTTCTGTCACACACTTGACAGTACTCACTTCCTCCTGTGGAATGTCTACCCACCACCTCCCATGGAGCATTCACTCTCAGCTCAAGTGACACTTGGAGAATTCTTAGAAATCACTCTCAAAGGCAGTTCCTCCTAGAAGGGCTCATTACCTGAGAGTGCGGAACAGAAAGGGATGTCTCTTTCATGGCCCACTTGCTGTTTTCGTTAATGCTTTTAAATTTTAGTGGAGCCCTGCCTGTTCATGTTTTCTTGCCTGTTTTTTGATACATTTAAGCTGTAGCCTGCTAATCTTTGGGGAATTCTCACACATGATTACATGGAATGAAAAGTAGTGGTTGCAGAGGAATAATTTTGCTCTACGTTAAAGATATTTTACCTGCTTTAGGAGATCATTTTGAAAATTTCGGAAATGTTTCCATCACGCTGAAAAAGGCATTATTAACATCATCACAGGGAAGACTGCACCAAATATAAGTACTCGAGTATGGAATATAGTACTCTGGTGGGAGTTTTCTCATGGGGATAATATTTTCTGAAAGTGGCATGCAGAGAGGCTGGACTTTTGCTCCTTTATTGTTTTGAATTTGAATCTTGGATTTGTAGATTCACCTTGAAATTCTAGTATTATTATTTTTGTGGAAAAATGACTGTGAATTTCACATATATTTGCAACTTGTTATAACACCATTGAAATTCTTTTAACTTATAATCTGACAACATAACATGTTCATTTAAAAATGTGCATTGGTTTTGGGGTTTAGCTCAGTGATATAATCCTTGCCTAGCACATAAAACCCTGGGTTTGACCCTAAGTACTTCAACAAAATAAAGAAGGAAGAAAAGAAGGAAGGAAGAAGAAAGGAAAGAATAAAGAAAAAAGGAAGGCAGGAGGGAAAAGAAATGAGAGAGAAATAAGAAAAGAGAAAAACCAAAAAGAAGAGAAGAGTGGAGAGGAG
>NW_004524615.1:15610663-15626006 GCF_000260255.1 Octodon degus
TGGTGGTGCACACCTGTAATCCCAGTGTTAGGAAGGCTGAGACAAGTGGATCACTATGAATCTGAGCTGTGTAGTGAGACCTTGTACCAAATACATACATACATACATACATACATACATACATACATACATATGAAAAGAAAAAGAGTCCCAATTTCCTCAAGGATGGGAGAGAAGATTGTGTGCTTCAGGGAGCAAGTCTCACTAAATGTCTCTGAGGTGTTAGTTCATCACCATGGCTACTACAATTGTTCTCTGGAACTTTTATTTCCTTCTTGTCCCTTCTTATTGCTCTTTTCTACCTCTTTCAGCACATGTCACCCTTTGCTATCTGCATCCTAACCCTCACTGAATTCCACTGGCAACATTCATTGCTAAGCAACTGCTAACCCCTGTTTAGAATCTGCTTCAAATACCTGCAATTTCCCAGAAACCCCACAATACAACAGTTACCTTGGCTTTGGCCAATAAAGAGGAAAAAACATAATAATAGTAGTTATGCATGTGAGTGTTCCAGTATTTTGTGTCAGGCTGTCTTGGCTCTATTCATACCTGTTATTTCCCAATGTATGATCATTGAGAAACTTAGCTGTCTCAGTCACTTTTCTCATTGCTGAAACAGAATACCTGATATCCCAGCTACAGAAGGAACAGTTTATTTCATCTCACAGTTTGTAGGGGTTTCAGTCCATAATCAGGTGGCCCCAAGACAAGGTGGCATGGCAGGGTTGTGCTCACTCAAAAGACAGCTCTTTCCATTGCCAGCACCCAGAATCATGCCAAACCGATCAGTGGACTAATTACTGATCACACACCCTTGATCCCAGTATCAAACAGTCTAGGCAGGCACCCCTGGAAAGCCCTACCTATGATGGCATGAGACTTTGAGAGTACATCTAGGCATAAACCATGAAGTTACTATATCTTAGTTCCTGTCCTTAACGCAAGGATACCTTCATATTCTAATGGACTGAATGTTTGGGTCCCTACAAAATTTATATAAGGAAATTCTAATCCTTCATGTGATGGTATTTGCAAAGGGAGGTTTTAGAAAGCAATTTGGTCGTGAGAGCAGAGTCCACATGGTAAGAGTTTGGGATTAGTAACCTTACAAGAAAAGATAGATCATGTTCTGCCTCTCTCTCTCACTATCATCACTACCATCACCACCATGTGAGGGCATAAAGGAAGGCAGCCATCTATAGACCTTGAAAAAGACCCTAACCAGATGCCTGAGCTGCCAGCACCTTAATCTTGAACTCGCCTATCTCCAAAATTCAGAAGAAGTCATTATATTGTATTCTGGTATAGTAGTATAATGGTTGATATGTTGTGTCTACTTGAGAAGTTTAGAAGGTTAGCTAAGTGACTCAGCAGGGGGCCAGGGTCCTCACTCTGTAAATATCCTGAGTCTGTTCAAGAGAAGGGTGTGGAGATGATGTGGATGTAAGAAGCCATCCAAGAGTGGAGAGCCTGCATGCAATGTAAGAGAGGCAAAGAAGCTTACTCTGCCCCCTTTGTGCTCTTGTTGCTTTTGCTACCTTTCACTGCCTTGGACAGTTGCCCTGTGTCAGGCTGTTATGATTTGTGTCTTTTTGTTCTCCTCCAAAGCCTCATGCAGTCATGTGTGGCTTCTGGAATTTGTGATTGATTCTTGATCCAATGCTGGGATTGCAGGTTTGAGTGCTGTACCTACCCTGGAGCAGGTAATCTGCATTACAACATAAGTAGGGAAAAAAGCCTAGCTAGTTTTCACAGTTGTGCTACTCCCTTTGATTTTTTATCTTTTCCTCCACTATGAATGGTTGCCCTTTGCCATGTGCCACTTTGCCTTGGAGTCAGTTGAATATGGGCTGATACTTCCACTAACTGTAAGCTAAAGAAACCTTTCCTCCTTAATTTGGGATGTTGGGTATTTTGTACCAGGAATGAGGTCATTGCCTTGGCTATATCTGACCATGGGGAATAGGAGCCTTTGGGAATGGCTTATAGGAAGAGATAGGAAAGGTTTGGAGATGTTGCCTACAAGAGAAGAACTGGAACAGCTCCAGCTGTTCTGTATGGGAGATTCTGGTCGGAGCTCAGAAGGCCAGAAGGTTGATAGAAATTCTGACTGTAAAGACCAGGCTGGGGAGTTTTCTGTTGGGAAGACTGCCTTGATTGTTGGACTCCAGGTGATGTGTGTTTTGGCTTGGCAGAAAGCTTGTCTACATTTTGTTCATGTCCAGAAACTGCTTGAGATTGAGATTAAGTGTGGCAGACTGGTTAATCTGACAAAAGAAATTTCAAGGCAGTTGAATATTGATGGTGTGATATGCCTATTTTTGGAAGCTTTTAATCAGATTTATGTGGAGAATCAAGATCAAAGAACCCAGCAGGATGGTTTAAAATGTTGTAAGTTTGGCCAGAAAGGAAGCTCCAATAAAGCTGTGGAATGCGAATATATTGCTGAGAGGATCTCCATTGCCAGGAAGGAACAGGATAATAGAAAAGATGGCCTGAGGACATTACAGGAGGTGGCAAGTCTCCGCTCTTTGCTCTTCGCAGCCTCAGAATTTCCAGGGCAAGGGACTTTGACTTGGGGAAAAAGCCAAAGAGTGCCATATCCAGAAACGAGGCAGCATAGAGAATTGGTTCCTCAAAATCGGGGTCTGAGTGCTCAGCAATCCAAGCATTTGACCCTTACAGCCAAGAGAGAAGAAATCCTGGCTACTACATCAGTTAGCAGTGGACTTTGGCATCATCATCCATACGCCATTGGTTTTAGGAGCATGCAGGATGCTGGAGTTCTGAGATTAAGGATTCCACCTAGATTTTAGAAGGTCTGGAAGGCCAGGCAGAATGCCTCTGAGAGGGTAGTATATGAGCCAGAGGGTGAGACGCCTTCCCTGCAGTGGAAAACTCAGAAGTTTGGAAAAGCCAGGGACATGGATCATCTAAGGAAAGCTGCAAGAAAAGAGTAAAGCAGGCCTGACAGAGAAGTCACAGGAGCCACCAGCAGTGGAGACATAGAGATGCAGCTGCATGGAGCTCACAATTTGCTACAGATTGCTTGAGATGTTCCACATGGAACTACAGGATTTAATGTTTGCCCTGCTAGATTTTTTACTTGCTTTGGTCTCAATGCTTTGCATTCCTTTGTTGTTTATATTTTTTGGAACAATAATGTTTTTCTTGTGCCACTGAATGTTGGAAGTTTTCAACTTTTCATTTGTACAGGGGCTCACAGCTAGGAGTTTGCCTTGGATCTTGGAGGAGACTTGGGACTTGGGCCTTGCAGCAATGCTGGAACTGTAGGACTTTGGCAACTCTTAGAGATGGACTAGAATACCTTTTGCATAATGGGATGTGCATGAGTCACTGGGGATCCAGAATGGAATGTTATGGTTTTTGTCTAGTTGTCCCCCCAGAGCCTTATGCAATCATGGTGGCTCCTGCAGTTTGTGATTGACTTTTGATCCAATGCTGGTATTGTGGTTGTGAGTGCTACACCCACCCTCGAGGAGTTAATCTGAATTACATTATAAGTAGGGTAAAGAGGCTAGATAGTTGTCACAGCTGTGACAATCCCTTCGGATTTTGCTCTTTGCTGCTGTCATGAACGACTGCCCTCTGCCATGTGCCACTCTGCCTTGGACTCAGCTGAGTTTGCACTGAAACCTCCACTGACTGTGAGCTAAATAAACCTTTCCTTCCTTAATTTTTGGCATTCAGTATTTTATCTCAGCATGAGAAAAAAACTATGACCAGGAGCTTCATGTGGATGACAATATTTTTTTGGAAGAATTAAATGTGTTCATAGATTTAAAGGAGTTATCACATGGCCTACACCTAACACTTCAATAAATGGGAACTATTTATGTGAAAGTAAACACCCTGTGCCTCTCTAAACCCAGTTGTCCTTATTTTCTTGTTTGTTCTTGATGTTTGAAACCACACCATGTTTGTATTCTTTGCCCCGGTGATAGCTCTTATTCCCCTCTTGGAATGCTTCCAGTATTCCTTCTGTTCATTATCTATTTTACCCTTCCTGTGAGGATCACCCCCTCCAAGAGCATGACTGGAGCAGGCGTAGGTCAGGTCACAGTGCTCGGCACATTGCTCCTTTGTGTCACTTACACCATCATGCCCTTCCATTGTGTATTCACACTCTAGTCCTCTCCTCGCTTTCGGGTTGCTCATATTGTCTTACAGCTAAGGGCTGGCCGAGACTTCACCCTCCTGCATCAGTCACTGGCCATTGGGTAGCTGGAAGTAGGAATTCATCCACTCCCAGTGAACATCCCAGAGAGATCAGATGTGCATTTAACAAGAAAAAAAAGAGGTTTCCAAATTTTATCTTCCTTTTGATTTCATTCAGTATAAGTATTTGGAAAACAAGTTATAATTTGAAATTTCAGATCTTCACCCCCAAAACAAAACAAAACAAAATTGAATCTCACTTAAAGCATACTGAAGAAAAACAGTCCTTTTGTGAGCAGTATAGATTGGTAGTTATGATGCGTAAGATTTAGTGAGGTTGCACTCCATTAATAGTCAACTGAAGTGATTGTGAATTCTTAGCAAAAGCTGGAGAGTTCACTCTATTCCAATCCCTCGCCAGAAGAGATTTGTTGATATGTACATCAACCAACAATAGAAACTTTGCTCATGTGCATCATGAATGCCAGAAATAGTCATCAGTGGTTTTTAATCTGCATTATAGATATTAGAAGTGGGTTCTCAGTGACATTCAAGGTATGTGGCCTGGCTCAAATATCTGAGATGGCTAAGTTGCACTTACTCCCTTGAATGAACAAGATACAAAAACTATGACTATCTCTGCAGAAGTAATGATGGTGCTTGTTCTTAGTCCAGTAGTGAGCATCAGAAGACCTTGGGTTGCATAGCCTCCTGCAGAAAATTGTGTGATCTTTTACTTTGCAATCCTGGCTGTATCTGACTCCCGAGTATCTTTCTCAAAGTTTATAATTTATAGCAACTAAAAAATGAGAGCTAAGGGGCTGGGGAGATGGCTCAGTAGAATAAATGCTTGCCTGGCAAGCCCAAGTGTCTGAGTTCAATCCCCGGTTCCACAAAAAAAATGAATAAATAATAAAAAAAATGAGAGCTGGTTCTCTATCATACTATAAGGAAGACTGTATGTCTATGTATCCTCACTTGTTAACAAATAGGTCCTTTAAATAATAAATAGCTGAAAAGCTCATTTGGGAGAAATATTGAGAATTAGTACTCTGAATCACTTCCCTCTCCGCATCAAGGTATCTTATCTCTCCCAATTTATGACATCCAGAACTGCTAAGCAAAAGAAAGGAATGTGAAACAGATTTGTGTGCACATGTACAAAGTTGGATTTGTAGGCACCTGATGAACCAGCGAGCCACACAAATCTAAGGAGTCAGTTAACTAGCACTAACTGGGCCCCTGCTGTCTAACCCTGAGCCGTGAACATGCAAGACGTGAGAAGCTGGCATTTCAAGGGGAGACATAATATAAATATCTAACATGGTCAAGAACAGTAAGCCAACTGACCACTGAAATTTGTACAGTGAACTTAGAGGACCAGAAAATTACTAGAACATTTTTATTTATCATGCCATTTTTTTCTTAATTTCTTTATTAACTTTTTTTTTTTTTTTTACATTTCTTGTGTGGAGTTGATACATGTACATCACATGTCCTAATTCCTTTTTCATCCTGTTTTCCTACCTTCTATCCTATTCTGTCCATCCATCTATCTCCTGATCTACTTCCTGTTTGTTTTTTTTTTAATGGAGAAGTTAGATCTGTCCATATATTTCTTATAGGTATAAAGAGAGAAAATTTGTATAACAAAAGTAAGGTATGTGGAGTTAAATAAATTAAAATTAATTTTTATTCTCTTAATCCAATAAGAAAGATTTGTACTAATAGTGTTTGGACAGGATATCATGTCTTCAGCTTGTACTATGAATAACCACTACAAAGACAACAATATGCAATGTATTAATTATTGAAACTGTCCTATTAATCGGCTTTGAAACTGTCTCATTGCTATTTGTTTCTCAATAAAATTAATACAAAAATAAAAAAAGAAATTTTGCTTTATCTGTCATCATGACTGTGTCCTAAAGAAAAATTGATAACTTGAGTATATAACATTGATTGAGAAAGAGGAAGTGTGCTGATTCATGGAGCACTGCTTTGGGCCAGTCTCTGTGCCCAATGCTTTGGATGTATTCATCTGCACAACCGTCCTATGAGGTAGGGTGCATTATCTGCATTTATAGACAATGACTGAGAACACATCACATTTACATAATATGCCAAAGGACAACAATTAATTAGTGGCAAAAGTGAGATTTTGAACCCAAGGAGTTTGGCCCAAAATCTGTCCTCTTAGGTACCACATCTATAAGAGGGTGTATTAAAGGTTAACATAAAAACATTATACAGTAGAGTGGTGCTCACTACATTTTATTCTACTTTCACTTATTTAGAGACCAATTTTATGCACTATTGATGCTCATAGACACCCTTCTATTAAGCAAACAGACCATTAGTTTCCAAACAGCAGCATAGGCACAATTTACTAATGATCTCATCAGCCACAGGCACCAGCAATTTGACAGATGTGAATTCAGTTGTGATTCATCCTCATATATTCCCCAGCTTCTCTATACTCCTCCTCCTCCTCCTCCTCTTCCTGCTCCTCCTCCTCCAAAACATAAGGCATTTTATATTCATAGGATGTGTGGGCTATATTTTTTCCTATTACTATCTATTCCTTCCCATAACTCCTTCCATCTAAACAGCACCACCAAAATAATAAAATAAGATTGTCAGCAAGCTCCGTAAGTTGTAATGCACTTCACAACTGCAGATGTCTACAATTGGTGAAGACACTTACATAATATGGCCACATACCATATTTACTCTTTGAAAGCCAAATGCAGTTAACATTTATGGCTCATATATATTTTGGTACTGTGAGTCGAAGTCAGGATGTCGCACTTGCCAGGCAGAGGCTGCACCACTGAGCTATAACCCTGATCCTATGGCTCTAATATTACTGGGCAGCTTTATTTTAATAGGCATCATGTTGATCCAGTACAGTATCATTGTGTTTATGAAGAGAAACTCTAGAAAACACATGATACAGAACATTAATTGATAAAATATAGACATTTTTACACTATTCCCATGATAGCAGACCAAATTGTTGCTCTCTTATGATGGCACTTATTCTGAGCATAAGGATATGACTGCCACAGGGGATCCACAGCTCAGTAATGTCCCAGGATTTATGATTGGTCAAAAGTGCTTTATTCTGCAACTACCTCCCTGTCTCATCTGGATTCTGTAGTAGCCAACTGACTTGTCCTATTACTTCCACCACTGACTTCCTCAGTCTCTTCTCAATGCAGCAGACGGCAGTGCTCCTTCTACACCTAAGTCTTACCCAAGAGAATAAAAAACCTATGGCTGTGCAAAAACTCACACAGATGGTCCCTAACTTACTGTGATTTGACTTAATTATTCTTCAACATTACAACAGTACAAAAGTGATTTCCATACAGTAGAAACTGTGCTTCATACAATAGAAATGATGCATTGGCTTTTGAATTTTAATCTGTATACAAACTACTGTGATGCAGCTGCTCTCATGAGATGCTGGGCAGCAGAGTGAGCCACAGCTCCTCGGCAGCCACTCTGTCCCCAGGGGAAACAACTGACACCCTAGAGTGTACTCTGTTGCTAGGCTAACATGTTTGGAAGATGATGTGCTCAAGGCATTTTTTTTACTCACAATGTTTTCGGCTTAGAATACACTAATCAGAAAGGACCCACTGCAAGTCAAGGAGCCTCCATATGTGAATATTCACTGGAGCATTCATCATAATATTGAAAAGGTGGAAGCAACATGAATTTCCATCAGATGATGAATAAATAAACAAATAACAATGTATCTGTACAAAGGAAAATTATTCAACAGTTTGAAATAATGATAAGCTGATACAGGCTAAATGGGGATGAACTGTGAAAATCTCATGCCAGGTGAAAGAAGCCGTTCGCAAAAGACCACACACTCCATGACTCCATCACAGGCCGAGCCCAGAACAGGCAAATTCATAGAGGCAGAGAGTAGATCTGTTCTTGCAGGGATAGGGGAGAAAGGCAAAGCAGACCGACTGCTAACAGGTTCAGGATTCCCTTTAGGGGTGATGAAAATGTTCTGAAATTAGAAGACAATGTACAGTGAATGCACACTGCAGATCACTGAATTGTACACTTTTAGAGTATGAATATCATGGCATGTGAACTCTATCTGAATAAGGCTCTAATTTAAAAATAAAAAGAACAAACACCTGCCTTCCCACTGCACTCTGACCTCATCTCCTACTGCTCCTTGCTTTTCTCCTGTCATCCCAGTGGCGTGGGACACCTCGGCCTCCGTGGTCTGTTCAGCACACTCATGCCTCAGGTGGTATCCACTGTCCTACTGGAGGCCACAGGATACCATCCCTTGTTCTATCCATGCTCAGTGTGACCGCTCAAGCAAGGCCTCACCCTGAGTACCCTTAAAACTGCTCTGCTACCTACCAAGCTCTCTTATTTTGCCCTATTTTTTCCATTGTCTTTAAACTTGTGAAGTAGTTTACTTCATCTGTGTGTTTACTATCTGTGTTCCTCCAGTACAACGGAAGACCTAATGTAGAGATTTGCATGCTTGTAATTCACATCCATATTACTGTAGCCCAGGACAGCAGCGCTGCTGTATAGCATGTCCACAGTAAGTAACTGCTGGAGAAATGAGAGCACATCTTCCAGTTTAATTACCTCTCTCACAAAGGGCCCACCCTATCCTGAATGATAGAAAATCCTTACGAATCCAGATGACAAGGAATCTTACTGAACATAGTCTGTAACAGCTGGATTGCTCAGAGTTTTCCAGAGCTGCTCAATATTCCCAACATAGAGTTAGAAGGAACATGATAAGAAGGAGATTTCAGTTTCATTCAATTCAAACAAAATAAGAGTTGGCAAAGCAAGCTGAACAAGAAGGACAGGATTTCTGCCCTTTTGAATTTCACATTTCAAAGGGATGATGATGTTACAAAGGGTGAAAATGTTACTGCAGGAAGAAAGGACAATAGGACCAGAATGGACAGGCACTCCAAGCATGAACCTACTATTACAAATTGTCATCTTCAGTGAAGTTGCTTAGCTCACAGGTGTCAGCATATATACTTAGGTGAGAATCCTTCCAATTAACTGCTAGATTTGACAATCTTCTGAAGATTCTCTGGATCATTGCCTTACCTTCTTGTACATATAACTCTATGACTTGCCTCTGTCATGTTTCCTAGATCTTCTCCTTGCTCTCTCTTCATTGTCTACGCCTCAAGTTCTTGCTTTCCTTTTAATTGTATTATACCTTTCTATTTGTATCTCTTCTTTTGAGTTCTTATACTAGGAAAACTATACAATATTTACACATATGTGTCTGGTTTACTTCACTTATGAGTATATATCTTCAAGTGGCATCCACTTAAATATAAAGGCTTCGAGTTTATCATTCTTTATAGCTGAGTAATACTGCATTATATAAAATACCACATCTTTTTCATCCATTCCTCAGGTGAGGGGCATCTTGGTTGTTTCCAAGATTTGGCTATCACAAATAGTGCTGCTATAAACATAGGCACACATATATCACTATGATATGATGTTATCAGATCCTCTGGGAAAATTCCCAGTAGGGGAATAGCTGGTTTAAAGGGGATTTCCAGTCCTGGTTTTCTAAGGAGTCTCCACACTGATTTCCATACTGGTTGCACCAGTCTACATTCCCACCAGCAGTGGAGAAGGGTTCCTTTTTCCCCACAACCTCTCCAATATTTGTTGTTGGTTGATTTCTTTATGATAGCCATTCTTTCTAGTGTGAGATGATATCTCAATGTTGTTTTAATTTGCATTTCACAGATGGCTAGTGATGTGGAGCATTTTTTCATATATTTATTCACTTCTTTAATTTCATCCTGTGAGAAGCGTGTGTTCATCTCAGATGCCCACGCCGGTTGTTGCTGTGCTTTCTCTCAGGTAGATGATTGTTTAAAAAGGAAGAGAGTGGTGAATGAAGACAGGAGACAGGAAAAGGAGTGTTGCAGGACCGTCCTGCTACAATGCTGTATATGGTCAGATATCTGGATTTATATGTAAACATATATAATTATTTATGTCTATTTTTAAAATATATTTTATTTTTTTTCATCATATTCTGTAGGGACTTAAAGTTTTACATATCAATACTTGATGAAAAATATCTGTTCCATGTTGTGCCTAAGATGTTTGATATTCAGACAGACAGTGAGGTTAAGCTCAACAGCCTAGGTTGTATGGTAACAACAATAAGCTTCTCTTCTGGAGGGCTAATAACCTAAGTCTGCAGACCAAAAATTAGAGAAAAAGGAGGGCCGCAAGGACAGCCAACATTTGGCCCTAGTCTTCCAAGGTCAATTAAGACTCAGGACATATGAGAACTTGTACTGTAATGTCATGTAACTCAGTAGTGTCCCAAATTTTCTGATCAAGGAGATTATGGGGCCAAAGAGGAAAGTGATCGATGGTGTAGAGTGTGCCTAAGGAGAGTCACATGAAGAGAATACATTCTCTCAGATTGTCACAGAGAGCAAATTGGCCAAGCAATGGCTGTGACTCATCCACATGGCTGACACTGACAAAGGATCTACAATCTGAGGTACAGGGTCTCAGGATAAATCTTGAGGGGATTTCACTGACCTTATCAGATCCAAAAGCTACAATTCTTGTTACATAGGTCTTGCTGTATCTTGGTCTTAACCATCCAGCAGAAAAGTATAAAAACAAAGTATGAGAGGTAAAGCCATAGTGTTATGTTGAGCTGTAGGGGACTCAGGTCAACAATTTCTGACACTGCCAGTCAAGCAGAAGACCCAATACTATTATGCACTGGACTATTTTGGAATATTTTGCTGAGTTCACACACCTATAATATTTAAATGATGGAACTAAACAAAAAAGGGGGATACAGATGAATGACCATTTTGTACCTGTGTATTCATAATGGTTAGGATAGATAGATAGCTACATTCTTTAGTTCACTGAATAGAGGGATTTGTTTTAATAGTGTTTGTAAATAGGATATCAAGTCCGCATCTTGTACAACAAATAACCCCTAGGAAGACAGTATGCAATGTGTTAATTATTGGAACTGTCCTACCAATTTTATTTGAAACTGTCTCATTCCTATTTGTTTCTCAATAGAATTATGGGAAAAAAAAAAGAATGGACAAGAGCAATAATATTCAGGGGAGGTCTGGATTTTCACAGAACAAAATTAACAGTAAGATCATAAACAAGAAAATGTCAACCATGAGAAACGCTTTCCAAGAAATTGAAATCACATGATGTAGTGAGGCCTGAGTTGGTAGCACTCATTGGGTAGACATCGTAGATTCTACCAGGAGGAGCACTTTAACTGAGGTTCAAAAGATAAGAAGCTGGTCAAAAGAGGCTCTGAAGTAAGGACACATGGTGTTATCTCTCAGTGCTTTCTCCTATTACACATCATATATTCTGAGGCTGGGCTGACTGCGATGTAGTCTTCGATCTGGTACCTTACTGAGAATGGTTGAAAAGTTTGCCTGAGGGGAAAATGTGGCTTCTGGAATTAAGGCACAGCTCTTAGGAGCTGGTTAATGGGATTTCAGGTGGAGTTGGGTAGGAGCACTCCTTACTATGGTGAGTGTTTCCTGGATCCTGCCTTTTTCTCTGTCTTCTAATTCAACCCACACAGCTAGAAAAGTTTGTGAATACTGCACATTCATTATGAGTCCTTTTGCCTTTCTCTACTGTCCTTATGAACCCCAGCTTACCAACTGGCTCACAGCAAAGAAAGCCCCTGGGCATGCTACACATGCCTGCATGTGTCTGTCTGGACCTTGTGACAAAGAAGGAAAGGAATTACTGCCTTGGTCTATAAGGGAAAGTTAGTAGCTCTACAAGGATATGTGAAAATTTTAATGATTTTAAAAATCAAAATCTATATCCTTCTCCTTATATACATTTTTCATGAAGCCAATATAAGCAAAATGTAGAGTAATGTATTCAAGAATACTGAGATTCAGGTCTTGGCCACACATTTATACAACTGACAATTTGTGGCCCTATGAATTCACATCAATTACACTTCCTCTGCTCCAGGCTGGAATGATATTAGACTCTTCATTAAATGGCTCTTTAAATAAAGAGGCAATATGCTCTTTTCATTAAACTCTTAATAATCTTAGCTTGAACAGGACTGAAGAAATCACTAAAAGAAGCCATCAACAAAACAAGAACAGTCTCTGGGCTCATTCAGTGGCTATTTTGCTCATCAACTCCTTCCACCTAACATGGAAAAACACCAGCTCTTAACATTCAAGGCATTGTTAAAATTCTAAGGAAGTCAGAGTAAAGCAAAGACATTTTTTCTTAATGAAATCTATCATAAAATATTGGTAATAGGGAAACTGCTAACTAGCCAAAATAAATAAATAGATAGAAATAAAAGCAGAGCTGCAATAATGCTTACAAGTGGCAAATACATGAGGAACAAAAATCCTCGTGCCATTGCATCCCCCTTGCTTGCATTCAGAGGGAGAGATTTTCTCTTTCCATTGTTGAATTCTGCATCAATATATCTTGGAATTCATTTAACAAAAATCAGGTATTATAAATGGGCTGTGCAAAAATACAGAAAAAAATCCCTCGGGGTGATTGTGGAAAAAGGAGTATAATGTCAGTCAAGAGTAGTGAAAGAGACATCAAGACAGAATAAGAAAAGCAAAACAATAGGACATCTACCAGAGGGAAATAAATAGGTGAAAATATGGAAGAGAGACCAGCCCCTGGGACACTATTACCCTGTGCAATTAAGTGTGTGTGCTCTACAGGCAAAAACATTCCTAAAGATTCTTCAGATTGAAATATTTCTGAAGCTTGTAGCTCAAAGTGATGGTGCTCGAAAATATTAACTATGAAAAATAACAGATTATAAGTGGGACCACAGTCATCTTTATCACTTTACCACTGTGTAACACCTCACACAAATGGAGTTCCCTCAGGATAGATGCCAGGGTATGTGTTCAAATACACATTTTGTCTTTTTCATATTCTTTGCAAGTGTGCCTGGAGGTGGGTAGGTGGTTTCAAAACTTGATGTTTCCAAATTTTTACTGCCACTTCATAAAGATATCCGTTCTTGGACCATACCTTTAGGGTTTGTGATGTACTGGAGGTTTCAGTCATTTCTGAATGCACAATCTCCAGAGGTCACTCTGGTGCAGCCCACAGGCTGAAAATCATTGGCACCATGTGGAGACTGACAAGGTATTGAGCACATCATGTTTGAGTCTCAATTTTGAGCTAATGACTTTTAAGTAATGACCACGAGACCCTAGGTAATTCACTTACGTACTATCAAAATTGAAGGAGTGAGTAGTCTTTATATCAGTTTAAATATGTGAAATACTGACATTTATTATCTAACAAATTATAACATTGCTCTCACAAATTTCTGTTTGTTTCTCTCTGCCATTCCACTCCTGAAATACAGGACGTGTCATTTGAAGTTAAAAAAACATGATCATAAATAAACAAAGGAAACATCTTTTCCTAGAGATTTTTAGCAAACCAATATCATAACATAGTTAACATTCTATTATGTAGGAAGCATGTAGTTCAGTTCACGCATTGTGTTATCAGTTTCTTCCTCATCATGGACAAAGGTCAAGAGGCTTGTATGAATTTATTTGAACAAATGGGTACCAATACTACTCTGCAGAAAAGGTGGCCCACCCTATGCCCTGGACTGTCACAAAGAAAAATAACATCGCTCTCACAGAATGGCTATGAAGAATAAAAGCAATAATGAGTCACTTTATACCCTGTAAAGCATTTTAAAACCCAAATGATCATCATTATTTAGATATATATGTGTAGCAAAATGTTCTTTTGAAGATTTAACTAGTGATTTTTAATGTTATATGGAAACATTAACAGGAGGTGAAACATGATTTGTTTGAGATCTTTGCAGGAAAACTTGAGGAGAATGAAAATAGAGGTCCCTGGTGTTAAGATAATTTCCTTACAAAAGGTACACTCTTTGGAAAGCGGGTACAGCCAGACCTTTTGCATTTAAAGCATGGATAAAGAGAGCTTCCTCTGCCCCCAAAGGTGTATGTCTCCAGGAGCAGAGAGGAAATAGCATATCTATTTTTTTTTTCAGAACCAGGGATTGAACTCAGGCCCGTGTGCTTACCAGGCAAGCACTTATTCTACTGGCCCCAGCAGATCTATTTTGGAAGAGAGAGTGGATGTGCTGCACTGTTGAGAAGAATGACCTTGGAAAACCAGGTGAAGGACAACTTTTTCTGACCGTGGCTCTGAGAAATTAAAGTTGTTCTCACTCGAATGTCAACACTGGCAGAGTGCACTTGGCCAGTGTGGAGATGCGAATTAGCAGCATCTGTCAGAATGGAGAGCGTGATTTTGTCAGGAGCCACCCCGTTTGGCAGCGCCAGCAAGCAGTGGTGTTAGCAAACTGAAGAATTCATTCTCCTCTCTCGCACAACAAAAATTGAACTGACCTCTCAGCCCCAACTTGGAGTGGGTAAGCCCCTCAGGTTTCATGAAATTTTAAGAGAAGGAGGATTTCCTAAAGGAAGTTACAGCACTTCCTGTCGATATGTAAGACTCAAATCAATTTTAATTTGTGTTTAAAAGTCATAGAGGAGTTCAAGCTCAGTTCAAAACTTTCATATATGTACTGGTCCCACACTAAAGGCTTTCTTTTAAAAATACAAATTCTTTCAGAAAAGGTGACCCTGTTTTGAGACTGATTATGTATCTGTAGACATTAGGATTGAATCTCTACAAGAAGAGAGAGACAAAAGGCCCAGAAAGGAAAAGCACTCAGTCCTTTCTGGAGGAATCGAAAGTTATGTACTCTAACATAAGACTAGGTCTGGGCCAGGAAGTTAGAAGAGCCTGTAACACAGAGTGTTTCTCAGAACAGTCCATGCCAAGCCCCTGAGAGCCAGGCACATGGCCTCAAAGAACAAATCTGGAAGTCGTAGGAGATCCTGACCTTACCAAAGTTGACCCAAAGATCTGAAAGGATTTACGTTTGCTCTATAAAAAGGGGCATTGCATGCAGTGAGATAGTGAGGTTAAGCTTGATAGCCTAAATGGTTTGATAATAACAATAAGCTTGTCTTCTGGATGGTTAACAACCTAAGTTTGCAGACCAAAATTAGAGAAAAAGGAGGGCTACAAGGAA